>NW_024080863.1:1164040-1514276 GCF_003009895.1 Hyaena hyaena | reverse complement strand
AAAAAAGAGGGGCGCCTGGGTGGCTTAGTCGGTTAAGTGTCCGACTTTCGCTTAGGTCATGATCTCGCGTTTCGTGGGTTCGAGCCCCGCGTCGGGCTCTGTGCTGACTGCCAGCTCAGAGCCTGGAGCCTCTTTCGGTCTGTGACTCCCTCTCTCTCTGACCTTCCCTTGCTCACGCTGTCTCTCTCTCCTAGAAATAAATAAAACATAAAAAAAAAATTAAAAAAAAAAAAAAAGAATATTATTTTCTTCATACAAGCCTCCTTCGTCCCATCAGCTCTTGTCCAGGTTGTTGTAACCTCCTCATGGAAGACATTTCTGACCTCCTTGACATGTTGTCCAGTATCCCTGTCATGTTGTCTCATATCACTCTGTACCTCTCCTTAGCATTTGATAGAGTTGTAATTGTGCATTTATATATATTACTATAAGATTAATATATTTTACTCCCACTCAACTGTCAATTCCCTGAGTGCTGGGACACAGCTTTTGCTTACCAGTATAGCCCTAAAGCTAAGTATAGTGCAGTGAGCATGGTAAAGTAAATATTTGTTGAGTTAGATTGAGTGATATGAAGTGCAACTATTAAAAAAAGAACAGAGTACTGCTATCAGTGCTAATATGGAAAATTTATTGGATATTCTGTGAAGTTCAAAAGTAAATGAATAGAATCCTGTCATTCACAGGGTGTAAAGATATGTGTTGATACATGCTTTTTAATTTTTTTTCTGAAAGAAAACAAAGAACAACCTTCTAGGTTATAACGGTGAGTTGAACACACCTCTAATTCCATTCCTGAAACCACATTAAAACCACAATACAATTTTGGTTTTATTTAAGTGATATAAATTAAGGATCTCCACGTTAGTAATGCCAGACTAGATAGTATAAATCAACCCTGACTTCAGATCACTGCAAAAGCTACACACAGTATTTTAAATTTCGCTTTAAAGGCATTCAGAAAGCTAACAAAGTAAAATAATTATCAGGTTGAGATCTGGAAAAAGGCATAAATCCAGAGAGGTAAAACCAACATTTGGGACTATTTCTCTCCTGGAGATATTAATGAATTTCAAAAGAGGGCCTAAGAGGTTGAGCAGCCCTCTTGATAGAAGCTAAAAAGTTAGGGCTCATGGCTTGCTAAGGATGATGTGAGTGCTGGTAAGTTTCTCCTCATTGGTTTGGGACCCCAGAAGGTCACATCCATGTAAAGGTAAGGGTGAACTGGAAATAGAACAGCCCTCAACAGGACTACAGCTTACCTTCAAATCATTTCAGTCAATGAAATTTAAATAATGTAGCCCCAGGCACCTGGCAAAAGCAAACCTCTGTAGGCTAAGATAATATCATGTAGGACCTTAAATTACTACAAATAGTCTTTCAAATACAGTGTGTGGCTCACAACCAAAAATAACTAGGCATATGAGGAGATACAACAACATGAATGAGAACCAGCGGAAACAGTAAAAATTAAAAACAGATGCCAGATTTTCTAGACATAGGCTCTATCAGACTGAACTTTCAAATAGCTATCCCAGGAGTGCCTGGGTGGCTCTGTTGGTTGAGTGCCCTACTTAGGTACAGGTGATGATCTCAGGGTTCTTGGGTTTAAGTCCCTCATTGGCCTCTCTGCTGTCAGTGAGGAGCCTGCTTTGGATCCTCTGTCCCTCCCTGCACCTCTCCTGCTCTCTCTCTCTCTCTCCCTTTCAAAAATAAATAAAAATGTTTAAGGTAAAATAACTATGCTAAAAACCAAACCAAAACAATGCTTACTGTGTTCAGGATCATAAAAAACTAGATTGAAGGGGCACCTGGTCAAGCATCGGAGTTCAGCTCAGGTCACATTCTCGTAGCTTATGAGTTCAACCCCTGCCTCAGGCTCTGCACTGACAGTGCAGAGCTTGGTTGAGATTATCTTTCTCTCTCTCTCTGTCTCTTTCCCTCTCCTTCTGTCTCTGCCCCTCCTCAACCTGTGCTTTCTTTCTCTCTCAAAATAAGTAAATAAACTAAAAAATTCCTAGGTTGAAAAATTTGGCAAATAATTGTGAATTACAAAAGGAGATGTAGCAGAGTTGATGAAGCACCAAAAGAAAATGGTAGGAAGGAAAAGTAAAATAAATTTTAAAACTGTGAACAGATGAATTAACAGATATAATAAAGCTTAAACAGAGAATAAATGAACTAGTTAAGAGGTCAGAAAAAACAATCAAGAATGGATGAATCTTGAAAAGAAAAAATAAAATATCGCCCCCCCCCCCCGAAAAAGCCTAAGAGACAGAGTGAATAGGCTTATCATCTGTGTGTTTATAGAGTCCCAGTGGAGAGATAGTCAGGGATAGAATCACTATTTGAAGAGAGAATGGATAAAAATTTTCTAAAATTGTCAAGACATTAAGCCAAAGAAGCTCTGTAAACCAAAGCAGAATGAATACAAAAAAATAACACCTTAAACACATCATAGTAAAAGTACTTTAGATGACAAAGAAAAAAAATCTTAAAACAGCCAGAAAAAGAGATTATTTTCAAAAGAGACCAATTAAACTGACAGTGGAAGCAAGAAACAATGGAATAACATATTCAAAGCACTGAAAGATAATAATTGGTAACCTAGAGTTCTATGCCTAGCAGAAATACCTTTCAAGAAGGAAGGGAAAATAACCATTTTTCAGATATCCCTCTCTTTAAAAGTTTACTAAGAGAATTACCAAGAGACTCACACTAAATAAAATTTTTAAAAATTTTATTCATTAAAATTTTATTCATTTCCTGAGAGAGAGACAAACAGACTGGGAGTGGGGTAGGGCCAGAGAAAGAGAGAGACACAGAATCTGAAGCAAGCTTCAGGCTCTGAGCTATCAGCACAGAGCCTAACATGGGCTCAAACTCATGAACCATGAGATAATGACCTGAGCTGCAGTCGGATGCTTAACTGGGTAAGCCACCCAGATGCCCCTAAATGAAATTTTAAAGAATATTGTTCAAGCAGAAGGAAAATACCAGGTGGAAGCTTGGAGATTCAAGAAGAAACAAAGGGTAAAAATAGTAGAAACCGTGTGGGTAAATCAAATGAGTGTAAATTATATTAAACAATAATAATGTATTAGATTTAAAAGACAGTTAAAACATATGACAATGAGTAATAATTGGCAGTGGGATAAATAGAGGTAAAGTGTGTGAGGTACATACATACTTGATATCCATGAGTCAAATAGCAAATCACATTGAAAATTTGAAAGTATCACCTGGAGAGAAGAGGAAAGTACCTGTTAAAATTATACTTGGACGGGGCGCCTGGGTGGCTTAGTCGGTTAAGCGTCCGACTTTCGCTTAGGTCATGATCTCGCGGTTCGTGGGTTCGAGCCCCGCGTTGGGCTCTGTGCTGACTGCCAGCTCAGAGCCTGGAGCCTGTTTCGGTCTGTGACTCCGTCTCTCTCTGACCCTCCGCTGCTCACGCTGTCTCTCTCTCTCTCCTAGAAATAAATAAAAATATTAAAAAAAAAAAAATTATACTTGGACGGTGTCTCGCTGGCTCATTCAGAAAAGATGCGACTTGGTCTTGGGGTTGTAAATTTAAGCCCCAAGTTGGGTGTAGAGATTACCAAGTAAATAAATACATAAGCTTTTAAAAAGTTAAGACAAAACTATATTATACTTTGGTAAATAAGAGATGGATGTTATAATCTAGAGTAACTTTCAAAAGAGAGGTTTTTTTAAGTATATAACTTTTAAGTTTTAGAAAAAGTGGAATGATAAAAAATAATCCAGAAGGCAAGAAAGGAAGGGAGGTACATAAAACAGTAAGACAAATAGAATAAATTATCATGATAAATGTTCCAGAAATTTTATGAAATATAAATGGATAAAAGACAAATTATCAAGTAGGATTTTTAAAATTTTATGTTTGCTTGTTTTTTAATGTTTATTCAGTTTTGAGAGAGAGTACGAGCAGGGGAAGGGCAGAGAGATAGAGGGAGACACAGAATCCAAAGCAGGCTCCAAGCTCTGAGCTGTGAGCCCAGAGATAGACGCGGGGCTCTAACCCTTGAACCGTGAGACTGTGACCTGAGCTGAACTCGTACGCTTAAACAACTGAGCCACACAGGTGCCCCATGTTTGTTTGTTTTTTTAAGCTTATTAATTTTGAGAGAGAGAGCATGTGCTCGAGCAGGGGAAGGACAGAGAGAGAGGGAGAGAGAGAATTGCTAGAGAATTGCAATGCGGGGCTCGATCCCACCACCATGAAATCATGACCTGAGCTAAAATCAAGAGTTGGACACTTAACTGATGGAGCCACATAGGCACCCCAGTCTTTATGTTTTATAAGAGACAGATCACAGCATAAGGATACAGAAAGTTTGTAAGTAAAAGGAGAAGAATAAATATATCATGCAAGTACTAACCAAAGAAAAGTTGTCATAGATAGATTAATATTACATGAAGTAGAATCTGAAAAATAAGACGTAACAATTAAAAGTGTATATGCAATTAAATAATATGGCTTCATAATATATAAAGTGAAAAATAACAGAAGTATAATGAGAAATAGAAATATTCACAATAAGTAGGAGGAGAACTTAACACATATGTCTCAGTAATCGATGGAATAAGCAGACAGAGGAAATCAGGAAGATTATAGAAAATTAGAACAGTGTAATTAATGAACTTGACCTAATAGACATGTAAAGAACACTGCATCCAATGGGTGCTGAATACCTTCTTTTCAAATACATATAACATTTACAAAAATTGACCATGTACTGAGATAAAAACAAGTTTCAGATGTCAAAGGATTAAAATCATAATGACTATGTTCTTTGACCACATTCAGGTAATATATAAATTAGTAACAAAAAGATAATCCAGAACACCCTCATAATTTTAGGAGATTTAAAAATACACTTTTTAAAATATACTTTAATTTAAAAATATACTTTTAGGGTCACCTGGCTGGTTCAAGTTGATAGAACATGCAACTCTTGATCTTAGCATCATGAGTTCAAGCCCCATGTTGAACCTAGAGCTTACTTTAAAAAAAAAAAAAGTATATGGAGAGCCTGGGTGGGTGGCTCAGTCAGTTAAGCGTCGACTTTGGCTCAGGTCATGATCTCACGGTTCAGGATTCAAGCCCTGCATCGGGCTCTGTGCTGACAGCTCAGAGCCTGGAGCCAGCTTCATATTCTGTGTCTCCCTTTGTCTCTACCCCTCTTCTGCTCGTGCTCTGTCTTTCTCTGTCTCTCAAAAATAAATAAACATTGAAAAAAAATTTTAAGTATATGTATACATATATATATATACACACACACACATACATACTTGATAACCAGTGAGTCAAATAGCAAATCACATTGAAAATTTGAAAGTATTTTGAGCTGAATGACAATGAAAAGTAGTACATATTAAACTTGAGGACAGCCAGCACATCAGGCAGGCCTGGGCTTGGGACTGGAGCCTAAACCTTGTGGCCATATCAGCAGATGCTCACTGGTTGACAGCAGAAGAAAGGAATTAAGTTATACTTGACCTTAAAGTAACAAGATGGTCAGAATTAAGTGAAAGAGATGCCATCTACAAAGAATTCTTCAAAAATTTTAAGTTTGTTTGTTGTTTGTTTAGAGAGAAAGTATGTGTGAAGAGGAGGGGCAGAGAGAGGAAGGGAGAGAATCCCAAGCAGGCTCTGTGCCACTAGCAGAGCCCCACTTGGGGCTCAAATTCAAGAACCGTGGGATCATGACCTGAACCAAAATCAAGAGTTGGACGCTTAACTGACTAAGCCACCCAGATGCCCTTCCTTCAAAAATTTTAATCAGGCATTTGGCTTCATGTCCTGAGTCGCCCTTAAAGCAGAGAGATGAATCACCCAGAATGGTTCAGTGTGTACAGCAAGGTCCGGGTGACTCTCACCTCTCGTGACTGTGGTGAACTGACCAAAAGAGATGTGAAAGTGGTCAAGCCTAATGACAAAGCAGCTGCTTCTGGGTGACTTCTTCCAAAATGCCTATAAGATCTTACATACATCTTAGTTGCAGTGTTTTTTGAAGGCAATTTCTATGAACCAATTAAGTTGTAAATTTAGTTCACCTTATACTACATTTTGTAGTATAAAATCAGTGCTTAAACTCAAATTGATTTAAACTTGGGAAGGAAAACAAAAGTTGGATGTATCTAAAGGCATGCTTAGAGGAAAATTTATAGCTTTAAATATTTGGACAAGAAGAAAGGCAGAAAATCAGCATCTATCTCAAAAAGTTGACAAAAGGGTAGATAGTACTTTATACCTAAGGAAAATAGATATATTGAAATAAAAAGTTAAGAATATTAGTTACAGGATCACCTGGGTGGCTCAGTCGGTTGAGTGTCTGACTTCGGCTCAGGTCATGATCTCATGACTTGTGGGTTCAAGCCCCACGTCGGGCTCTGTGCTGACAGCTAGTTCAGAGCCTGGAGCCTGTTTCGGATTCTGTGTCTCCCTCTCTCTCTCTGACCGTCCCCTGCTCACGCTGTCTCTCTCTCTCCTCTCTCAGAAATAAATAAAACATTAAAAAAAATTAAAAAGAATATTAGTTACAAAATAGGAAAAAATACAGAGAAGCAGTAATAACCGAAATGTGCGCTTAAAAGGGACTTTAATAAAATTGATATATCCCTGGTAAGACTTACTAAGTAAACAAAATGGAGATATCAGACACTATAGACATTAGGAAAATAATGAGAATAGGGGCTCCTGGGTGGCTCAGTTGGTTAAGCATTTGACTTCAGCTCAGGTCATGATCTCCTAGTTCATGGGGTCAAGCCCTGCATCAGGCGCTGTGCTGACAGCTAGCTCAGAGCCTGGACCCTGTTTCAGATTCTGTGTCTCCCTCTCTCTCTGCCCCTCCCCAGCTCATGCTCGCACGCTCTCTCTCTTTCTCTCTCAAAAATAAATATACATTAAAAAAATAATGAGAAGAAATTTATACCAGTAAAAACTTAGATGAAATGGACAGATTTCCTGAAAAACTTAATTTACCCAAACTGACACCATATAGAAAATCCTTAATAAAAAAAAAGAAAAACCTTAATAATTACAATCCTACCAAGAAACAGAATCTGTAATTAAAAATTTTTTATGAAGAAAATTCCAGGTGAAGATAACTTTACCAACAGATTTACGAAAAATTTAAGAAAGAAACACCAATCTTACACAAATTCTTCCTGAGAAAAAGAAGAAATGCTCCCAAGTAATTTAGTGAAGCTAGTATAACTATGATACTAAAATGTGAAAGGACATTAATCCTAAACAAAGCATCATCAAATTGAAACTAGCAATATACGTAAAAGTATTCTGCCCCCCAGCCAAGTTGATTTACTCCAGAAATGTTGGAAGATTTGACATTCAAAATTTAATCAGTATACACTAATGTAAGATCTTAATAATAGTGGAAGTTGCGAGAGGGGTGTATGAGAACTCTGTAATCTTCACAACTTTGCTAACATCTAAAACTATTCTAAAATAAAAAATTTTGGGTGCCTGGGTGACTTAGTCAGTTAAGCGTCTGACTTCGGCTCAGGTCATGATCTCACGGTTCGTGGGTTCGAGCCCTGCGTCGGGCTCTGTGCTGACAGCTAGCTCAGAGCCTGGAGCCTGTTTCAGATTCTGTGTCTCCCTCTCTCTCTGACCCTCCCCTGCTCATGCTGTGTCTGTCTCTCTGTCTCTCTCAGAAATAAATAAAACATTAAGAAAAGTTTTTTTAATTTTTATTTAAAAAAATCAGTATAATTCACTGCATTAAGAAAAGAAAAATCATAGTAGATGTAGAGACAGCTTTAAGTAAGATTCATCCTTCTTTTGTAATAGATCTATTAATCTAGGCTTAGAGAGGAATTCTTTAACAAACATTTATAAAAGCCTATTGCAAACCTCATATGTCAAGATGTTGAAAGCTCTCCTTAGTGATTGGGAACAGATAAGGATGCCAGTTATTAATACCTCCATACAATATCACATTAGAAGTTATACCCAATATAAGAAGGCAAGAAAAAGCAACATAGGATATAAAGATTGGAAAGAGAGAAACAAAGCCATCGTTATTTATTGGTGATATGATTGTATGCAGAGAAAATTCAAAAGAATTTATAGATTATTAAAATCAACAAGTGCATGTAGCTGCTGGATACAAAGTTAATAAGCAAAAGTCATTTGTGTGTTTCTATTACCACCAACAAACAAAATGAAATTTTAATAAAAGATGCCATTTACAATATCATCCCTAACAATCTACCAGGTGGTGTGTGATACCTCTAAGCAACAAACTATAAAACATAATTAGAGAAATTAAAGGAGATCTAAATAAATGGAAAGAAATAAAATGTATGTTGATTTTTGGAAAACTCAATATTGTAAAGCTGTGTTATTCCCAAATAATATACCTGTGGATTCAGTATGAAGTCAACTATTAATAGACCATTTGATTCTAAAATTCATATGTAAATACTGAGGATAGATTCTAAAATTTGTATGAAAATGCTAAGGATAGGTTCTAAAATTAGTGTGGAAATAGTTTAAGTCTTGAAGAGGAACAAGGTGGGAGGGCTTGATCTACATATCAAGGTTTACTATAAAGCTAGAGTAATTAGAATTATTAGTGCAAGGACAGATGATCACTGAAACAGAATAGAGAATCCAGAAAAATTGCACCATTTGTGGACACTTGATTTACACCGGAGGTGGTCCTGCAGAGTAAAGGGGAAATGATGGTGTTTTTCAATAAGTGTTTTGGGGATATCTGGGAAAAAACTAAACCTGACCCTTATCCTATTTCAAACACAAAATAAATTCCAGATGGATTAATACCTTCATATATGAAAGGCAAAACAATAAAGCCTCTAGTATTTATAATACAAAAATATCTTCATGACCTTGGGGTAGAGGGCAATTTCTTAAATACAGGACACAAAAAGCACTTACCATACAGAAACTATTGTTAAGTTGGACTACATTAAAAGTAAGAACTTGTATTTATCAAAAGACCCTATTAGGAGTGTGAAAAGTCAAGGTGCAGAGTGGGAGAGTATTTGCAACATAGTCAACAAAGGGCTCGCTTGCAGAATATATGAAGAACTCCATCCAGATCAGTTGGACAAGACTTGAACAAGCACTTCACAAAAGAGAATATCACAATGGCCTGTAAAGATATGAAAAGATATCCATCCACATTAGTAATTGTGAAAATGCAAAATAAAACCACACTGGATGATTCTACATACCCATCAGATTGGCTAAAATTAAAGATGAATTAAAGATGACACCAAGTGCTGGCCTGGACGTATAGCTGCAGGAATGCTCATACACTGAAATATAACTTTGTACGTCCACTGTAGTAGATAATGTCTAACTTGTCCAAAGTTGAACATATACGTACCCTGTAACTGAGCGTTCTAATTCTAGGAATAGACCTAACAGAAATAGCAAACAGAAATGCTTAGGAATATTCATAGCAGTTGAATTCACAATAGCCAAAAATTGGAATTAGACCAAATAACCACTGATGATAAAAAGGAAAATTGTGGCACATTCATATGGTGGAACTGTACACAGTAATGACGGTGAACTACAATGGGCAAAGCATGGATCAATCTTACAAACATAATGTTGAGCAAAAGAAGCCATACACAAAAATACATACTTTGATTGTTCCAATTACAGAAAGTTCAAAAACAATGAAAGCCATAGTGCTTGTGGATACCCACACGCTTACATGCTAAAACTATAAAGAACAGCAAGAAAGTGATTTCAATAAAGGTCAAGAGAATGATTTTCTTTGGGGAGAGAGAGACATTTTACATTTGTTTTGTGTACTTTTCTGTATGTTTATCATACCTCACAATAAAAAAGGTTAACAAAAAGTGATAAAGCTACAAAAATGCAGAGATTTTTGTAGGAATTTTTAGAAGCTAGGAAACAAATGAATTAGTGTTCCTCACTTAGCTAATTCAAGAAAGCTAAAGTTATGTGGAATACTGAATTTCAGCACAGAAGCCTCAAAGAGCAAAGAAATTGGTAGTACCAGTTTCTAGAATTGGGGACTGTGGGTTAAGGGAGTAAGGGGATGGGCACTAAGCCAAAATAAGACTAGCTGGAAGCTATTTAAAAGGCAGTTACCACCCTAGTTGCCACTGGGCAATTGCTTCTCCTCTAGGTCTGAAGCCTAGTCTCTAAAAAAAAGTGTAGGGGCAGCTGGGTGGCTCAGTTGGTTGACTGTCTGACTTTGGCTCGGGTCATGATCTTGTGGCTTGTGAGTTCGAGCCCTGCGTTGAACTCTGTGCTGACAGCTCAGAGCCCGGAGCCTGCTTCAGATTGTGTCTCCCTCTCTCTTTGACCCTCCCCCACTCACACTCTGTCTCTCTCTCCCTCAAGAATAAATAAACATTAACAAATTTTTTTTAATTAAAAATTTTTTAAAAAGTGTAAACCCAAGAATTCTGGACTAGGAATACAACTGTGGACATCATTACCTTGCCCGAAACCAGTGAATTAAGCGGCCGTGTGCATCCTCAATACTGATAAAGAGAATTGCCTAACAGAGGCCTACCCTGATCACAGCTGGTGAAGCTCCAAGTCTGCAGTCTGTCCGGCAACTCTCAGAGTCTTTTAGGCCCTCATTTTAATCATGAGCAGACACCAAGGATTACCATCCACCTCAGGAACATCTTGAAGAGTCAAACAACACAAACAGCAAAAAGCAATGTGAATGAACTTAAGATTCTTAAGAACATATAAAACTTCTTAAAAAAGGAAAAACTATAATATCTCCAAAAAGATATAGGAAGATAGTGAATCCATTAAACAAAAACATATTGCTCTTATTAAGAGATTTGTAGGCTATTCATTCTGTCCTTTGTTTTTTGTCCCTTGTTTTCAGCATTGTTTGTTTCCCAAATAATATATTTTTCTTTGTCAAATTTATTTTCATGATTGTGGGGATAGGATATGTCAGGTAATAATAGATGTGAGTTAAAGTAAACGTAAAAACTTTAAGAAATGGAAAACTGCTGACAAGAAATTTATAATTTAATATTCTATCATGATACCAAGGATGTCTCTTCTGAGCTGATAAAGTAGCTTGCTTCTCTCATTGCATTTCACTTTGATTTTTTTTTTCTCTCTTCCATGTAAAAAATTTCTCTTCTCATATTTCTATCTTCATCTCCTTGTTTCTTGGTGTCTCTTCTCCCTGAAGATCACTACATTTCAAGCTATCGGAAAGGTATCCGACTAAAATGTGCTAAGAGCTTAATACTTGCTGTCTGTCACACACAGTTTATTAATTTCATTAGACCTTTTTATTAGTTGTAGTTGAGTAATTTCAGACAGGCTCTCCATCCTCCCTTTCTGTTTTAATGTAAGTGTTTTCTCTGGACCTGCTGTATAATTCGGCAGGATATTGAGAGCTGGAGGGGTGAGGAAGGAGAGACCATGTTTCTCTTTCTGACTTTTGAATGTGGTCACCTGGTGCATGCCTGGACCTTGGCTTCTCATACGTGAGCTGTTTCCTGAATCTTAGATGGGAAAAGGCTGTAAAATGTTGTGACTTTTTTGGTGTTGCTTTATAAAGACCTTACCCATCATCATAATTTGTACCACACAGTTGTCTATGGTAGGAAATAACTCACCAGTCTGTGAGTAAGTGAGGATTATAGAATGAAAGTAGCCCTCACTAAGTTCAGGAGAGCTAGCTGTATATATGCAGGAGACAAGTGCTTGAATCATCACTTGCCATTTGGCAGGCCAAAGCCTGCATCCTAAGGTGGCCCACAGCATTCTCAAAAGAGATCTTTGCTGTAGCAACTGTCTTAGTTTATATGTGTATATTTCATTCTTTGCTGTGTTCTACATTTCGGAACCACAAATAAGTTCCTACCTTTCATAGATCCATTCACTCTGTCTGTGTTGTGACCCCTCCATTGTTACTTCCATCTTTTTTTCCCCCTTCTTTTGGGTTGTTTTCTCTCTTGCTCCTTAGAACTTCCTGGGATTTTTGTTTGTTTAAACAAACTTAGGCCTTGATTTCTTTTTTAAAAACAATAATTTCTTTAACTTAGAAAGGTACTTCATCCTGCATGGTTAACAACTAACCTTGTTAACACATTCTTTTAACTCGCTTATTCTTTGTATTCTTTAAGGAGGCACTACAGTTCGAAAGGAGATCATCAAGAATAAAATCAGAGCCATTGGGAAGATGGCACGGGTCTTTTCAATTCTGCGGTGAGGATGAATCTGTCATTACAGTGTGAGATAAAAGTATTTTGAGAGAAAATCAGAAGTTGATTTCAGAAAAGTTTTTTAGAATTAAAGTTTAGTATGATTGGATAGGACTTCAGAGCTGAGTGGAGATTGAATCTGACCTGTATGTTAAAGTGACTAGAAATGTTTTGGCAAACATTCCTTTGGTATAAGCTTACATATAGTGAATGGAGTGATTTAGTGCGAATTCCTGGATCCAGATTGCCTGTGTTCACATCCTGGCTCTACCTCTTTTTTAGCTGTATAGTTTGGAGCCTCAATTTCCTTGTCTATAATAAAGTGATAATAAGACCTGCCTTACACAGTTATTAGGAGGATTCAATGGGATGGTATATGGGAAACATGAAAACAGTGTCTGGCTATTAAGTACCTGTAACTGAAAAGCAAGAACTGGCTGGTTGTTTAAAATTAGAATATTTACATAAAACATCTGTTTTTTAGGTCAGGGAAGGGGTAGGAAGAAGGAAAACTGTCCTCCATCTCTGTGCATCTTTTCTTAACTTCCTTCTAATATCTTTGAACTGCTGAGTGGTAGACACCGGGCATTAATGCAGGACTTTCACCTTCCTTTGCAGGGAAGAGAGTGAGAGTGTGCTGACTCTCAAGGGCCTGACACCCACAGGGACACTCCCTCTAGGTGTCCTCTCAGGAGGAAAGCAGACTATTGAGACAGGTGAGTCTGAGCAATACGGGCTTCATGGAAGATGTGGTCCCATTACCCAGCAGTCAACATACAATTTAAAATTAGGGCTTCTTTCAAGAAATGATAATGGAGCAATCCGGCATCCATCTGAGAGAAAAGCGAATCTTGACTCTTCTCTCCTTACATGAAAATTAATTCAAAATGAATGAACTTAAATATGAAACATAAAAAACAATAAAACTCCTGGAAGAAAGTATGGAGAGTATTGGAGTAGATAAAAAGTCCTTAAATAGGACACAAAAAATACTAACCTTAAAAGAAAAAAAATCAATTAAATTTCATAAAGCTAAGAATTAAAAAAAACTAAGAATTTCTATTTACAAATATATATGATTAAGAAAGGGAAAAGGCAGGCCATTAACTGAGAGAAGATTTTTTTTGCAATATGTATGTCTGACAACGGGCTTGAATTCAGAATATATGAAGAACTACAAACTCCATAAGAAAAACACAACTAATGTTTTTAATGTCAAAAGATTTTAACAGGCACTTCACAGAAGAGGATATCAAAATGTCCAATGAGCATATGAAAAGATCCTTAATAAGGTTACTCATCTGGGAAATAGATATGAAAACCGCAGTGAGATGCTGCTACACATTCACCAGAATGGCTAAAATTAAAAGTCTAATAACACCAAGTGTTGGTGAATTTTGTGGATAATAGAACTAGATACGTTGTTGGTGTATTTGTAAATCGATTCAGCCACTTTGGAAAAGTGTTGGGCAAAAACATGTCCTACCCTGTAACCCAGCAATAAGACATGGTATATATTGAAGAGAGTGCACGCATATGTCCTCCAAAGGATATGCATACAGATGTTCACTGTGGCTTTAGTCATAATAGCCCCAAACAAGAAGCAACCCAAATGTTCAGCGATAGTAGAATAGATAAATGTGGTCTGTTTATCCAGTGGAATACTACACAGCAATTAAAAATCACATTACAAATACATGCAAAGACACGGTTGAACGTCACAGACATGGTAAACTCAAAAAGCTAGGCACAAAATGGCACAGACTGTCTAATTTATAGTATATTCAAGAATAGGCAAACTAGCCAAATGTTAATAGAGGTCAGAATGGCACTTCCTCTGGTGGGAGACTAATTGACCCTTAGGAGCAGAGGGGACTTCTGGAGAAGTGGGGGTGGTGCCTGTATCACTCTCTGGGTAGTAGTTACACAAGTGTATTTGTACATAAAAACTTATAGAGCCATACACTTCAGATTTGTGCACATGATATGCCTCATCTAATGTATGTTTCATACCTTAAGTTTTGGGTGTTAGAATGTCTCAGAGAGGATGTTTGCCTCTGCCTGTAAGCTATATTCTACTCCACTGCCACAGTCACCTATCCATCAGAGTGTCTGTTCTAAAAAGTGTGTGGATGCTGGATTCTAAGGAGAGAGCTGTATGGAACCTTGGAATGAAGAGTTATCGATGTTTGTCAGAACAGACACAGATCTGCTCAAGCAAGACCATTAATTCCAGGCACAAAAACTGGAGTTGAAGCATTAGCAACTTAAACTAGAGTTTCACTGCTTTTTGCCCTCTTGTTTTACTGAATTGTTTCTATTTAAGTTTTTCTTGTCCCATTACTTAAAAGAATCCTTTACATTTTGTGGAAAGTCCACTTATATTGATTACTAGGAACAAGCCCCCATTTCCCCTTTCTTTTTATAGGATTGATTTTCTCCTCTTTCAGATTAAATACTGAAATGTTAGAGTTTAGCTATTTAGGAGGAATGAACATTTTCTCCTTGGAAGTATATAACTAATTTTCTTAATTTCACTAGTTTCATAGAAAGGATCAGTAAACTATTTCAGGTTGAATTTTTTCTCTCAAATAAATGTGCAGTTTCTTGTAAGGGAAAATACTACCCACCGTTACTTTGGTAATTAGTCAGGTGAGCTGCTCCCAGAGCAGTTCTGACAGGTAGGTTGGAATTAGTCGGAAACACCAGGGGTGAAGAAAAAGGGAGTGTCTTCTACATCCTTACTTGAAAAGTTTTGGAAACTTGCTGATCCACAAAGTTGTTGTTTTAATCTAGACCTTGAAAGAGCAAATCAGAGATGAATAATGAAGAGAATTTTGTAGACATGTCATTTGGAGATTTGTTTATAATCTTTGATCTGCTTTCTGTTCTCAGTCCCAAGTATATTGTTTCTCTTCATTCCTAATTGGAATATTAGTGTTTTAATCAAATAGGGTTTTTTGTTGATACTTTTGAAATTGATGGACATCTTCAGGAATGTATAAGAACAGAACTAAAGGTGGAGCCAACTTTTTAGAGTTCCTTATCTCTCTTACTGACTGACAGGAACGGAATTTATTTTGTCATTTTCTCGTCAGAATCTCAGATCTGTAGGTTCATTGGCAAACGGGAGCATTAGCTAAAAAAGACCTTTTATTGTTCTTGTAACTTTTTAAAAATTATTAACCTGATATTATTTTATTTTATGTTTTAATATAATTTATTGTCAAGTTGGCTAACATACAGTGTGTACTGTGTGCTCCTGGTTTTGGGGATACGTTCCCATGATTCATCGCTTACATATAACACCCAGTGCTCATCCCAACAAGTGCCCTCCGCAATGCCCATCACTCATTTTCCCCTCTCCCTCACCCTACTGTTGCCATAACTTTACTTGGAGACCTTTCAACCAAACTATCCCATATGGCCTTAATAGCACACATTCATTTATGTCTTACCTTGTTCCACAAGGGATTGGAGTAAGTTACAGTACACATATAATACAGGGAAGTAAAGGAAAGGAAAGAAGCTGAGAATTTGGAACCCAAAGGAAAACAAAACAAAACAACTCAATAGAGAGCCACAACTTTTACTACAAGCTTACAAAATAAAGAGGAGTGCCAAGAATTGAACAAGATTCACAAAGACCATAAAATAAAAGCCAGATCAGTTATAAATTGGACTGTGTCAGAATTAATGTTTGTGCTACAAACTGAGCCATCATCAAGAAAGTGAAAAGACCAGCCATAGAATGAGTGAAAATATTTACAAATCATGCATTTGATAAGGGACTGCTATCTAAAGAATATAAAGAACTCTTATAATTGAATAATAAAAAGACAAATAACTCAATTTAAAAATGAGCAAAAAAGTTGAATAGACATTTTCCCAAAGACATACAAATGGCCAACAGGCATGTGAAAAGTTGTTCAACATCATGAGACATTAAGGAAATACAAATCAAAACCACAGTTAATGCCACTTTACACCCAGTAGGATAATAACAAGTTTTGGTGAGGATGTGAAGAAATTTGGACCTTCATACGCCACTAGTGGAAATATGAAATGATGTGGCACTTTGGAAACCAATCTGGGAGTTCTTTGGATGATCAAACATATGCTTGACCTTATGACCAGCCGTTACTTGTAGTTAAATACCTCAGAGAAGTGAAAACATACTCACGCAAAGACTTGTACACAAATGTTCACAGCAGCTTTTTTGTTTCTTTTAATTTTTTTAATGTTTTATTTATTTTTGAGAGAGAGAGAAAGTGCAAGTGCGGGAAGGGCAGAGAGAGAGAGGGGGACAGAAGATCCAAAGCAGGCTTTGTGCGGTCAGCAGTGAGCCCGATGTGGGGTTTGAACTCATGAACCGTGAGATCATGACCTGAGTGAAAGTCAGATGCTCCACTGACTGAGCCACCCAGGTGCCCCAAAGCAGCATTTTTCATTAGAGCCAATAAGTGGAAACAGCCCAGTTGCCTATCACCTGATGAGGTGGACAGTCACAGAATACTATTCAGGCATAAAAAGGAATGAAATACTGATGCATGCTTCAACATGAATAAACCTTGAAAATATTAGACCAAATGAAAGGAGCCAGTCACTAAAGTCACATGTTGTGTTATTCCTTTTATATGAAATGTCCAGAATAGGCAAATCTGTAGAGGCAGAAAGTAGATTATTGGTTGGCTCTAGGATCAGGGGAAGGGAGGCGGGACGTAAATACGTTTCTTTTTGGGGTGATGAAAATGTTCTAACCATGGACTGTCATGTTGGTTGTACAACTCTATATCAAATCATCAAATTGTACACTTTAAACAAGTGTATTTTATGGTGTATGAATTATATTTCAGTAAGGAAATATATTTCAACAAATAAAATTTCAATAAATATAATAAAATATATAAATTAAATATAAATAAATAAGTAAATCAGTTTCTCAGTTTTATGGGACTATTTCTTATAATGCAGGCTAGCATCTTAATACCCAAAAAGCTGCAAAAAGCAGCTCTAGGAGGACCCAGAACAGTGTAATACTAGTACACATTTTACCACATACCTTTTCACTGTAATTAGACCAACAATCTGTATACAGTTTCAGGCTGCACTTGGTTCATCAGTTCAGTGATGTACTGTTTGAAGGCACTGTCATTTTCTTGTGAAAGTTTATTTCTTCTATTTGAGGAGATTAGGGACGGTGTGACATTGCTTTACCACAGGCCTACAAATGGTTGACATATTTAAGCACTTGATGAATTGATTCCAAGTTTCCATTTTTCACATTATGATAGGAAGCTAACTGTCAGTTCTTCCAGTTTCTCCTCTCTTGTTGATACATAAAACCTCAGGAACAGCAGACTGTTACTGTTCATTATTCTTTCCTGACTTCTTTTTAAAATTGGTACTGGAGGAACTGAGAGGGTTCTTCTAGTAGGATCTTTCTTGCTACAACCTGTAACCTTTTCATATAGTAGAGTTTTTAACTGTTTTAAAAGGATGGTGCTAGGAAACTTACCTGTTGGCACTAATTTTTAAATTGCTTCCTTTTCCATCACCGAAGGGGAAGAGGGCCTTAGTAATTGGCCTGCTCTTGTACACAGTGAATGGAAGCCGTATGGGTTGGAAATGTCAGCTTCTGCTGTATCTCTAATCCCAGATGGCAGGTGAATTTGTATCCGGGATTGAGCAGTTTTATGCCTTTGCCAGCTTAGTACTCCACCCCTAGGACAAGAAATAACCACTCACTTATAACCCACATTCCTTCCAAATGCTCGTCTGTATTCAGAGGCCATTCATTTTTTTATTAAGTAATTAAAAAGGACAGTTGGACCCCACAGAAATTGCTTAAGAGCAGTAGGGAGTAGTTTTAAATAACTGTTCCAGCAACAGCTCATTTAATACCATCTGAGCTGTTAGCAACTAAAGAACAATTGTAATGTTAAATTATTTGACTCAAGCTATTTTGATATGTGAATGTCAAGACGTAAATTAGCAGCTGGCTATTTGAAATAAGGAAAGCAACAAAATTCTTGGTTTCTTATAGTCAGCTAGACTGACCCATTATCTTAGCTGTAGATGCCATCAGTTAAAAAGGTTCCCGAGCCACCTGAAATGTCAGAAATAATAGGCCCTCTCCCCACCTCACATTTCCCCGCAATTCAGTTTCTCACAGCAATCCCTCGCTTCTCTAGTTGACTGTTGTTACCGGTGGGAATAGGCTGAGGTGGGAGCCTGGGATGTCTATCCTGGCAGCAATGCTGTTGGTTTACTCACTCTTTTTCTGTCTTCATTTTTGCATGCCACTGCTCCTGCCTCTTACAGCCACAGTAGAAGCGGTAGAGGCCCGGGAAGGTATGGCCATATTCCTGTGTTAGATGTGATCATATGTCTGTCTACTAGTTTTAAAGAGCTGTGTCAACATTTGAAATCTTCTATTATTGCATCACCAGGACTGTAACAGTGAGGAAAGGAATAAGCATTTCTACGCATGCTCACAGAGTGTTTCCTTTGTGTCCTCTACTTGTGTTAATTTAAATGACCCTCTCCACAGCTAAAAACCTCTCTGGGCTCTATCAGTTTTTGTTTTTCTATTTTTGTAAAATGTTTATTTCTTTATTTTTGAGAGAGGTGGGGTAGAAGCAGAGAAAGAGGAGAGAGAGAATTCCAAGTAGGCTCTGCAGTGACAGCACAGAGCCTGATGCAGGGCTCGATCTAATGAACCTTGAGATCATGACCTGAGCTGAAATCAATCGACTGAGCCACCCAGGTGCCCAGGTGCAAGTAACAAATCATCTATGAATCTGACAATGGAAATCTTAGGAACTGATAAACGTTTTATAAATTTAATTGTTCTGTTAAGTAAGAGAATTCAAAATGGGAATGCCTTTTCTTGGTGATACAAAAGTTTGATTAGAAGGAAGATCTCCAGAAGCTCTTTTTAGATGGCTTTTAACTTATGTTCAGCTCCTGGTTGTGCAAGACAAAAAGCTGTCCTTCCAAACAAAAAGATGAGCTCTTATTATTACTTTTTTTGTGGCCAGTACAGTGTTTGTGCTAAAGTTAACTACTCTGTTTAACTTGCTCTACTATTCTAGTGTTGCCTTTTTTTCTGACATTAAGCATGTTTTAGACCCATAAGAAACCCTTTCTCTAATGTATTGTGGTTAAGAACGAACCTGTTAGCCATTTGTCAGGTGTGCTTCTGCCAATTAATTACACAGGGCTTCTGTGAAAGGTACTTTCACAGTTTCAGCTGCCCTCTGGGCCCGAAGGAAGCAGTAGCTTCAGACCAGTCTGATTCAGATCACAGATTGCCTATTACCCTCACCAGATGTGTGCTCCAACCCTGTGTGGCGCTCTCTAGGAGGCTGCTGTGTGCTAAAATGCTTTAAGATTGTTGCTTTGCTGCCTAACTGAGCTCCTCCCTTTCCTGTTTTCCTGTAGCCATCAGAGGGTTTTCGCTTCAGCATAGGATCCGGAGTTTTGAAGAAGCCCGAGGACTGGACCGAATTAACGAACGGATGCCACCCCGAAAAGACAGCCAGTACCCTGATGGGCCAATGAGATTGCTGGCACAGTCCAACACTGCACACAGGAGCGACAGGGCGAGAAGAGCCAACAATGACACAGAGCCCTGCTGTGGCACAGGTGGATCCAAAACTTAAGAACAAATTTTATTTATTATTGGAAAACAAAACAACTTAAACAACTTAAACCTGGAGGTGCATTCATATACACTTTGCATTTATGCTGTAAGAAAGGTGACCATTTTATAAATTGTTTTTAATTTATGTTTAATATATATAAAAAGTGCATTTGTTTTGTTTTTCCCTTCCTAATTTTTAGGAACTGATCTGATTGTCTGATACATATGTGAAGTACTACAAAGGGGACCTTCCCCTAATAAAAGGGCCTTGGAAACCTCCACCCTGGGCTTCTGACTTGAACTAGCCAGCTTTTTCTCCTATTCTTTTGAAAGGTGATATCTTTCATTTCAGACTAATAATAGTTTTTCAAACACAAGAGGGTTTTTTTCTTTTCCCTTTCTACAGGGTACTATTGAAGAAGATTGCTTGGATTTCACTGGCTAAAACTTCTCTTCTTATGGAAAACTTGATTATAGTCAAACATCTAAGTAAATAACCCAAACCCAGTGATTTTGAGGGCCAAGGAATGTTTTCCATATAACCTACTTTCTTCTGGACTCTCAATTCCTTTGAATATGTTCTAATATGTTCTAGTAAGACAAAATAGAAACCAATGAGAGATTTTCTGAGAATTACTCAAAATCTGTTCTTCCAACCATGGGCATGGTTGGTTTAAATTCCCCTTAGAATTTTGGAGGTTTCTTAACTGTTTGCAGATCCTTTTTCTTTCAGTTTTGAAGCCCAGGTGATTTACCCAAGTGCAAAGGAAGCTACATTTCTAAATATTTTATAAATGTCCTCTGTAGAACTTTCGACAGTAAGAGATATTTGTGTCCTTCTATGCCATTGTATCAGCTATTGTGTCTGTTCTCCCCATTGTCCTTGTTTTCCTGTGGCAGCAATTTAAAAACCAACTGGGGTAAACGAAACTGACTAGGGTAGAATGATCCCCTTATGAACTGAAGTCTTGCTAAAGGGCTTTGGATGAGTAAGGATTTCCTATTTTCTGTATGAATTACTGAGATGTTTCTCCACCTTAAACACTCATTAGGTTGAACTGTATGTCAGTCTCCATCAACATATCTTGGAAGACAAAAACAAGTGTTCACATAGAGCGTTTGAATAGTCTTCTCTTAGTTTTTCAAGTAACACCAGTGAGTGAAAGAAATTTCAGTGATCCTTGGGCTCCCATTTTTGGTTTAGCCTGGTGACAGGTGCCATGGCATAATACTCATCCTTCAGCTTTGCAGTGAGTGTCCATGCCTGGGCAATACTACACCAAAGTGCACATTTACACAATTCTTAATATCATTTGGGATGTAGAAGTCCAGCATTGAAGCAAGCACCTGAGAGAGTAGTACTTAATGTTGTAAGCTTAAAGGACACCAGAAACCTTTCTAAAAAAACAAAACAAAAACCCATAATTTGACTAGAAGAATGAGGATTTAGCCCATCTATCTCTGTTTCCCTGTACCTTTTGCTAACAGTTCCCAGTTTATGACAGATCAAACTATTTTGGGCTTGGAATCTGATGGCATGGATTGCTGTTAATAAAAAGGATAGGAAGGATAAAAGACCTCTTACTGGATTATGAGTAAAACCTGTGAAAGGAGGGAGACAAAGTCTTGAGTAGTTCCCTTTACCAACTGTCATTTCTTTATATTCAGAGAGGGAATTCATCACCTGCATAGCCTCATACTCCCCCTTCCCCAGTCCGACTATAGAAGGGACCCCGGTTTTGGAAATCTCATCTAATATGAAGGTCGTGCCACATGACAGATTTGATGGATGGGAGTTCCTTACCCCTTTCTCCTTTTCTTCTAGCTGAGGCTGTTATTACACATACATAATCCACAGGAAGAAACCACTCTTTTTTTAAAAAAAAAAAAATTTTATTTATTTCTAGGAGAGAGAGAGAGACAGCGTGAGCAGGAGAGGGTCAGAGAGAGAGGGAGTCACAGAATCTGAAACAGGCTCCAGGCTCTGAGCTGGCAGTCAGCACAGAGCCCGAAGAAACCACTCTTAAGGGCTTCAGTCAGCAAGCAAGTGGTGAAATAGTTATTACAAATCCTTATAAGCAAAAAAATACTGTACTAGTAAAAAGGATGATTATGTAGAAGTGTCTTCATTATCTTCTCAAAAACAAGTTGTAGAGTAAAGCAAGTTTCCTTGGCGGAGGGATGGCAAAAGACCTATACATAGAACAACTGAGGGTTACTAGAGGGCAAGGGGGGTGAGAGGTGGGCAAAATGGGTGAAGGGGAGATATAGCCTTCCAGTTATGGAATGAGTAAGTCATGGGAGTAGAAGGCACAACCTAAAGAATATCCTCAGTGATATTGTAATAGCATGTAACAGGACAGATGTAGCTACACTTGTGGTAAACATAGCATAATGTATCTACTGTCAGATCATTGAGTTGCACACCTGAGATGTATCATGTGTATCGACTATACTAAAAAAAAAAAAAAAGGTGGGGGGGATGTATTTTACGGGTACCCTGGGAGCTGTTGAGGGATCAGCCAGAGGGGTAAGAAGTCATGATTCAAGAAAAATCAGAGCTGAAAATAAAGCAACAAGGAAGTTAGGTTTGAAAATTCAAATTTTACTGAATTCTAAAGATAAAGGTGTTTCTTATGTTCTGTAGAAAGCTGGGGTGTGTGTTTCAGCAGTTGAGAAAGTTGTGTGGTAAATGTACATCTCTGTGATACAGATAGCTTCTGAAAGTGAGACTGTCAGTCTATACTTCATATGTATTTGCACCTATGACTCAAGGTGGGTTTTTAAAATTTTTTAATGTTTTATTTATTTCTGAGAGAGATAGAGAGAGAGGCAGCATGAATAGGGGAGGTTCAGAGAGAGAGGGAGACACAGAATCCGAAGCAGGCTTCAGGCTCTGAGCTAGCTGTCAGCACAGAGCCCGATGCAGAGCTCAAACCCATGAACTGTGATCATGACCTGAGCTGAAGTGGGACACTTAACCGACTGAGCCACCCAGGTGCCCATCAAGGCGGTTTAGAAGGCATGAGCCTTGGAGAAGTATATCTATATCCATATCCATATCTGTATGTATACCATGGGTATATATGGATATAGATATATTGTGATACCAGGACTTGTTCTTCACTTGAGACTTCATTGGAGGGTTTTAACATGCTTTCGAATGTTTTCATCTAAACAGTAGCTCCCAAGATGGCTGGCTGCCTGTTCTGGGTTTGCCTAAGGCCATCATTTCAAACAAACATTTTAACTGCTGTCAGAGCTCTGCAGTATTCCCATTTTCAAAGCATCTTCTGTTATATGAAATCGTCCCCCTGCGTGTTCTAAAGATACTAAAAATACTTTTCTCTTGTTCTCCTTTACTTTAAGGTCCATAGGGACTTATTTTCTTCAACTTCTCTCATCTGGGGAAAAAGAGAAAAAACATTCCCTGGGCATGTTGGAGGACTCTTTTGTATACTTTACTGAAATATCATTTTAAAATGGCAGTTCCCAAGGACCAGTTTTTCCAATTGTGTTTATGTCTACATCATATGAATTCAAATCCATCAGGTGACCATTTTTTAAAATTTAAAAACTCACCTAACACAAGTTTAGAACATACATCCTTTTTAAATCTCTGTGTTCTGAATATTTAAGAGCAAAAACAACCCAGTAAGCCAAGGGGTGTGTGTGTTTAATGGAATACTAAAACAAAAGCAGCCTCAGTTTCTTTTAAAACCTCAGGGCAAACACTTGGTGGTTATGGGTCCAGACATTGCTGATCCACTGGCCTTTTGTGACAAGATACTGTCATGCTCTGAAGGGCTTGATCTGGCTCCTTGCCTAGGGATAGAAAATGAGACTCTCCAGGAACATTGGTAAATTTTATCTATATTTACATTGCCTTTTCTGTTTCTACACAACAGTTGCGGTTCAGTGAAACAAGGTCCTGTCAGTAGCAAAGATCTGATTTCTTATCCTAATAACTTAGGTATGACTTCCTGATACTGTTCAAAATAGGAAAAGAAAAAAATCCTTCCATTTGTTTTGTCAACAGAATATTATTATTTAATATCATTAAGGAGCAAGGGTGAGGGGGGTTAAAATTAGATAGCTTTGGAGCCCTTCAGCCTTGTCATTGTCCCACAGATTCTCTTCTAAGTCATTTAAAACAGAAAGTTTGAAGTAGCTGCCCTTTATAAGAAGAACATTATAAACCATGCTTACATGACACAGCTGGGCTTACTGCTCATGGTCATTATTCCAGAGTCTTGTCCAGCCTCTCTGAAGGAGTAAGGCTAAAATCACTTCCCTCCACCCTCCTTTGTTTAATGTAAATATTGTAGCTGATCTCCAGAATTTTTGACTATACTTTATAAAGATAAAATTCAAGTGCTTGAGAATTAACCATTTAAGTTAAAATCATTTATGAAGATCTTGTCCCAGGTTGATTAATTTATAGTTTTTCTTTGTATTACCAGTTTTTTCCCCTCCAGTTTTTCTATTGAAATGTATTCCTCAACCCATAAAGACTTGTTACGATATCATTCTAGAATCCCCAGTATTTATTATTGTTGTTATAGTAACAGTGGAACCCAAGTCTTTTTTCAGAGCATTATTCAGTTTTTCACACCAAGGCAGAAATGATTTCAGAGGGAAGGTGAACCCAAAGCCCCAGTTTTGGGGGAGACTCCAATTTTGTAAATCATTTGTAGTTATAACAATGGATAGATACCACCTTGCTGGCACCTGGTCCACAGCTTTCCCGAAGTCTGCTGTAAGAGGGAGTAAAGGACAGCCTGGGGGCCCCAACAAGAGCCAGAGGAGGGTCTGGATGACCTGGAGGGTAGTTCCAAAGCACTGTGTTGCCACAGTCCCTCTTAAGCACTGCTGTGATCAAACGCTCATAGGAAAGCTAGAAGAGAGAGCAGATGTGTATAGAGGAAGAAAGGTGTATAGTTGAAAAACAGGGTTGTTATCCTTGAGTTGTGCAGTTGTGTACTGTGTTAACAGTAGAGCTTTGTGCCATTGACAGTGTGAAAGAGGTAACCTGTGTTACTCTGAGACTTGTGACCTGCCCTGCCCATGTCTAGCCAGCCAGAGTGAATGGGGACAGGGTTAGCTGCCTTCATCTATGCAGTCACAAAGGTAAAGATGATACTGGAGAGGATATTCCCTCCCGGGAGGCCTTGGCCTCACGCCCCAGCAACCTTGGCAAGGCTTGCTAAATAACACCTTTGTCTGAGACAGGGTTATGCGTCTTCTCCCCTTCTACACCCAATGACAAGTCAAGGTGGCTTAAGATCAAGAAGCAAGGACATGGGTGTGGACCATCCCTCCGAGCAGCTCTAAAGTAGGGCCATGCACACTGCCTTCCTGTAAGTTCTTGCCCAGATTCCTCTCACTTCCTGACATAGCTATCTCCAAATAACTTGTTGTGTTCTGTTTTGCATGTTAAAGTGGAAGTGCATGTAACAAGGACTACCGCAGGTTTTGATTTGAGGCAGTTAAAGACACATTTTTTTGGTCTGTCAGAGAACCTCTTTGAAGATGCCATCATGAGCGCCTTACTTTTCCTTTCTCAATGCACTGTGACCAATAGTATTTCTTCCTTATAGAAATGTCAGCAGGCATTTTCCAAGAAAGGATCCTGGTTTTGCTTCTTGAGGTGGTCAGACATAGGAGAGTAGCTGGTGATGTCATTTTTTAAAAGGCTCTTCTGAATGATAGATTATGTGCTTGTGTTGAGAGATTACTGGCTTTTCCTTGCTTTCGGTTATGTTAAAGAAAATGGTGGAAATGTTATTTATTGGCCGAAGTGAACGAGTCTTTTTTGTGACCAAGAAATTAATTTGTTAAAACTTTCTTATTGTAAATTGGAAGTCATCTTTAAAAACAAAAAGCACTGTTAAAATTAAA
Organism: Hyaena hyaena; assembly: GCF_003009895.1. NCBI lineage: Eukaryota > Metazoa > Chordata > Mammalia > Carnivora > Hyaenidae > Hyaena > Hyaena hyaena. Next base: position 1,488,490 of record NW_024080863.1, on the reverse strand, counting down.
TGATAACTTTATTGGCTTCCTGTGTCTTTATTTCCTTTATTTCCTGGTAGAGGCACTTATATTTGGCTCTTATCCATTTAATAATTCCAGAAGTCAAGGGAAGGCCTGGTGTTTGATGTCTGGTCTGGTTTCTGATGAAGGAATCTCCTCACAATAAAAAAGACCTCTTTCTTTCACCTCTTCAGCCCTTCCTTTAGTTTTATGTAGGCTTTGGTGGCTGCAGTGTACTCTCCGACTCAGAGTCCACTGCCTTGCCCCAGCTTCCTTCCCAGCACCCTGCCCATCACTGACTCAAGTCCCAGCTCCTTCTGTGGCTTCTCTGGCTGAGGCCGCTACTTGTAGGACATCCCAGAAAATGTACAGTCTTTACAAAAGATATTAAAAATAATTTTCATTGGAGTAATTTAATAACTCTGCATATGATCCTAATAATAGACCTGAGTTTCATCTTGGGAAAAGTCAAAGGAGCCAGAGAGGTATTGAACGTGGAGCTGGACTAACAAGAAAAGGAAGTGTAAGACCAGCCTTCTGATTCCTCTGAAAAGCAGAAATACCCCGAGGTGCTGTGGACTCAGAAGGAAAAATAAACGGAGGATTGAGGGTAGGGAAAGCACCCAGGGCCCTTGGAGAGGAAAATGCATCTGAAGGAGTTTCATCAGTTCGGGCCGTTGAGGCAGAAAGTCTAAATCCAGGCCCTGCCAGGCCTAAGCAGCGCAGTTTTACCCTAAGTGCGGCCACGTCGAGGGCCACAGTGCACTTCACAGGCCGAAAAACAAGCCCAGATTTCTAATTTCGAATAAGCTGGGTATGCATTTTGGGATCTTTGTTATTCCCAGTAGCATCCTGACTTAGCAATGTCCTTATACCGCAGCTAAACCTTTAGTAAAATGAGGCAGTGTTTGCCCTTATTTTCGGAGTTGTGGAAAAAAATTATTTAAAATCCTGGAAATTAACTAAAATGCAGACTCATGTTTACCTCCCACTACATGTAGACTCAATCCCTGCTTTGCCGCCTGCTTTACATAATTATATGGTCTTTCTGGTTTTTCTATCCTGATTTGCAGGTTTTAGGGAGAAACTAATTAATGTTGGTCTAATAGATTAATAACAGTGGGAAATTAGACCATCTTTTTAATGTTGGTGCAGTTCAGTGGAGGGTTCATCACAGAATTCAATTCAAGGGGTGGGAAGACAAAGTTCTACTTTGTTTGAAGGCCAGTGGACACCATAAAATTGTGCTCTGATCAGCGTATCGACCGTCTTATCTTCCTCATCTCAGTTTACCTGCACTAGGAGAGAAGGTTGATGTAGACCTAGTTTTCCAGCTCCTGGTCTGTGTGCCCTTCTTTGTGGCTGAGTTAACTTGGCTGGATTTTCCCTCTGAGGTCATCATTTATTTATCTGTCCCTTATAAAATCTGCTTTCTAAAGAGCTGACAGCCACTTGCTTGCTCTCTCTTTGCTGAGAACTAAAAGAGGTCCATCCAGCTCAGTTCTTCTCAAAGGCACCACATCTGTGCATGACACTTGTTCACTCATCTCTAAAAGGAGGGAGAGAGAACAGTCGCTGATGTGAATATAGACTAGACAGTTGGACAAAGGGGTGAGTTCTCCCACAGCCTTTGGGGCTGGGATGGCACTGACTCGGAGGACCCTGAATAGATGCCGCCTGTTCCATTGTGTGTGCTGGGGGGGGGAGGTCTGTGCAAGGCAGGCCTGGAAGCCTCCTCTCATTCCCATGAGGGTCCACTCACTCACGCCAGTCGCCCGGCCCCAGCACTGACCATATTTGACCTGTGGTGGGTATTTTTTCACTCTGGTCTGCTGGCTCCATTCCCCTGGCAGGAAGAGAACACTCTTCTGAGAGCACAAATAAAAAAAAGTTGCTCAAAGCCTAACCAAAGAATATACTAGAGTTTATGCCTCTGAAGGAGAAGAGAAGGAATAGCAGATACCCTTCCTTTGCCTAATGTGGGAGGTCTGAGGCACATGGCCAGGAAGCCACTTAGCTGCTCAAGGGTGGATCTGAGTGTGACATTCAAATGCCAGGCTCCCAGTACTGGATAAGGATCCTCCTCAAGAAATGGGACCTCAAGTGTGTGTCTTCTGGGATCCCTGATTTCTTTTTTCCCCACTTGAGAACTAAAACAACACTCTGCTCACTTACTTACAATAAGAAGCTACTGAAGGGCTCTTTCCACATGCTTCCTCTTGGTGACACAGGCTGGTTTTCAGAGTGACCCATATTCCTGTATGGAGAGCCACCTTCTTCTTCCGAGGCTCCATGTGAAAAGCCACATCTGTTGGGAGTCTCTTGGCTACTCAGGGTCGTGGGCATGGACAGATCCCTTTTGACATGGGTGCCACAGGGGATAATTCACAGAACAAAAGGTGGCAGGCTCGAGGATCAGGGTGGGGGGTGGGGCATACTCCTGACCAGGATCAGATAGCTAGGAAAAACATAGTAGTTATGTAACTGTGTTTACTATGGCTCAGGTGACTCTGAGAAGGCAGAGGCAGCCCCCTGACAGAAGGCAGTGCCAGAGACTGGGAAGAGTCACAGGGAAGGAGGTCCCTATTAGCTAAGGGAGTCACCAGAGGAGACAGTGTATTGGGATGAAAAGAATTTCTTTGTTGTTGACAACAGCCGGCCACCTGGGACAACCTTCTCTATCCTCAGCCTCTCCCTAAACCATGCCAGCCGTCTGCAGGATTGGGCCAGCAGCAAGTAGAACTGAGGTTGGAGGGAGGAGCTGAGAAATCAGACACCTGGTTCTTGGCTAAATCTTTGGACTTTGCTACTCCCTCCGAAACCACCGCTGACCCTTAATCTTCCTCTTTTCCTATGAGGGATTCTTATCCCCAGATGTGGGCAGAAAAGGAGCAATCAGTCAAGGGTCCTTATGCTCTGTGCTCCCCCCAGTCTCTCCTCCTCTTTGCTGTGAGGCTGGATGGCCACCAGGGAACAAACCTGCAGGGATCCTATTATAGCTCCTCCTTGGTCCAAGCACAGGGCCTAAGGCTCAGGAGAGTGATGTCCACTGGCTCTAGGGCAGAGCCGGTTCTGACCTGAGAGAGGCGATAAGCCCAGCAAGAGCATGGGCCTAAGTAGACAGGTAGAGAAGTCAGAGCAGCTCGGGAGAAAGGCTCAGGTCTCCAGTGGGACCTACCTGGCCTCCTCCTACAAAGCTGTTTACTGGACTCCCTATTCCCATAGAGATGAAACTGCTAGCTCCTGATGGCTACCTCCCTTTGTGAGAAACAGGAAGTAAGGACCTTTGTCAGCTCAGCTGCACCGTCTACATTAAATATTTATCTTGGAGTCCAGGTCAGAGCCCTAGAGAATAAGAGACGCTCGCTGCTGGTGAGAGAGGGTATGGCCAGGATTTCTGGAATTGGAAGATCTTCAGCTTCACCATCTTTGGGGAACAAGGAAGAACATGAAAGAGATGTGGGCCTTCTTAGTCGCAAGGATCCTGACAGGTGGGAAAAAATAACTGGTGACAAGGGAAATGGGCATAGATTTTATTCCTGAGGGAGAGAAGAGGATGGGGCCCAGGGTGGGTAAGCAAGTATCCAAGCTTTAGGGGCAGGAAAATGCACTGCTGCCTGTCCTCAAGAAGTCCCAGAATGCTTTCTGCAGCTGTCTTCTGTGGGCAGGGGCTACCCATCCCGTCCCTCCCCTCAGCTTTCCTGGAGAACCCTAGATTGTCGGAAGGGGCCTTAAAAGTGACCCCGTTTAGGTGCCTGTCAGGGCAGTAATTGCTTTTATAAAGATGCCCTGTAATCATCGATAGACTTGGAACCCCTGTAATTATTCTAAAAGTCCTTCCTGGGAAACCCTGGATCTGCTTCCAGGTATGCACCCAAGGGCCCCCCCACTTCGGCCAGTGCAGTCAGTTTCCACGTGGCAGCCCCGCAGACACTGGAAACTAGCCAGCATGCCTGTCTCTCTCAAGCTTCTCCACAACCTAAACCATCCCTCCTTCCTCTTTCACATGCGATATTGTTTCAGGCTGGTTCACCATGCTGGGATAGAGCTTTTAACCGAACTGAGGAAAGATAAAGCTAATAGCATCAGTAATGGTGGGATTAAAAAAATTTTTTTTTCATCTTTTCTCCATTCCCTCCCTTCTCAGCTTTTGAGTTGAATGATGTGCTTGGAAAACACTCTAAAGTGCATGGTGGCCTCAGGGCAGCAATCTTACACCCAGTAGGCACACATAAATGTTTTCTCATTTTTACAATTGATCATTGATCACTCCCAAAATGGATCCGAAATGGCCCAGTGACTGCTTGCTGTTGGGTAGGTTTGGGGCCTGGGGTCCCAGAGACAAGCTAAGGGCTAACTAAGAATTACTCCGGTCTTTCCATTAGCAGTAAAATCCACACGCTCTGTGGGGACACAGAGGCCTGGGGAAGAGGGGAATGAAGGGATGGCCAGAGGGGTAGGGAGCCAATGGGCGCGGGCTCTTGGGACTGGTGTCAGAGCCTCGGGAACAGCGGAAAAGCAGCAAAATCAAAACAAATACGGTGTATGGGAACACCAAGACCCTGGTAACCCCATCCCTGCCAAAGGGACCCCGCCCTCATCCTCTTCAGGGGCGCGGCGCGCCCCCGGGGCAGCTCCCTACGGCGGATTTCCTCCCGCTGCTGCCCTCGGGCGGTGCTTGCACGTGTGTGAGCATCCGCCCATTTGCTGGTGCACGCGCGCCTGTGTGAGTGGGTTTGTTTGCACACGCCTGGACGCGCGCTTACGAAAGCACAAAGTCTCTCTCCCCAAGGAGGGAGGGAGGCGGCGGGACCTTAACTCGGTTCGCTGAGCCACTCCACTTGTTGGGGCGCCCTTATCTCGGCCCCAGCCTGTCTGCATCTCGGTCCTGTCTCTGAGGCTGCTGGCTCGGTATCAGTTCCTGGCTTGACCCGGGATCTTTAATCATTCCTGCCCTCTGTCCTGGCTCCGCCGTGCAGGGCTGCCTTCCCACAACGCTGGAAATGTCGCTGGAAACTCTGAGTGGCCCTCGCCACCCCACCCCCTCCGCCCCGACGCCAGCCCTGCGGTGGGGGCTGGGGAAGGCAGCTGGGAAACCAGAGCGGGCTCCCCGGGGACCCTCGGCGGCCCCTCCCGGCGCCGCCCGCGGCCGCCCGGCCCCCTCGGCAGGGGGCCACCGCGTCCCAGTGGCGCGCCCCGACGGAGGGCACTCGCACGCCCCGGCCGGCCGGCCCGAGCCCCCGCCCCGCAGACTGGAGAGGCCCAGATTGGAGGGACGCCGACTGCGCCGCCCGCCCGCGCGCTGGTCGCGGTCCTCCCTCCCTGCGCGTGCCCTCGGCCCCGTCGATCCCCTTCTTCCTCCTCGCGCGCCCTGCCTCGCGGAGCCCGTGCTGACCCGGTCACGAGGGCGGGCGGCACAGCCCGGACTTCTCCCTGCCCTCCCTCCTCGAGGGCCCGCCGCGGCCGCACCAGGCAGGAACTGGGCAGAGATGCCCCTACCCTCCCGGGCGTCCTCGGTCCGCGCCACCTGCTCGCTGGGGAAGGTAGGTGCCGCGAAGGGGAGGGGGTGCAGAGGAGGCGGGGGCTCGCAGGCGGGGAGGGACCCGTGCCCAACCCGAATGCAAGGCAGAGTGCCCCTCCCCTTGAAGTCTGGTCCCCAACTCTGGGGTGGAAAGACGTGAAGAAGTCTCTCCTCAATCTAGAAGAGGCGAAATTCGAGAAAACCTGCCCTTGTCCACCTGGACTTGAGGCTGGAAAATACCTGGAAAAGCGCCTAGGGCCAAGCCCCCAAGGTCAGGGCCGTACTTGGAGGTGCAAAGGAGCCTGCCAACTACAAACAGCGGAGCCACTTCACCTCTTCCAGCCCTTGAGGTGAAGGACCGCCAGAATTCCGGGAGGACCCCAGAGATTTCCTGGCACCCGCTCTGTCCTCTGCCAGACGCAGAGCCAGTGCCTCCATGCCCCCATCTCCCTATGAGATGTCGCTCTTAGTGTCTCCTGGCACAGCCTCTGAGAGAAAAATTCAGCCCACTCTTCCCTACCCACCCCTGCCTGTCCCTAGAGGGCACCTGCCACAGGCAACAGTGTTGGGGAGTGGCATCCCTGAAAACCTGGATGCTGTGGGGGGACCTCCCTTCCAGAGGGCAGTTTTCATTGAGCACAGCAGGGTGAGCCCACGGGAGGGGGAAGGAGGCCTGGGTCAGCTGATGGCTGGGACTGCAGATGCTGAGCTCGCATCTTGGCTTCAAGCAGTCGGCTGGGAAGGGAGGGGCTGCTGCTAGAGGCTGCCCAGGCCTCTGGATCCCCTGCTCCCCCCCACCCCTGCCTCAATTTCCCCCTCAAGTGGAGGGAGAACAGCGGGAACTGGGGTGTGTCTGCATGTTTTGCTTTTGGTAGGAGTCCTAATTGGATCCAGCTGGGGAGCTGCCCCTCCTCCAGCCTCAGCCCTCCCCCCCCCCCCCCCCCCCCCCCCCCCCCCCCCCCCCCCCCCCCCCCGCCACAGCCAGGGTTGGGCATGCAAGAGCATTGTCCCCAGTAGGTCTTGCAAACGGCAGAAGAAATCTCCACTCAGAACACAGACAGGGGCCTGCCACCAGCCTTGTCTGTACCCTCCAGCCCCCACGGCCTGAGCTGAAATAGGGCACAGGAGTAATCACAGCCCCCTATTGTATCTCCATCCCCTCTAGTTTCCGTAGGCCTCGTGCTGCTCATATGAACCCCCGCTGCACCCCCCCACAACTACCCTTCAGCTGGCATCCCTCTGTACCCACAACCCCCATGCTCACATACCTCCCGCTCCCACAGTACCTCCCACATGTCAAAATCGCAGCCCTGCGCTAACATTCCACCACACACAAACACAGCACCTCACAAGCCCCGGCCCTTCTCATGAGCCCCCCAGCTCCACAGGCACACACAAACCTAACTTGAACGCAAATGCCAGAATGGCTCCAGCCCTGGCAGTGGAGGTTGGCCCAGCTCTGGTCCAGTCCAACAGCACAGGTGAGGAGGGACAGCCCTGTTGGGCAGCCTGACCACCTTCATCTCCTGGGTGCCTGGAGTCTCCTTCCCCTGACCGAACCTTTGCGTGGGGCAGAAGAACTAGGCTGGCCAGTCAGGCTTGGGAAGACCCTCTGTTCAAAAAATAGTACAGGGACGCCTGGGTAGCTCAGCTGGTTAAGCCTCCAACTTTGGCTCAGGTCATGATCTCACAGTTCATGAGTTCAAGTCCCGTGTTGGGCTCTGTGCTGACAGCTGGAGCCTGCTTCAGATGTTGTGTCTCCCTCTCTCTCTGCCCCTCCCCGACTCATGCTCTGTCTCTCAAAATGAATACACGTTAAAAAATAAAATTAAAAAAAAAAAAAAAACAGCCTGTAGGATACGGGCGCCTGGCTGGTTTAGTCAGGCTAAACTCTTGATCTAGGGGTTGTGATTTCAAGCCTCATGTTGGATGTAGAGATTACTTTTAAAAAATAAAATAAAATCTTAAGGGAAAAAACCAAACAGCCTGGCGGTGTAAAAGAAAGTGGTGTGTGGGGGCGGGGGGCACTCAGCACCACCTCTCCATCATAAGCAACCCCTACTTTGCTCTTATCCACTGCTTTGCTTTCCATCCCACCCCTCCCCAGCACCCTGAGCCCTCGGAGGCTTCACTCCCAGGGAAGAAGGCCAAAGAAGGGAGCTGATAGTCCTCTGAGCTCAGAAGGAGTGGTTTCTGCTGCCTGGAAAGGCCCCCACACTCTCCCCCTCCCATAACCTTGGCACCGATGAGCAGTGGGCGGGTGGCCTTGCTGTCGTTGAGGGCCTCTCCCGCAGCCCAAGTAACCTGTTGTGCCTGCTGGCAAGCAGATGCTCACAGAGGGACTGGAGGAGGCAGGGGGAACTGAAACAAAGTCCTGAGTGCCCAGGCCCTCTGCTGCCCCAGTTCCCTTAGCCTTCCCTCTGGGGGAGAGGGCTGCACCGAGCAGTGAGAGCCCCACAGGGGCTGGCCAGCAGGCCCGTGTGCCCAAGGCTTTGTCCAGCAGGCCTGCTCCTGGCCAACCTCCCCTCCCCCTCGCCTGGCTTCCCCCTCCCCCACTCCCACCCGGAGCTCCTGCCCAGGGCCTAACAAGCAGCCCATTGTGCCTCTGGGAGCCGGCACGGGCAGCCTGCAGGCGAGTGCCCGCAGAGGCCTGTTTCCTGGGTCCTTGAGCTCCCACCCAGCTGGCCTGACCCCCTCCCACAGCTGTCCCCTCCAACCCCCCACCCCAAGGTTGAGCCCAGAGGGCACAGGCAGCCGGACAGAGCCCAGCAGGGCTTTCCCTTCCTCCTTCCTTCCCCACAGAGGACACACAGAAGAGCAGCTGGCACAGCCGGAGCCCTCCAACCTTGATCCAAGCATGCAGGCCCCACCCTGCAGCCTCCCCGCTGGGCTCAGCCTGGACGACTTCATCCCTGGCAACCTCCGGGCCCATGTGGGATCATCCTCCCGAGGGGCACGGGTGAGTGAGACAGTGAGCAGAGGGTTACTGTGGGCCCAGAGTTGATGGGGACCACAAAGGACAGGTGGGGGAGCACGGAGGATTAAAGGAATGGAAGGAAGGAGCAGAAGATAGCTCTAGAGAGCTTTGTTGGCTACCTGCAAAGGGGTCACGCTGGCCCTCCTGCGCTCACCATGGGGTAAACTGCGTCCATGGTTCCCGCCGTTCTGTGAAACTTCGGGCCTGAGCTGCTGCTCCTGGCCCCTCCCCACAGGTGCCTGTGATCCGGAATGGTGGCTCCAACACCCTTAATTTCCAGTTTCATGACCCTGCGCCCAGGACCGTGTGCAATGGGTACTTGCCCTCGAGGAGAGATGCTTCCCGGCAGCCAGGTGGGTCTGCTCCAGGAGCCCCATATTGGGATTGGGGAGAATCAGAGCTTCGGGGGCCCTGCCACCTGGTACCATCCTGTGATGGGCAGGAGGGCCCGGAGGGCAATGGGAAGGCTCTCAAGGTCCTGGGCCTCCAAGCTCAGCTAGCCACCCTTCGCTGTGCGAGTGCTGGTGGCCTGTGAGTGTAAAATGTGATGTGGGAGAGCAGGCTGACGCATCCCTTCCCCTCCCTCTGTACCCCAGTGCCAGGGGAAGGAAGTATGCAGGGGACACGGCCTTGGGAGGCTGGGGGACCTCTAGTGGACGATGTCATAGCTTGGATTTGGGATGGAAGTGTGCAGTAAAGAGTGGGAGCCAAACCCCACAGCAGGGCCTAGGGGCTGCTCCAGTCTGAGCTCACCAGCCAAACAGAAGTTTGGGGAGGCAGCTCTGAGAGCTCGTCAGTTCCTGGGCTCCTGCCAGTCACCAGAGCCTGGGCCGTGGGGTCCAGAAGATCGTGGGACCTTCTGGGTGCAGGTCTACCCTGAGGGCCCCTCTCCTGAGGAGGGAGACATCCTTCCTTGAGCATCCCCTTGAGGCATGTCTGTGTCAAGTAGTTTATTCATTTGGCAAATAATTGTTGAACACTTAGAGCGTGTAGGACACTGAAAAGACACATTTGTAAGCTTTATTTCACTTAACCCCTTGATGTCCTGGAAAGGTAAGGTATAATTGTCAACATCATTCCGGTGAGGAACCTGAGTCTCAGAGATGTTCAGTTGCAGAGGCTGAGCTGAGATTCAAACACTGGTCCTTCCAGGCCTGAAGCCCTTCTGCCGCTACACTGGTGACTTGGCAGCTGAAGGTTCTCCGGAAGTTGAGGACACAGTAGCCATGCCTGGTGAATGAGTTTTTGTCCCTTATCAAGAGCCTTGAGGAGCACCTGGGTGGCTCAGTCGGTTAAGCGTCCGATTTCGGCTCAGGTCATGATCTCGCAGTTCATGCGTTCGAGCCCTGCGTTGGGCTCTGTGGTGACAGCTCAGAGCCTGGAGCCTGCTTCTGCTTCTGTGTCTCCCTTTCTCTCTGCCCCTGCCCCCTTTGCGCTCTGTGTCTCTCTCAAAAATAAAAATAAACATTAAAAAAAAAAAGAGCCCTGTGCATGTGTGTCAGGCACTGTGCCGGGCACGGTCACACCCACTAGATCTCCCTGGATTTCTGCCACGATTACCCTCATTTTACAGAAGTGGAAACTGAAGTACGAGAGGTTGCTTGCTGTGCCCCAGGTCACACAGCCAGTAGGTGGCAAGCTGGCACCTGAATTCTTTGTCCCCTGCACCCTTCTCTGCCACACCCTGCTGCCTTCCCAGCTGGGACTGTCCCCGGCATTCTCTGTCAGCAATGATTCCCAGCCCTCATTCTGAAGACTTTTAGGACAGCCCGAGGAAAGGATAGGGTGGACATGGGCCCAGATTTCTCAAGACAAAATCCATTCTCATTCACTTGAACTAAAAAATAAACAAAGGCCTGTGGTCCTTCCGGGGATGGGGAAGTTTGTAGAGTCCAAGTCATCAGTTCAAACAAACAAGGAGATGTTTAAATTTTTGCACCCACAGGGTCAGTGTTCTGAAAAGCAGAGGGACAAATAAGTTCAGGTGGGACCGCTGCCCTTTGCTAATGCTCTGCCGCACACTCCCCACAGACCCTGCCTGGTATCAGACCTGGCCAGGTCCTGGGAGCCGGCCTCCTGCAAGCCAGAAGACCCCCGCCTCGCAGCACCCACACAACTGGTCAGCCACGTGGACCAAGGACAACAAGCGTCTGGACAAGCGCTGGATCAAGTATGAGGGAATTGGGCCCGTGGATGAGAGCGGCATGCCTATTGCCCCCCGATCTGTGAGTCCAGGGCTGGGGCCCCAGAGGGATGGGACTCAGGGACCCACGCTGAGCTCCATCCACTTCTGTGAATCAAAGTGGGAGCAACAAAGAATGCACCCAAACCATTTCAGACTCATGCAGGGGCTCAGCCATGCTGGGTTTTGGGGGGTCATAAGCCACATAAAATTACAGGTGCTTTTGTGTGTCTGAGTTGCACAGTGGTCTGTAGGGGGGAAAGTGGATCTAGAATGCCCCCCCCCCCGGTTCTTAGAGGAGCCGAGCCCTGCTGTAAGGGCTGAGCCAGGCAGGGATCCCCTCTGTTCATAGCCCCAGGGCCTGGCACAAGCACTGAATGAATGATGGGGCTGAATGAGCCAGCGAGAGTCCTCTGAGTGAGAAGGCTTCACACGGTGGCAGGCATGGAAGGATCCAGGGCCCGGGCTTGAGGCGCCTGCCCTTCTTCCACTCCATGCCTGTCTTGAGCCAGCCACCTGCCTTCAGTTCTCCACCTGAAACTGAACTTGGTAACATACCTCCCACAGCTGTTTTCAGCCCCTGGTGAGGCAGGGGCTGTGAAATGCCATTCCACCCCTGTGTTACTGCATTTGTTTTTCGTTATGTGGAAATACATGTTTGTTGTAGAAACATCAGAAATACAGAAAAGCAAAGGGGAAAAACAGAGACCACCCCAAAACTCACAGCCGCGGGGCCATCGCAGAGGGCAAGCCTTCCCTGTTCCTTGTTCATATGTAATGTGCTACATGAAGTTATCGTTATTAGACATATCACCACAGTCCACCCACTGGGACTTCACAAGTGGCCAGAGAAACGACCAGTATGGAAAAACTCCTGTGGCTTCAGGTCAAGAGGGTGGCCCCACTTTGTCTTTTCTGATCCTAGAGTGTTGACAGCCCCAGGGACTGGTACCGAAGAATGTTCCAGCAGATTCACCGGAAAATGCCGGGTGAGACACCCTATTAGGGCCCTCTCCCTGCCTGAGTAGGGGGGACAGGCAGAAAAGGGAAGTTAACTGCTCAGGGAGGTCTTCTCTACCACCCCAAGCCCTGTGGTGAGGGGTCCTAAACAGGCCAAAGGGTTGGAGCCTCCAAAGTCCTCTCTGTCCTTGGGGGAGGAGGTTGGGGGGTGGGGGTGGAGACGATGACCAGACACTGTCCGTGGTATTCTCTGAAAGTTCTGGGAAGCCATGCAGTCACCTGTTTGTCACATCAGCCCCTGATCACCTATTGAGCACTTACTATGTGTCGAGCACTATTCTAGGTGCTGAAGATAAAACGGGGAATAAAAAAAGAATGTCGCTGCCCCAGTGAAGCTGAAGACAGAGGGAGACACAGAATAAACAGATAAATATTTAATATGGCAGATTGTGGTAAGGGCAAGGGAGCAAAGACCAGTGTGGGCTGGTCAGGGAAGGCCCTGAGAGGTGGTGGCATCTGACCAGAGAGCTGAGGGAGGGAAGGGGTCAGCCCTGCAGAGCCAGGAGAGGAGCCTGGCAGCCGGGGTGGGGAGCAGCAGAGACCGAGGGGCAGAAGCAGGCCATCCTGGAGCAGCAAGGAGAGGCTGGACTGGAGTGAGAGGGGCACTGGTGGGAGACAGAGGCAGAGTGACGGGATCTGGTCACGGAGGGCCTTTAGGGCCATTATCAGGACTTTGGCTTTTACTCTGCAAGAGTTGAGGAGCCACTGGGAGGTTCTGGGCACAGGAGTGACGTGATCTGAAGGCTCGCGCAGGCTGCCAGGTGGGGAGGAGATGAGGGTGCAGGATGCAGCGGGCCACTTAGGGGGCCTGGCTCTAAGCCAGGCTAGAGACCAGCAGTGTCTCAGCCCAGGGCAGTAGCAGTGGGCCTTGTGGGGTTCTGGAGACAGAGTCGTGGGAATGTGCTGCCTGGAAGGGATGTGGCATGAAGGAAAGAAGTCGCGGATGATTTGAAACCTGAGCAAGTCCAAGAGTGCCTTTTATAAATGCAGGGAAGACTGAGACAGGTACAGTCTAAGAGGAGTTCAGTTTTAGATGAGGTCCATCTGGTTGGAGATGTCAAGCAGGCAGTTAATATGCAAGTATGTAGTTCAGGGGTGAGGCCTAAGCTACAGATGGAAACACCTGGGATTCATTCAGAGATATTTTGATTTAAAGCTCCCCAACGAATTCTAATGTGAATCCCCGCATTAGATGATATTTTTTTAAAGCCAGAAGACTAGACAGGATCACCTGGGGAAATAGACAGAGACCCAAGGACTGAGTCCCCAGGCACTTGGATGTTCAGAGGTTTGAGAGTTGAGCAGGAGTCAGTCAAGCAAAGAAGGCACCGCAGGGAGGAAAAACAGTTGTCTTCCTGAAGCCAAGTGAAAAAGGCCTTTCCAAGAGGAACGATCCACTGTGACAGATCTTGCTGATGGGTCAAGTATACTGGCAGTTTTTTTTTTTATTTTTAAAGTTAATTAATTAATTAACTTATTTTTGAGAGAGAGAGAGAGACAATGAGCAAGCAGGGGAGAGGCAGAGAGAGAGGGAGAGAAAGAATCCCAAGCAGGCTCCACTGCGGGGCTGAAATTTACAAACTGTGAGATCATGATCTGAGCCAAAGTCGGACGCTCAACCGACTGAGCCACCCAGGCACCCCTTACACTGACCATTTTGATTTGGTAACATGGAGGTCACTGGGGTCTTTCTCTTATATGAGCAGTTGGGGATAGGGGCATCTGGGTGGCTCAGTCGGTTGAGCGTCCTACTTTGGCTCTGGTCATGATCTCACGGTTCATGGGTTCAAGCCCTGCGTCAGGCTCTTTGCTGACAGTTCAGAGCCTGGAGCCTGCTTTGGATTGTGTGTCTCCGTCTCTCTGCCCCTCCCATGCTCACGCTCTGTCTCTCTCTCTGTTTGTCAATAATGAATAAATGGTAAAAAAATATTTTTTTTTTATAAAAGAGCAGTTGGGGGCAATCATGCTGGGGCTGAAATCCTGCTTACCAAAAGGGGAATTGGGAACAGTGAGCTAATGATGGACAATTGTTTCTTGCAAAGGAAAGCAAAACAGTCCAGGAGCTGGGGGACGTATGGGAGCTGGAGGGAGGCATTTTGGTTTGCATTTAAGACAAGTGCTGTTGTGGCACGTCTGCATGCCAAGGGGGTCAAGTGGGTTGGCTGGTCAGTAGATTTCCCAGGAGGCCCCGGAAAGTCATGAGCACCACGAGGAGAGGGTCTGGGCAAAAGGGGGAAGGACAGGCACTCAGAAAGGGAGTGCAGAAAGGGAAAGAGGGAGAAGGGGAGGTGGAATTGCCCCAACCTGACACAGTGAGGGCCGGTTTACAAAGGTCAGGGAAAGGGTGTGTGTGGGAACACGGGGAGGTTTGGGCAAGTCCACCGCCTGGGTTGGCTCACTCAGGCCCAAAGTCTGCCAGAGGCATTTCAAGCCCTCCAGAGAATTGCCCTCTTAATTCCTTCCCTCCCTCGGGACATTCTTCAGGCCCTGACTCAGCCCCTCGTCCTCTGCTCTCGCAGGACGGCTGGGAGCAGCTGATGCGGCCTCACAGGGCTCGCTGTCCTCACTTGCTGCCCCATCCCTGATCTGGTTCTTTCTGCTCCTGCAGACCTGCAGCTGGACTGGACCTTTGAGGAATCACCCAAAGGTGAGGGGGTGCGGGTGGCCCACCCCAACTCAGTGCCTGCGTTTGCCCATCTTGTAAGCCTGGCTTTGAGGCTCCCCAGTTGGCTTCGTTCAACTTGAGGAGTGCCTGGAGCCCATTTCCAGTGAGCTCCAAGTCCCCTGGTAGGTGGCGACGAAGAGCCCTAGCTTCACCATCCAGGAGATGTCTTAGCCCTGGCTCTGATTTCTCTGGGCTTCTCTCTCCTCATCTGTAAAATGGGGACACAACCTATCCCAGAGCTGTGGAGATTTAATAAAGAGTGTGAAGCCCTTGGTGCACATCCCAACCCTGTTCCCACAAGCCACCCAAGAGCATGTGTGAGTGTGGGCGCCAGAACTGCCAGTGGTCATCCAGGTATCCTCCAGCTCAGCTCTCACTTCCCCTGGCCTGTCTTCTCCCACCCTCAGTGGCTTCCTCCCGTGCCGCCTCTGCAGACTCAAGACATCCAGGGCCCCAGCAAAGACCGGCTGCCAGGCCAGGCCAGGCCTCTTCTCTGAGTGGGTGAGCCATCCTAGGAAAGGGGCCCAAGTGCTGCAGAGGGGTGTGGGCTTCCTTGTGGGGACTGGCACCCCCTGGTGGCCATGGCCGGTGCAGCCTCTCCATGCCCCCCTCCCTCCACCCTATCCCACAGCTCTGCCCCTTCTTGGGGTCCCCACCACTCCAGATACCCTCCTCCCAGCCGGGGCCAAAGGGGAATGGTGGGCAGGGGTGCACTTTGCTTCCATTTCTGGTCAGGAATGCCTATGATTCTTTTGTGGTTGGCTGTGGGAACTCGTCACACCAAAGATCCATGGGTCATATGGGGTGGAGTGGAGTGGCCCACAGCGAGGCGTGGACCTGTGGCCATTCACTCCACAGCCTGAGAGAAAACAAGGGGTGCAGAAGAGCCCAAGTGTCCTCCCAGGTCGGGGGAGATGAGGATGAGAGAGGTGCCCTTCCACATAAGTGAAGAGTGTAGTTCCTCTGCTCTGCACAAACCCAGCCCAGGCTGCCAGGGGCCTGGAGGGGCTCAACCAGACTTTGAGAATCAGGAGCTCTGCCTCAGAGCGAAATCAATGCGTTTCTTATTCCTTTACAGGAAGGGATTACCCTCACTACCATGGCCATTACTGGCCTGTGGCTCTTGGCATCATCAATAAGATAGAGGCTAAGAGCTTAAGATTTGAACCCAGAATCTGGATTCAAGCTGCTGTGCTGCCGCTAGCCATGTGACCTTGGGCACCTTAACCAATCTCAGCCATCTGTTGAGTGGGGACCACAGGGTGGTTGCGAGGATCAAGGCACATAGCCAGTCCCCACAAACATTACTAATATACAGGCTTAAATATGACTAGAGCTTCCTTAAATTAGGAATGGTGTGTTCTCATTACCACTGTTATTACTAATAGTATTATTTCTAAAATAGGGAATAGAATGATACAGCCAATAAATCCTGACCCTCCAGTCAGACATTCCATCATTTGATAAGCTTGGTACAGTGATTCCACTTGGTGGAAACATTCAAACTCAACAGAGGCTGGAACATTTAAGCCAGCCAAGAAAGGAGCCCTGGAGGGGAACTAGAGCCAATGTGACCATGTGGAGCCTTGGTGGCTGCAGTGGTTTCACAGATGACATCACTGAATCCAGAACGCTTAGGGAACTGAGGCCGAGGGAACAGAAAGAGCTTACCCGGGGCTCCTGAGTCAGGGCCAGAGGCTCTTCCCCCTCCCCTGGGTTCTCCTTGGACTAGGATGTGGTCCCACACTCGGGCACGTGTATAAGACTGCTCAGCTGTGACAGCCGGAAAGGCCATCTTCATCGAAGCTGCACAGACATGCATAGCCCCAGCCACGGGGCCAGACTGAACATGAATGCAGGGTGTTTCACCAAGGCCAATAGGAAAGAGCTAGCTACAGCTTCACCACACCCTCATGAAGGTGGGAAGCCTTTCCCATATTATAGGTATCGAATCTGAGGCTCAGAGAGCTCACTCACTTGCCAAAAGGTCACAGCTAAGTGGCAGAGCTGGCATTTGAACTCAGAGCTCATAACTTTCCACTAGGTAACACTGCTTTCACAGGCTGGAGCCAGTAGTGAGGAGCGCTGTGTGTATGTGCAGGGCTGTTTTCTCATGTATGCCTCAGTCTCCCTAAAAGGAAACTGAAGAAATGTCTTCCCTGTCTTTAGAAGAAGCTGGGACGTCTCTGAAGAGTTTTCTAGAAGCACCTTCAACTGTAATCCTGGAGCATCCTCCTCCCTACACCAGACCCCACATCAGGTAGCCTGCCCAGCATCCTCCCCACACTGCCACTGGTGCTGTGCCCTTTGGCCAGTCCCCTCTGCTGACAGAGCATGGATAATGCCCTCTCAGTTTGGGGCCTGTCCTGTGCAGCCAAAGCAGCCCAGAATCCTTAGGAGAGCACTGGCAGGCACAGGGGTGAGACAGCAGCCCACCAGCCTGTTTTTTGAGCCTGGACAGTGTCCTGGTTCTCCCCCTCCCACTCAAGCTGATGCCCACCTACTTGCATACAGGTGTCCAGATGCCAAGAGAAAGCCGAAAATGTCTGGACGGAAGATTCTTGGAACCAGTTTCTGCAAGAACTGGAGACTGGGCAAAGGGTGAGTGTCCTCCTGGCCCTCTGAGAGTGGACGTACTCCTTAGCTAGTGCATTTTGGAAAATGCGTTCACCTCTCCGACTTACCCTTCCCACCCTCAGCCCAAGAAACCGCTAGTGGATGACCCTGTTGAGAAGCCCTCCCAGCCCATTGAGGTGAGTACTGCAGTACAGGCTGGTGGAGGAGGGAGACAGCTATGGTGGGGGACAAATGAGGGAGACTTCTGGGTGGGATTGGCTTCCCTGACCGTGGGCAAAGGCCAGGGACCCAAAGCTCTGACCTTCTCCAGTCCCACAGAGCTGACCTCTGTACCCCCAGCACCTGGGACAGTGCCTGGCATACAGTATACACTCAAATATGTGTTGCATAAATGTCTATTGACCAAAGCAGGACCGGAGAAGTGAGTGGTCAGTGTGGACTTGTCAGGAAGTGTTCTTGGAGGTGAGCTGGACTTTCAAGAGTTGGGAGAGCTTGGCTAGGCTGAGAGAGGGCACCCGGTGTTGGGGAGACACAGAGGCAAAGGCTAGCAGGGCAGCGGGAGGGAAAGCAGGGGGAGTACAGGCTGTGGAAAGCCACAGAAGAGTTGATTAGAGAGGACACAGGGAGCCTTACAGGCTCTGGAGCAGGGAAGTAACAAAAGACACAATCAGGAAGTACTAAGGGACTATCTTGCGAGTAGGGACCAGGCAGCCCAGTCAGATGGGAGCGACCAGTGAGAAGCTGTGGAAGGGCCATCCTGATACCCTGAGACAGCTCCGGGCAGGCCCACAGACAGGCAGCCTGCCCTTTACCCAAGCACTGCATGCTTTGTCCTGCTGCCCATTGGTTTCTCACAGCTGACCTTCCATCAGTGCTCCCGCACTGTGCCCTCCACCGCTCCGCGCTCCCCGCCCCCAGTCACTGCCCCAGTCTCTCTGCACAACCCGCCCCCAGGTCCTGCTGGAGAGAGAGCTGGCCAAGTTGAGTGCCGAGCTGGACAAGGACCTTCGGTCAATTGAGACCAGGCAGCCATCCCCCAAGGTACCGGCCTCCCAGGCCCCTTCTGAGTGACTCTGGGACCCGGAGCCCGCAGCAGCTGAGCGCGGGTGGGAGGGGCAGGCAGACCAGAGGTGTTGCCTCCAGCGCGACCTTGGACGGACTTCGTCCCGGTCTGCTCTGTCCTTTATAAAATGCAGGGCGTTGACTTTTCCAAATGACCCCTAAGAACCCTTCCAGGCCGACTCCACGTCAGCCTGACGTCCGGGTGCCGGGGGCTCCCCGCCCCGGCCTCGCCCCGCCCCGCCCCCCTCCCCCGGACCTCAGCCCGCAGGGACCCCAACCCCTACCCGGCCCCGGTTTCCTGGGCCGGCCTCCCCTCTTCCGCCACCCGCACGGTTCCTCCCCCGACCCGTCGGCTCCTCCCGGGTTCCCGGCCCTCCCGCCTGCGCGGGCGACTCTAGGACCCCGCGTCCCTCCTGCCCCTTCCCACCCCTCCCGCCCTTCCGAGCCGCAAACTTTTCCGGAGGCGGCGGCCTCGGCTGCCGTGGGGCCCCGGCGTCCCGGGCCCTGACTGCGCCCCGTCTCCCTGCACAGAGCTCCCAGGTGCCCCGACGGTCCCGGGACCCGCGGCCTCCAGCGCGGTGAGTGGCCCGGCGGGGCGCCGCGGACGTGGCGCGGGGAGAGGGCGGCCGCGCCGCGAAGGGGGGCGAGCCCCGCGGAGGGCCCGGGAGGAGGAGCCTGGAGGCCGGCCAGTGGCCGCAGAGGGAACGCTGTCCCCGCCCGAGGACCGGGTGGCCGCGGCCGGCGGCGGAGAGAGGCCGGGGGAGCCTCGCGCTTCCCACGCGCCCTCCCGCGGCCCCAGGCCGCACCCTTTCCCGGCCGCGACCGCTGGGGAAGTAGGACATCCTGTTCAGAGCCCGGGACGTGGGAGACGCCTTGGGAGAAGGCGGCGGGAGATGCGGGGAGACATTTGGGCGGGCAGGGGTGAGTGGCGTAGGGTGTGAGGCCCCGGACAGGTGGCTCACTCGCTGTGTCCCGCGCAGCCCGGCCTCCGCCTGGAGCTCCAGTCCCCCGAATGCACTTTACCAGGGTTCCTCCCGGCCCCTGAGCCCCCACAGAATGGCGGATGGAACAAGCCCCTTCCTAGGTCGCAGGGACTTTGTCTACCCTACCTCGGCCCGAGGTAAGGACCAGCTCTTCTTCTCACCCAAGACGCCCGCACCACGCGCCAGTTATGCTGGCGCCCCAGGGGGCGGGGTGGGGGCGGGGAGGCAGGAAGTTCTTAGAGCCCCCTGCTTCCCGGGGTCCCTGTCCTGGGGTTGCGGGAGCGGAACGCCATCCCAACCCCGCCCCCCAGACGTGGCGTTCCCAAGCTGAGGGAGCGCTTCTCCACAGACCCTAGTGCTTCTGAACGAGCGGGCAGCCCGGCCAGGAAGGAAGAGAAGAAGGTAAGGAAGGGTGGGAGCACAGGGTCGGGGTGCAGGGGGGGTCTGGGGTGCGACCCGGTGATAGCTGTTTCAGACCGGCCGCCCGCTTGACTGAGGTGACTCCCTCTGTCCTCTCCCCCTGCCCAGAGGAAGGCTGCCAGACTCAAGTTTGACTTCCAGGCACAGTCCCCCAAGTAAGTGCCCTCTGTCTCCTCCCCCGCCCAGGACATCTCTGCACCCTATGGGAGGAGGGGAGGACAGGGCTGCGTGGCCTCCCCAGAGGGTGGAGGAGACTCTCCGTGCACTAGACAAGGTCCAAAGGGAAGGATTGGGAGGGCCTCGCCTTGCTGGATGTCCTTACTCTGGCCTGCAGGGAGCTGACTCTGAAGAAGGGTGACATTGTCTACATCCACAAGGAGGTAGACAAGAACTGGCTGGAGGGGGAGCACCATGGCAGGCTGGGCATCTTCCCTGCTAATTATGTGGAGGTAAGCAGGAGAGCAAGCAGGAGCGCGGCTGGGAGGGTGGGAGGGTTGCAGAGACTTAGCCTGCAGACCCACGGGTCCCTCCACAGCCCTTCTATGGAGCTGACTGCTTTCCGCACGTCGTACAGGCTTCCTAGTAGGTAAAACTGTGAACTCCAGGGGCAGGGGCCAGGTCAGTCTCATTCGTGCCCTTGGCCCCCACAAGGCTGCACCCAGTGCTTTGCCTGTACTCAGGACGTGTTTCTTAAATGAGGACTAAAGGTAGAACCCAGCCCGTGGAGGAGAACCAAATGGCCCCATTCCTGCACGAGAGGCCACCAGCCCAGACTTTCACCATTCAGCATCCATCTCTCTCAAGCACGCAGCGTGTGACAGTTTCCTAATCACATCACATAGACTTGCATCACTTTCTTCATCTATCTTACCTTCCTGGTTCCTCTCATTAACCTGAGAATAGATCAGTCATCTCCATTTGACAGACGTCCTTGTAAGGTTCAGAGACAAGTGGCTAAGTACAGGATCCAGAGGTGCCTGGCTGGCTCAGTGCGTAGAGCATGTGACACGTTATCTTGAGGTTGTGAGTTCGAGTCTCACATTGCGGGGTAGAGTTTCCCTAACAAAATATATAAAACCTTATTTTCCTTAAGCATTTAATGATATAAATTTCCCTGTAAGCACTGCTTTAACTATGCCCCACAGGTTTTGATATTTTGTTGTTGTTTTTCTTTTCATTCAACTCAAACTATTTTCTCATTTCCTTTGTGACTTCCTCTTTGACCCATGGATTGGGTTATTGTTTAATTCAGGCTCTTGATTTGATAAGTATCAGTAGGCCTCCCTTACTTTCAGAACAGTCTCTCTGATTCTGAAACTCCATAAAGTATACACAGTATTCCATGTTATTAGTCATTTACATCTTAGTATGAAATAGTTTATTGGCTTCTTGGTATTTTTATGAGTAGGGTGAATCAAAGGGAACATGGGGATTCTGGGCACCTGGGAGGGTAGAAGGGAGAAGAAGAGGAATACTTGGTTCTCAGCAGTGGTGTTAGATCCTCACATTTAGACCAGGTTACAAGACATTCACTGCCTTTTGGAACTCTTCATTTACTTCTGTGCTCCAATTTAAACTGTCACTTAGGACTGGCTTCCATCTTTGTTCTGCCACTGCCTACTCCACATACCATTAGGGGAAATTCTTCCTCCAGTAGCCTTCTGGGATTAACCACCCTTTGGCTGTGCCCACTCTGGCTACCCTCAGACTTGAGTCTGGTGTCTGTATCGTCGCTGGCTTCTGGGGCACATCACCCATACCATCTTCTCTTTGTTCCCTCACCCTCCTGGGAATTTCAGGTCTGTGCCTAGTTGATGTCTAGGCTGAGTCTCATGACCTTTCTTCCGGTAGGTTCTGCCTGCAGATGAGATCCCTAAGCCCATCAAGCCCCCCACCTACCAGGTGCTGGAGTATGGAGAAGCAGTGGCCCAGTACACTTTCAAGGGGGATCTGGAGGTGGAGCTGTCCTTCCGCAAGGTGCGGCCAGGCAGGAAGGGGGGGGAGGGTGACAGGGGCTGGTGAAGACATGGGTAAATATGTGCAGTAAAAAACATGTTTTTAAGGAGTTGAGTGTACACATCTTCACCCGGTATTTAAATTTTTTTCTAATCTCTTTGCATATGTTTCCTTTAATTTAGCCCAGTTTTTCAAAACTTTGAAACTTCTAGAGTAGTTGTGCTTTTTTCTGTTGTAGGTTGGTAGGCTGTGCGGATCATCATCAGCATTTTTAGAAGAACGGAATAGAAATGTTGTAGTGCCTTGCATGTAGAAAGGGTATTTTATCAAACTTTTAGGCACTTACCTACGTACCCATGTGCGTGTGTGCGTACTGGGTTGTTATTAGAAAGTTATTTTTTACTGTAGATCATAATCGAGGAAGTTTGAGAAAGTCCTAGAAAGCAGGGAGCTGGCCTCACTTTGGTTGATTTTAGGGGCAGAGACCATGAATGCCCCTAGTGAAGTCCTCCAGAAGTGCTGGCTCCTGGGAGAGAGGGGGGAGGAGGTGGCTGGGTGAAGAGAGGTGGGGGGCAGGAGACGGCTGGGGACCATCCTCCCCAGGGTGGCCCTACCTAACGTCAGTCAGCATGTGGGCTTGAGGATGCACTGGCTGTCCCCGGGAGTTTGTTATTGAGTTTGTTGCTTCTTATGAGCCTGCCACTGACCTCCCATGCTCCTCACAGCAACATGATTGTTATCTCCACTTAACCAGTGAGGAAACCAGGCTCCGAGAGGCAAAGTAACTTGTCCAAGGCCACACAACTTGAAATTGGCAGAGCCACTGGGCTCCCTGGTGACTGGAACTCTGGGGAGAGGGCGCCATGGAGGCAGAGGGGTACATTTCACGTAGGCTCCCCAAAGAGGCAGGACTCAATCCACGCCCAGTGTGGCTTGCTGTGGGAAGAGCCCGGGCAGCCTGGGCTTGACTCCTGACTTCACCATCTTTTAGTTATGTGATTGCATAACCTGCTGACCTGCTCTGAACTTGATCCCTCCGTGCAGGGCATTAGGTTTAAATGAGACAGCCCTCATGGGCACCGCCAGGGGCAGGTACCCAGGAGGGCCTTACAGACGCTGATGCCTTCCTGCACCCCCAGGGGGAGCGCATCTGCCTGATCCGCAAGGTGAACGAGAACTGGTATGAGGGGCGCATCTCCGGCACAGGACGCCAGGGCATCTTCCCTGCCAGCTATGTGCAGGTGTGCCGTGATCCCCGGGTCCGGATCTGCGACGATGGCCCCCAGCTCCCTGCATCTCCACGCCTGACCACCGCCCGTCTGGCCCGGCACTCCAGCTCCCCACTAACGCCACACAGCCCAGTTGATCCTGACTGCGGGAGCCGGACATCCCCGCGCCGCACTGGCTTCTCCGTCCCCACCCAGGAGCCCAGAGCCCAGAACCAGGTGAGGTGTCCTGCCTCAGCTTAGAGAGCCAGTCCCTGCTCCCCACACAATTTCCTCCATTCCTTTGATGGAATCCTTTGGATTCCTTCCTACTCTGCCCCAGGACAGGTCAGTGGGATAGCTGGGCAGAACCTTGCACTGCAGAGCCGCCCTGGCCTCATGGGCCTCAGATCTCTCAAGTTGGTTCTGACTTTTGAGCTGCAGCCCAGGGGGCCCTGGGGCAGCCAGCCAGCCAGCCTTAGGTGTGACCCCCAAAGCCAGCCCAGACCTCCTGACCCAATAGACTCCACTCTTGTGATTTGCCTATATCAGTGTCTGGGACAGGGTCATGGGGGGGTCAGAGGTCTGCTATTCACTTGTTGTGTGACCTGAGGCAGATGACATACCCTCTCTGGAATTAGGTTCTCTCCACTGTGGAATGGGGATAATAATTCCCCCTGGAGAGGGTCCTCGGGTGGGTTTGAACTAAAAGTTTATAGTAGCTGATGGGTAAAAGATACCATTGGTCGTCATGCTGACAAGCCCACAAACAAGTGCACTCACTCCGGCGCTCACGCATTCACTCAGCGAACTGATGTGAGCCCTGGGCGCCTCCCGTGCTTTGTGCTGACATTTAGAATCGGCCACCTACCCTAGCTGGCGTCAGCTTCCTGGCCCCTGTGAAGTGCGATGCTCAGACAGGCTTCTCTGCCATGGGGGTATGGAGGAGGAGCCGGGGGCAGCAGTAAAGTGGTAGGGCCCCTGCACTTCCCCTTCCTCATGCTTGTGTGTGCCTGCCTTTCCAGGGTCTCGGCACCCCTGGGCCAGCTCTGTCCCATCCTGGAGGCTCCAGTCGTTCCCTGGACCTGGGGACCTCCCCCAACACCACTCAGATACACTGGACCCCGTGAGTACAATCTAGGGGTGCTTGGTCAGGTGGAGTGTTGCTTGGCAGGCAGTGCTAAGCACAGTGATGCCCCTCCCCCCCACCCCATAGCTTGCCCTTTCTTCACTAAGATGGATTTGGTAAACTCCTGCCTTGGGCACTGATGGATGATTTGCTGGGGGGCCACTTGTCTGTGCTGGTCCGGACTTGTCCCTGTCAGCTGTATGGCCTTAAAGGAAGCCTCCCATACTCTGCCCTTTGGCCTCCATCTCCTCACTGTGTTTCCAGCCCTGAGGTCTGCATGTATGTGTAAAGTGTGGGAACTGTTAGAACAGACCTGAAGGTGCTCAGAGCTCAGAGGAGGAGGGGCTGGGGTGGGGAGGGCTTGGAACGCAGGGAGCAGGCCTGGGGAAGGATGCACTGAAGCCAGACAGAGTTGCCATTCTAGGAGCTGGGCCAAGGGCCAGTGGGATCATCTGGAAAATTCAGAGGACACGGCAACACTTGGGTTAGACTCTCCGAGCCTGATCTGAGGCAGGGGCCAGGCTCTAGCAGTTGCCATGGTGCTGTCTGTCGCCCACAGGTATCGGGCGATGTACCAGTACCGGCCCCAGAATGAAGATGAGCTGGAGCTGCGGGAGGGGGATCGGGTGGACGTCATGCAGCAGTGTGATGATGGCTGGTTTGTGGGTATGTGGGCCTGGTGGGTGGGCTGGGGGGCAGGCTGGAAGGGTGTTTCTGGGTCCCAGGGGGATGGGCTGAGGGGCAGACCGGAAGGGGGGTATCTTTGAGTCCCTGGCAGGATAGCTGGGGAATATCTCAGGGTCCTGGGGGGTTAACCTGGGGGACAGGTCAGAGGGGGTATCTTGGGGTCCCTGGGGAGATTTGGTGGGCTGTGGCTGCCTGCCAGTGTCTATTCAGGAAAGATCTGCAGTCCAACTGATGAGCCCAGGGTCATTGATGAAGCCAGTATGGACTCAAGGCAGCAGCATTCCTGACTCTCACAGCCCTGGTCCTTCCCACCACACACCTGTCTCTGATGGAAAGGACCAAGTCTCACACCCATGTATATGCACCCGCACCCTCAGTTAGCAGCTGGTTCCCCTGCCCACAAGAGGGAGTAGAGAAAGATCCTGGTCCTTAGGGCTGGTCCTAGGGCAGCTCAGGCAAAGGGCTAACGCAGGAAGCCTCAAGTAGGCCTTGGCCTGGTCCAAGGTGACCAACTCAGCAGGCTTCACGCAGCCTGTTTCCTCAGAGTGGGCAGGGCCATGTAGGCTTCAGCTTCAGAGGAAGGGGCCGTCCCCAGTGAGTGGTGAGCAGCCGAGCCCCTCCCGCAGCAGGCTGCAGAGCCTAAAGGGTGGCAAGGCTGCTTGGGCAAGGGTGGCCCCAGGGGCAGTCTCTTGACCTGGAAACCCACCGTTTCTCATCTGAATCCTAGCACCTCACTGCTGACCAAGTTTCAGACACATGAGCGATTACAGAGCCCTAACGTGTTCATGGTGCCTGTCTCGGAGGGGTGGGCTTGGGGGCACATTGTCATTTTACTCTGTACACTTTTGATTGATTTACTTATTTAGTTAGTTTATTTGTTTATTTTGAGACAGACAGAGAGTGAAGGAGAGGGGCAGAGAGAGTGGGAGAGAGAGAAGCCCAAGCAGGCTTCACACTGACAGCACAGAGCCCGATGCTCCAACTCACAAACTGTGAGATCATGACCTGAGCTGAAATCAAGAGTCAGATGCTCAACTGACTGAGCCATCCTGGTGCTCCTGCTTTTGAATTTTTTTTTTTTTTTACTACTAATAAAGTTTTGCAAATAGAGACAAGAAGAAAAAGCACGACTTTTATGGTATAAGCCACAAGTACTTTTAGAGGGAAGACTTAGAAAGTTCAGTGTCTTAGTAACACTACCACAGTTCAAGTGCTCAGTAGCTACATGTGACTAGTGGTTATCATTTTGGACAGGGAGGGATTCCTGGAGGAAGTGGGGGAGCTAGGCCTTGAAGGACAAGGGAAGAATTGGGGGAGGCATCCCAGGTCGGGGAACAGTCTCAGCAAGGCCTGGGGACAGGGTGAGCATAGGCTGCTCTTAAGGGAGTCAGTCAGGATACCAGCCTGACAGGAAGAAGGTTCAGGACTTTACTTTCATTATATATTCCTACGTCTTCTAGCATTCCTCCTTTTCCACCCCAGATCGTGGGTTTCTTTGGGGTTGTAGCAGACCCAAGTCCTGGATTTTATTCCCATCTCTATGGCTAAGTACTTTTGGGGAATTCACTCAGCCTCCTCTTTAGGCCTTGCCTGCCTGTTACATCTCTAAGTTGAAGGTGAAGGATGTCTGGGTGGCTCAGTTGGTTAAGTGTCTAACTTTTGATGTTGAGTCAGGTCATGATGGTGGTGAGATGGAGGCCTGCATCAGGCTTTGCACTGGGTGTGAAGGCTGGTTGGGATTCTGTCTCTCCCAAAATAAGTAAACATTTTTAAAAAATAAATTGAAGGTGGTGGGGCACATGGGTGGCTCAGTCAGTTAAGCATCCGACTTCGGCTCAGGTCATGATCTCAAGGTTTGTGAGTTTGAGTCCCATGTCGGGCTCTGTGCTGACAGCTCAGAGCCTGGCGCCTGCTTTGGATTCTGTGTCTCCCTCTCTCTCTGCCCCTCCCCTGCTCACTCTCTGTCTCTCTCACTCTCTCTCTCAAAAATAAATACATATTAAAAAAGTTGTTTTTAGGGGCACCTTGGTGGCTCAGTCAGCTAAGTATCTGACTTTGGCTCAGGTCATGATCTCATGGTCTGTGGGTTTGAGCCCCATGTCAGGCTCTGTGCTGACAGCTCAGAGCCTGGAGCCTGCTTCGGATTCTATGTTTCCCTCTCTCTCTGTTCTTCCCATGTTTGCACTCTAACTCTCTCTCAAAAAATAAACATTAAGAAAATTAAAAAGAAATTTTCTCTAAAAATAAATTGAAGGTGAGAGCAGTGAGTTTCCTCCAGATTTAAGGTCTGCTAAATCTCATATTTAAGCTCTGAATTCATCCTCCTGCTTCCTTACTTTCCTGAGGAATTTTGGGTAATTCAATGCTGTGTGCAAAGTTATACACTACAGAGTACTCAAATTCAGTCATTGAATTTAGGAAGTGTAGTTTTGCCCAGCTGCCCACTAGGGGGCAGAAATGAGGAAAGCACATCCTTCATCCCTGGGACAGGGACTCCACCTGCAGCTCCCGGCACTGCCAGTAGGGAGGAGGTCCCGCACCCCTACGTTCCTAGCAAATAAAGAAGTCTGGGGGGAAATGCCTTTTCTCTTTTTCTCTTTCAGGTGTCTCCCGGAGGACCCAGAAATTTGGGACATTCCCTGGAAATTATGTAGCTCCGGTGTGAGTGGTCTCCGTGGCAACTCAGAGGCGAGCCAGGATGGGGTGGGGAGCAGTGGCACTTACAGGAGGGAGAGAGGACCCCCACCCCCATCCTCCTTCCCCAGGACCTGAGCTGCTGGCATCCGCAGACAACCCCAGCAGCCATTCTTTGGAGCCCCCTCGAAGCCCCCTGGACTGCTTCCCACCCACAACTCACAAACATTCCTCCAACAGCCTTTTTATTTCCTCCCCTACCCCACTCCCCAAATATAGAGGTCTGCTTTGAAGTGGAGACTGTTTCCAGGCCTTATTGAGACCAGACCCCAGAGCCCCCCCACCCCGCCCTGCTATGGCGTTTCCTCTAACAGGGACCAGCTCCCGGCTTCACCCCCATGGGGTTCCTCTAACAAGGACCAGCTTCCTAACCTAACAGAGACCAAAGGCCGCCTCTGCCTGGAGGACAGTCCTCCTCTTTCAGCCCGGCTTGCCTGCCGCCCCCTTTGCCTTCCTGCTTCCAGCTGGGCTTGGGAGTGAGGTGGGAGAGGGACCCAGCACCTCCTCAGTGCCCAAGGCCTGGTGAGAGGTCTTGCCCGAAGGCACCCTCTTCCCAAAGGCCGCCAAGCCCTGGGCCTGGGCTGTGCGTGCCATCCTGCGGCTGCAGTGCCCAGGAAGGGCTGGGCCTCCGACGACTGGCCTACTCCAAGTGTTTTCCTGGAGAACTGATGTGTGCTGTCCGCCTGCCTCCCCAGCTCCTCCAGCCCCCAAGTCCCCCCTGGAAGAGGATGTAAAATAAATCTGGATACCAGGGACCTTGCCAGTCCTTTTCCTTCTGGGCGGGAGAGGGCTCCTCTGCTTGGGGTTGTGGGAATTCTTTCTGCAGTCGGCTGTGCTGGGAACCAGGTGGGATGCTGAGTGTGTGTGTGCAAGGGGAGGCTGGAAAAGTACCATCATTATCTCTAAAGATCTCAGCCCCCAGGCCTCAGGCAGAATGGGGCAGCCCCCAGGATCAGATGGAGGTCTGACGAGCAGACCAGCGCTGAGAGAGAACTCACGTCACAGGGCCCAGGGCGAGGCCTGAGTGTGGGGAGAAACCAGAGATGGGAGCTGAATGTGGCCTTGTGTGCAGGCTGTTTTGATTCCAGAGTGGCCATGGGGTTGCTGGGCTAGATGACATTTCTAGCTGTTCTCCTCCTAATGTTTTCCTTCTGTGTGCTTCATTTCCACACCGAAGCTCTCACATGTTTGTTTACTTTCTTTGAGCTCGGGCTTTTGAGCAATCGATTGTGGGAAGCTGGGAGTGGTGGGGCACAGCTTAGCCAGAGCAGTTGTTCTCGCCCAAGGTTTCAGAGTCCTGGGGCCCGGTGGATCCTGCAGGGCGACAGCAGTGGCACAGTCTGGGCCTGGCTGCTCTGCCAAGAAAGGGAAGTACAGCCCTTGGCAGCTGCTGGGAGTTGAGCAGGGCATGCGGTGCTACACGTGTATGCTCTGACATAAGCGTCTCGGTGACAAGTATATGATTCCATTTTATGGGACAAGAGACTGAGGCTGAGAAATTAAGTTGTCTGGGCCATATCATTATAAAATGTGAAGTCAGATCCAATGATTCTTGCCACCTCTCTGTACAAAGTGTACCAGTGCCCAGGCAGCCCTTGTCCCAGAGGAGAAAGGTTATGCACAAAGTCAAGGACTTCCCCGGGGCCCTCCCCAGGTCAGGCCTCCTTTATATACTTCCTGGCAATCCTGTCTTCCAGGCCTGTGGGTGGGAAGAGGTGGTGGTGCCTCGGCTCTGTCAGGACAGGGGTGGGGGACACCTGTGAATGACAGGGCCATAGCCTGGGAGTGGCCTGGGCCCCAATGCTGGTTAAACAGCAGCTGGAAGAACAAGACCTACATACACACCATCTGTTCTGTCCACCCCAGTCCTCACCACGATCTGCTTCTAAGTTGGCAGGTCCAGACCCTCTCGTGGAAATGACTCTTCTCCAGGAACCCACTGGCCTGGTCCTCATCCCCTGCCCCAGCTTCTCCACATTCCCTGATGCCCTCATCAAAGACATCAGGGTTGTGACTTCCTTTCCCTGGGGCAGAAACCAAATCCACACCCTCTGATGGATCCCTGAAACCTCCGCAGCAGGCCAACCCTACGCCCTTGGGCTGCCTGCCATGACAGCCCTGCCTG
This sequence comes from Hyaena hyaena, assembly GCF_003009895.1. NCBI lineage: Eukaryota > Metazoa > Chordata > Mammalia > Carnivora > Hyaenidae > Hyaena > Hyaena hyaena. The sequence goes on along the minus strand of NW_024080863.1, from coordinate 1,459,296 downwards.
TACAATGACCACTTCTGTGCCTTGACCTGGGGTGAGGCAGGAGGTGAAGGGAGGATCACAGGCCTGAGGGGTGAGGGGGACCTGCGGAGTCAGAGTCAGAGAGGGCTGTAGGCCACTGGGGATGCTCATGCCATTAGAGAGGTGAGCTGCATGACTTGCCCAGGGCCACCGAGTTGCTTAGAGCAGGACAGTACTCCCTTCTGTTCCACAGGATCCTGTCCCTGGGTCAGACGACTCTTTGTCATGAGTTTTGTAAATGCACGGCCCACAGAGCAGAAATCCTGTAGATTAACCTGTAGATGTTTCTAGAGACTAGGGCAAAGTCAGGAGCACAAAGAGGTACAAAACAGGCCCTGACACAAATTGGGGGTGAAGGAAGGGAAATTAACCCATTCAGTCACTTCAAACAATATTCACTTAATATCTACGGAATGCCTACTGTGTGCCAGGCACTGTGCTAGGCTCTGGGAATGGAGCAGTGAACCAGTCCCCCCACCCTGCCCTAAGAGGAACCTGCAAGCCAGCAGCTTTATATGAGGGGGTAGTCTACACAGCACGAGGCTATGCATTGTGCTCTTTTTACCTGTGGGGAACCTGAGGAAATTACCCCAAGCCCCACAATAAGAGGCAGATCTGGCATTTGAGGCTAGGTCTGTGTGCCCCCACGGCTGTGCTTGCCTGTCCTGCAGCTGCCTGCTCCCTGAAGGGCTTCCAGTCTAGCTGGGGAGGTAGAGCAGACATGCCAGGCAAAGTGATCATTCCAGGAGGCCCTGGACTGATTGGTAGGAGAGCGCTTACAGGCATTGAGAACAAAGGCTGTGGGAGGGAGGGCTAGAGTCTCTGGGTCTGTGAGTGTAGTGGGAGGATGGGACACAGGGCATAGGTTGGTGAGAAGGGTGGTGAGGGCACTCCTTGCAGAGGGAACTTGGAGGGAATGACTCACACCTGAGGCAGGCAAGTTACAGCTGTGCCCACAGGTGTGCTTCCCTGCAAACAGACCAGCCTGACAAAGAGAGTGCAGACTGGAGGCCAATGGGAGATGCCAGAGCCAGCTCTGGTGGGCCCTGAGGTCTGCCAGGTATGGCTCTGGGGAACCATTTGCCAGATGGTACTGAGCTGGTTCCTGGGGCCTTTCTTTGGCTGTCCTCTCCGGATCCCTAGGGCCTGGGTTCCAGGCGGTTGGCAGAGGGCTAGCGAAGGCCAGTGGTGACTGTTGGGGCTGGCCCACCCCAGGCAGGGCAGCAGAGAGGGTGAGGGGAGGGCAGCTACAAATGGAAAGAGCATCAGCCCAGGAGAGTGCCCAGCGCGCGCCAGCCGGGAGTCTCTCCATCTCTCTGGCCTGGAACGTCTCCCTGAGCGGAGCGGGCTTGCGGGGCATCTCAAGCAGGGAAACTCTTGGCAGCCCGAAAACCCCAGCAGTCCGCGGTCACCGACTGGCGAGCCCGCCGGCCGTTGGGGAACGGAGTTCAGGAGGTCGGAGCGGCGGCCCCGGCTGGGGATCCGTGGGTGTCGGGGATGCATCTGCGCCAGTGTCGGAGCCGGGAGTGGGCGGAGGAGCCAAGCGGACCGCAGACAGACCCAGTCGGCCCTCCCCCGCCCGGGCCCCGGGTGTGGGGGTGCTCGAGGGCCCCTTCGAAGGCGGGTGGGCGCGGCCATCCTGGGGAAGCTTCAGGGGGGCGCCAGTCTCAGCTGTTGGCGAAGTGGGACTCGCGACCCGTCACCGGAACGCCTCCCGGGCGCCCTCAGGGGGCACCGCGGAGAGGAAGACCGCAGTCTGCAGGGGGCTCTAAGGAGAGACCCTCCCCCCCAACCGCGCCCACCCCCAGCAGGGCGCGGGCCAGGTGGCAGCGCCGGGGCTGGGCTGCGCGGAGGAGGCGGCCTCCCCGGCCAGGGGCGGCGGCAGGGGCGGCCCCGGGATCACATGGGCGGAGGCAGGTCCTGGAGCCCCGGGCGGGCTCTCCCCAGAGTCGGGCAGACGGCGGCAGCGGCGGCGGCGGGAGCGGCGGTGTCTCCGCACCTTCCCTCCTTCCCTTCCCTACCGGGCCCGGCCGCCCAGCCCGACGAGTGAGAGGGAGCCAGGTGAGCGGGAGCCAGGTGAGCGCGCCCACCTGCGCACCTTCCGCACGGCCGACGAGCTTCGGGAAGCTCCGCAGCTCTGCGCGGCCGCGTCCCCTCTGCGCAGTTTTCTGCGCCCGGCTCTTTCCTCCGCCCACGGCTTCTCTCCCCGGACCTCTCCTAGACACTGCTGCGCCCCGCGTGCTGGGCTTTCCTGGTCCCGGGCGCTCCTCCTGCGGCCCCCCGCGCGTGGTACTTTGCCTCGGAGCGTAGAAGGTGCCAGAACTGGGAGAGCCGAGCTGACGGCTGGGCACCTCCGCGGGGCCCCGGGCGCGGAGTCCACAGGCAGGCTCAAAGGTCTGAGAATCCAAAGCGTCTATGAACCGCCAGCGCCAACCTGGGGACCTAGGCAGGGTCAGGGGCTAGTCCTGGGCAAAAGGGGAAGCCAACGGCCGGGGAGAGGGCGGACAGCCCCTCTTGCTTCGGCCTCCTCTCCCCAGGTTCCTAAACACTGGAAGGGGCCCTAATGTTCTTGATGTTGACTGACAGCACTTGCAGTCTCTGGGCCTCCCCAGGGGCAGCCCCAGGGTGGGTGTTGGGCAGGGTGGTGGCCCAGGCTGGCATTGCAGCTTCCTGCCTGGGTTGGCTCCTGGCTCCATAACTAGAGGCTCAGGAAATCCTACAAGGGCTGGGTCTGCAAGGACACTCCCTTGCCTAGCGGAGTGGGCAGTAGATGGGAGGCCTGTGGCCCCAGCTAGGAGGTGGCATCAGTCAGCTCAGCTTGCTGGCCATTGCCAGGGGGTGGGTGTGCCCAACGTGGCAGATGAGTCCATCCTTCTGGCCGGGGCTGTTGAGGGCAGCAGGCCCCTGGAGGAGGTGGGAAGCCCAGTCTTGCCTACCTGGACCACATTGCCAGGGGCCAGACGGGCAGCCAGGAGGCCCCTCTGAAGACCTTGAGCCAGTCCCCATCCAGCCACCTACTGGAACAGTCTGTGGTGGCATCACCTCCTTGTTTGCTGTCACTCTGGTTCCCCGAGTGCTGCCCTCCCCCAGAGTGGGGAGGAAGTACCTTGTGCAGTTAGTTTTGGGGACAGGAAGCTAGCACTGGTGGGACTTAACCTTGCTGGTGGGGGAGGGGCAGAGGCAGGAAACGATGACAAGATGACAATCTACCACCTGCCAGCCCCTGCCGCTCCTGCCGCCCCTTCTTCAGCAAGCCCCTGGGAGGCACCCTCGCAGCCTGCCTTTGGGGAGTCACTTTGCTGAAGATGGTGGCAGAGAAGGGGGAACTCAGAGTCACAGCTTCCCAGGGTGGGAGGAAGTGAAACTGGGGGATGAGGGAGGGAGTTAGTCACTTCCTCTACCCTCCTCTTCACTCCCCACCCCCCAGCCCCTGACTGGCTGCTCCCTGGACCTGTCATCCCCTCCCTTTTGCCTCCCCTGCCACCTTACAGTGTCTCCATCCCTTCTTCCTCAGATATGGCACTAACAGTGGATGTGGTGGGGCCAGGGCCCTGGGGCTTCCGGATCACTGGGGGCAGGGATTTCCACACGCCTATCATGGTGACGAAGGTAAGGGCTAATTCGAGGAGCTAAGGAGGTACCCCCAAAGTTAGGCTCTACCCTGTCTACCTGTTCCCCACAGGCACCTTACTTTCTTAATTCTGGAGCCATAGGTCCTGCTTCTGGGAGTGTTAGCCTGGGGAGGACCGGGGCCCTGTTGCCCTGGGGATGTGGTGACCTCTTTAGGAACAGACTTCTAGGGAGTGAAAGGGAGCCAAGCCCAGGGTCTGCTCTTTTCTCCTTGGTCACCTACCCCATACCTGCTGGCAGCCATCTGGGGAGGTTACGGGCACAGGAGCCCTGAGTGCTTAGCAGTTTCCTCTTGACCCAGGCCCAGGCCAGGGAGCATTCATGCCAAAGGCCCGTGTGCAGGCAGCCACCTGCATGGCGTGATGTGCACGGGCAGGGCTCTCTATCCAAAAGTATGTCCAAGCACAGTCCCTGAAACTCCGCCATTTCTTCTGGAGGCCCCTGTTAGAGTGTCAGAGCTGGGCTGGGGGGTGGGGTTCCACTACAGCTTTTGGAGGGGATTAGCTGCTGAGCTGGGCAGGCACTGCTGTGCAGAGACAAAGGGGGACACAGGCCAGCCTGGTTCAGACCTGCTTTTGTGTTTCTTGGGCAGGACAGAGAGACATCCCCTCTCCTCCATCCCTATGTGAAAGTCATCACTGTCCCGGGGTGGGGGGGGGGGGGCTCAGGCCACTCGCTCCTCATCCCCTTCAGGTAACTGAGAGAAGCAAGGCTGAGGCTGCTGACCTCCGGCCTGGAGACATTATCGTGGCCATCAACGGGGAGAGTGCCGAGGGTATGCTTCATGCTGAGGCCCAGAGCAAGATCCGCCAGAGCCCCTCACCCCTGCGGCTGCAGCTAGACCGGTAGGCCCTCCACCTCTGCTGGACCTGCCAGCATTCGCCTCCCCTCTGCCAGCCTGCTACACAGCGGCTGCCCTCACCCCCTGCTCTCAGCCCCAGCCTGGCCTTCCTGGGCCCTTCCGGCTCATCTGTGGAAGGTCTGGGCTCTGGACCTACGGCAGGGTGGGCTGAGGGGTGTCCCTGTACCTGGCTGGGCATGCAGCCGTGGGCAGGGCAGACTGGTATCAGCCACCTGGATGCCCGGGTTTGACTGGTTCCCAAGTGTGCAGAGTACAGGGTGTGGGCATGAAGTGGGTTGAAGAGGGGAAAGGTGTGCCTTAGGCTGGGTCTCCTGGGCCCCTGCCTCCAAGAGGGGGCAGTCTTTGCTCAGATCCTGGGGTGTAGGTTGAGGGGTTTGGGGGCTCACTCCCCACAGAATCCTTCTGTCCCTCCCCATTGCTTCTCCAGGCTGTGCTGGTGAAGGCAGATTCCCAGGCTTGGGTTTTCAGCCCAGAGGCCTGGGTTGGGGGGTGGGGGGAACAGGTGGCTCCCTGGGGTGGGGCATCACAGTGAGTCACAGGGCAGGAATGCTGGGAGATCCCCCAGCCAGGAGAACCCTCAGGGCGGGCCTTGAAGTTGAGTCAGATACCTCTTGCCTCTCTGCTGCCCTCCCTCTCCCACTCTCTCTGGGCCCTGGCTCCATGCCCTCTCCTCACCTCTACTGTCCCGCAGTGCTGTAGAAGCTGGCTCCCACAATGCCCCGGCACCTTCAGTGACTCCCTCAGGCCACTCAGACTCATGAGTGTTTGCAGGACTGGGACCCAGACAAGGAGGGTGGAGAGCAGTACCTCATGGCAACTGGAAGGGGACCAAAATCTACAAGAGACTGCAGAGAGGGGTTGGGGAGGGGCAGGGAACTGCCGACACCACCACTTCCTCTCAGGTCCCTCTTAGAGGGACCCAGGCCCATCAGGGAGTGGGCCTGGCTGAGTCCCTCAGAGCCTCCAGCTCCATGTTGGCCGGGTCAAGACTCTGTGCATCTTCTTTCCCTTGCCTGGCCTGCTCCTAAGCCCTTCTAGTATCCCCCACCTCAGCAGGCCTCTTGAGCACCTAGAGCTCTGTGGCAGGAAGCGGTGCTCTGGACTGGAGCCAAGGCCCGAGCTCCCTTCACTTTGATCCCACACCCCCCTCCCTGGGGAGGCTGAGGCTGGTGTGGTGTGTGGTGACTGAGGCTCTTGTTGACCTCTCTAGAAGTGGCCAGATAACCAGGAACCGTATAGTGGGGGTGGGACACGGCAGGCTCTTTCTCCACCCTCAGCGCATCCCAGCCCTCCAGTGTCCTCCTGTTCAAGGCACTGGTGGGAAGGGCTTTGGAGAGGGTCTCCCGGGGTTCTTCTCTTGCTGGCGGCCTTGGTGCTTGGTGAACGGCTAGGCCTGCTTGTTGCCCTGGCTCTCCAGGTCGTGCAGGAAGGGGGCTGCTCCACCCTTCATTTGATGGAGAAGTGTTCAGAAGGGACCATGGGGCATCTGGGTGCCTCAGTCAGTTAGGTATCTGACTCTTGATTTTGGCTCAGATCATGATCTCACAGTTCATGAGTTCAAGCCCTGCATCAGGCTCTGCACTGACGATTTGGAGTCTGCTTGGGATTCTCTCTCTTTTGTTCTCTCTCTCTCTGTCCTCTCTCATGCAGCACACATCCTCTCTCTCTCTCTCTCTGTCTCTCTCTCTCTCTCTCTCAAGAATAAATTAATTAATTTAAAAAAAATGAAGAAGAAGAAGGGACCAGGAATGATCCTCTCCAAGGTATTCCCACCATCAGCCGCAAAGCTGGTGTTGGACAGTCTCCGGCTGGGCAGAGGAGAGGGGGCAGCTGGCCCAGCCATTGCTGGGCTTTAGGAAAGTCCCTTGCCCTCTCTAGGCTTAAGTTTCTCCATGGGTGAAAGATAAAGAATTATTCATCTGAAATGAGCAATCTCTCCCAAAATTGATCTACAAGCTGATGATGACCAATGACAAAGTCTGGATGAAATGCCAAAAAAAAAAAAAAAAAAAGAAAGAAAGGAAAAGAAGTAAAAAGAGGGGCACCTGACTGGCTCAGTCAGTGGAGCATATGACTCTTCATCTCGGGGGTGTGAGTTTGAGCCCCACGTTGGGCATAGAGATTACTTTAAAAAAAGGGGGGGGCACCGGGGTGGCTCAGTCAGTAAATGTCTGAACTCTTGATTATGGCTCAGGTCATGGTCTCACAGTTCATGTGTTTGAACCCCGCTGACAGTGCCTATGGCGCCTGCTTGGGATTCTCTCTTCCTTTCTCTCTCTCTGCCCCTCCCCTGCCTGCACCCTCCCTCTCAAAATAAATAAATAAATTTTTAAAAAAAGAAAAGAAAGAGAAAGAGAAGGGGTAATAGGAGGAGTTTTTAATAAAATTGAATTTATTGAACTTTTTGCTGAAATTCTACATACTGATGCTAAACTGTCCATTCCTTTGAGAAATGTTGGTAGTTGTTAACAATGGTTGTTTGTTTTGAATTTGGCAAAGTTGAAAGTTGACAGCCTGGTGTCCAAATGTTTTGAACATTTTACTAGTCTTTAGAATCTTGTGGGAACAACTGCAGTCTACAGTGCTTAGCCCTGTAGTGGGGGGCCAGGACCCCTGTGACTTGCCTCCCCCCGGCCCTCTCCTCAGGTCTCGGGCTGCTTCCCCCCTGCAGACCAATGGGGAAAGCTCTGTGGAAGGGCTGGCGACTCGCTTCCAGGTAGGGTGGTGCCTTCTGCTGGGAACTCCAGCACCCTGGAGTGGGGGGGACCTGAGGGGCAAGGCCTAGGGGTCGGGTGCCCGCTTCTCAGTCCTTCTCTCCACAGGGCCCCATGAGGACACACACTGACAGCCAGTCCTCCCTGCCGTCTTCCTGCTCCAGCCCAGTCTTCTCCAGCCCCCAGCCGGGCAGCCCCTTCACCCTGTCCCCCACCAGCCAGCAGGCCCTCACTGGAGAGGCTGTTGTCAGCCGCAGGTGAGCCCAGGGGGCGGGCATGTGGCCACACGGTGCGGGCGAGGCCTTCCAGCCTGAGTAGCTGGGTTAAGGGGAGCTGAGGGCACCCTCCGTCTCCCTGAGGCAGGGTGGGTGGGACGCCCGGTGCACACACGGTCCATTTCCCCCATTTCAGTTTCCAGAGCCTGGCACACTCTCCGGGACCGGCTGCTGCTGACCGCTTTTCCTACGGGGGCCACCCCGGAAGCCGACCGGTGAGGATGCCCGGTGGGGGCGGAGAGATCCACCCATCCGGCTGCAGATGGCTGGTCCCACCTGGGCAACCAGCGCCTCATCTCCTAGCAACAAGCATGCCCCTCTCCTGAGCCAGGAGGCCACTGTGTCTGGTGGTGGGCCACACTTCCTGCGCCCGGGTCCTGCCCTGCCAGTCCCAGGTGGCCTTCTACCTCTTGTCCTCCCACTTGCTGCCTCCCCCTCCTGCTCGCTTCCTCCCTTCCTGACTGTTTCTCTTGGGCCAGGGCTGAAATAGTTTTGCTGCTGTTGTTGGGATGGTTCCCTTTGGCTCTGGCTGCATCTCTTGAACACATTCCTCCCCATTCCAAGCCCCATGCCTGCCCCCAACTCCCATCACCCCATCCCCCTTCCTCCTTGTCTGACTCAGCCCCGAGAACCACCAGCGGGACTGTGGTTCTGCCTCAAGTTGTACTTGGCTTACTCTCTGTCTGCCCCTCTCCCTGCCCTTCTACCCTGGGTGTCCCCCCCCAGGTCCCACTGTGAACTAGTGACAGCCTCCCTCCCCCCTCCCCCCCTTGGTATTTCTCCTCTCTAAGGGCAGGGGTGGTGAGGAAGTGAGGGAGTGAGTCGGCCAACAGTCCTGGGCCACAGCTGCTGGGGGCAGAGTTGGTGGGGGGCATGTCCAGCCTTTGGGGTGAAAGAGATGAGGCCCAGCTGCTGGAATCCTACCTCCGGTTGATTCTGCATTCCAGAAAGCAGAGCCTTTGGAGATGGCTGGGGGAGGGCATTAGAAACTGGGGGCTCTGGAGAAGGAAGGAGTGGGCTCCACAGGGGGCTGCACACTAGGGGCACCCCAATGGCCTGCTATGGACCCACCAGGTGGCCTGCCAGGCAATGTGGGCATAGAAATGCGTTCAGTAAGATCCCCATCTTTAAAGAATTTAAAATGTAGTTGGGGAGATAAGACAAACATGTAAAGCAGTTTTGGAACAATTAAGCACCAAACAGTGTGGTCTTAATTATAAAAGCGGGAGGCATTCTGGGAGGGGAGAGACGAATGTGGGCTGGGTGGCCTGAGAAGGCTTTGTCAGGAATTTTGCTGGACGTCAGAGGTAGGACTGGGTAGGGTTTAGATTAGAGAATGATAAGCCAGGGAGACGGGAAAGCAGTGTGTAAGCAAGACCTGGCGTGTTTGGGCCCTGGGCGGGGATGGGGGAGGGGGGGCTTCTCTGGGAGATCTTTGGGCTGAGACCAGTTGGGAATGTGCTTGGCCCAGGGCATGGCTGGAAAGGGCCCGTCCATCTTGGCCTTCCTCCTTGTGGTGTCCCAAACTTGGGCAAGGGGGGAGATGCTGGTGGTACAGCAGCAGTACCTTGGAACCTGTTAGAAATGCAGATTCCCAGGCATCAGCCTGGACTTACTGACTCAGATGCAGGGGTCCGAGGGTGTGGACAGGGGACCAGTCTGTGTTTTAAGGAGCCTTCAGGGATCTGATGCCTGCAAAGATTTGAGGACCACCCATGTGGCATAAACGGGAGCCCTGGGGCCGGTGGCAGGGAGACTTGGGTTAGTGCTACCTCTACCATCTAACCTCGGATAAGCCTCTCTTTCTCGGGGCCTCAGTCCCCATGTGCCAGATTCCCTTGTTTGGCTCCGAGGCCATTCCTTCAACAAATTTTTATTGAGCAGTTGATTTGTGTCAGGCACCCTTTCCAGGCTCTGGGGATGCATTGGTGGATAACCCAGTGAAGATATTCCTACCCCAGTGAAGTTTGCATTCTGGTCTATCAATGAGGCTGTGGCCAGATGGCATGGGAACCCCAGGGTCCCGTACCTCCCTCTTGGGAGTCACTGTGTACTTGTAGCACCTTAAAGACTCTAAGAAGTCCCATGAGAAACAGATTTAATTTTATTAATTGTCTCAACTTGTTTAACTATAGAATTTCTCCTGGCAACCCCTCTCCCAACCTGCCACTCACTTATTAACATCCCTGTGTTCACCAGAACACATTTTGAGAGGTGTTGGCCACAGATGAGCTCTGGATGGGCAGATGAGCAGCTTTTCTGGACTTGGAGATGAAAGGTTCCTTTTGTGCAGGCAGGTGTCCCTGGAGGGAGGGAGGAAAGAGATGGAGCTGCTCCCACCCAGTAAGGGAGTTGGGCTCCTCTCCACCAGGGCAGAGCCGTCTGAAGGGAGGAAGGGAGTTAGAGATGACTATGGATGATGTGTATGGTGTGGCCGTGACCTTGCTGCTGGCTTTCGAGCTGGCTGAGGCTGCACTGAGCCCAAGGCACAGGACACCACCAGCCTTCATGGTACCCTTCTGGAAACTGGAAGTTGTCACCTCTGGGTGGGTACACGCCTTGACGAGCAGATGTGAAGACAGCACCCGTCACTCTGGCTGGCATGAGAATTTGGCTTACAGAGGAAGCCTGGGCAGATTTCTCCCAGCGAGCTGCCTCCCCCCCCACTGCAGAGCACATGCTGGCTGAGGACAGTGGGATGGGATGTCGTTCTTAAGTAACTGGTGCTGACTGTCCTTCCTGAGGAAACTATTTTACCCTCTGTCAGGTAACCGCATGCCACCACGTGTAAGAGGAATGTAGACTGGTGGAAGGGGGTGGGGGGAGTGAGGGCCTAGGGCTTTCTTCTCAAAACTCCGAGGTTTCTGTTTTTAGCTTTAAAATCCATGCAGTTGTATCAGTTGACCCCATAACTTGTCCTTGATTTTGAATTTTAAAATGGAAGGAAGTTGGCTTTCCAGGGAAATGTGCCCTCAGCTAGTGCCCGGTGGCCTGTCTGGTTGTCTCTGAGGCTCCCCTTTCCGTGGGGGATGGCAAGGGACAGAGGGAAAGGTAGAAGGGGAGGGAGCAGAGGTGCAGGCCAGAAAGCAGAGCAACAGTGAGGTTGAAGGCAAGATTTCCAGGTATTCAGCAAGTGGAAAGAGCCCAAGATGGATAGCGCACACCTGGGCAGGGGGCGCTGCTACTGGGGTGCGGGTCCAGAACGAGCCTGGCCCCCTAAGGCTCCCTGCGGCAGAGTCAGACCTCCCAGGGCAGCCAGGAGAGGCTGGTCAGCCCAGACCCCGGGCCCTCTTAGGAGAGGAAGTGTGTGTAGGAGAGAGGTCCCTTGTGCGACCCCATCCCTGACTCCGAGAGGGGGCTTGGGCCCTTCACTCCTTCCCTTTGTGTTTCCTTCTTACTGCAAAAGCTTCTGCTTCCTTCCTCTCTGCTTGTTCTCCCCTTGCCTAATATCCTTGCAGAAACGTCACATCGCCATAGTTGGGTGCTGGCCCCTCTCTCCTTCTGGGAATGAGCAGAAGCAGTCCCTCGAGCCCTGAGGGTGGGTTGGGGTGTTGGGCCCTCGCTGAGGGCCTGCTGGTCAGCAAGAACCGGGAGCCCTCTGGTGTCCGGCCTGGGGAACAGCCGGGCTGGGCTTGGCAGCCCTGACGGGTGTGCTGGCCAAAAGGCTCCAGCCACTGACTCCTCCCCTGGTGCCTCTCTGTCCCACAGGCCAGCCTCACCCGCGCCACGGCTGGTGACTCGGCTGTGCTGGTGCTGCCCCCTTCCCCGGGTCCCCGCTCCTCCAGTCCCAGACTCAGGTACTGGCCGGCTCGGCTCGGGAGGGTGGGGTGGAATCCTGGAGCGCCTGGGAGGGGCAGGAGACAGACTGGTTTTCCAGAGAGGGATGTATGTGTTGGGGGGGAGGTCCCTGGCCACTTTAAGCCCATTTGGCTTTCCTCTGAATCCTCTGAATTTCCTCAGAGTTCCTTCCCCCGGACACTCTTTCCTTGCCTTCTTGCTGGTTCTCATACCAGGGAAAGGATCCTCACTCCCTGCCGCTCCTGTCTCTGCAGTGTGGACTCCGAGGGGAGAAGCTGCCTTCTGGAAGAGGACTCAGAAGTCTACAAGATGCTGCAGGAAAATCGTGAGGGGCGGGTGGCCCCCCGGCAGTCCAGCTCCTTTCGGCTCTTGCAGGAGGCCCTGGAGGCCGAAGAAAGAGGTGAGCCCCTGGGGGGCTTGGGTGCAGGAAGGGGATTCCTGCAGGATACCGCTGGACCCTGACCACAAGAGATATTGAACACGTATTTCCTAAGTGCTCATCATGGAACAGGCACCAAGGGGAGTCCCTGCACTAAAGGAGCTTTCAACCTGGTGGGGGTTGTAGGGGTGCACCCAGAGGTGCTGGCTGGGATCAGAGGGGAATGAAAAAGGTGGGTGGTGGGGCCTGTGGGGGCTGGGTCTCCAGGGTGGGCTTTGTGGAGGAAGATGCATTTGACTTAACCCTTGAAGAAAGATCAAGATGTTAACAAGTGGCCTTAAGAGGGTGGCAGGGAGTGCTGTGGCATGCCGTGGCTGGCAGCTGGAGGGCTTTGGGGTGGGAGTGAGAGAACAGCGGGACCTTGCCAAATGGAGGCTGGTCTCAGAGGTTAAGTCCTGGCCTTATGTGCCGGGCTGAGGAGTGCCCTAACCCAAGAGGGCTGGTGAAATAATGCCAGGCAGTGCATCAGATGCTGAAGCGAGTAAAAGATATGGGCTCGTGCCAGCCATTCAGTTGTTCATTTGACAGACATTTACTGTGCCTGTCTGATGGGTCAGTGTATGCGGAGTATGGAGGCTGAGGGCAGACAGAGAGGCCCACCCAGCTCCTGAGGTGAGGTCAGTGCTGCCGTTGTCCTGTGTGTGTGTGTTGGGGGGGCACTGGCCTAGTCCAGAGGAGAGATGAGGAAGCCTGGCCTGGGCAGTGGCTTCCGGGAGGCAGAGGGTGGGACTTTCGGGACTACGGGATTAGCAGCCTCACCAGTACAGTATCTGGTGGCTGGCTCCAACTCTGACATTTAGCTCCGGGGGTGTTCACTGGGGTCAGGGTGAAAAGATTTGGAGCAGACCTTGTCCATCATGACCCTGAGGCCTTGGCAGGCCCTGGGAGAGTCTGCAGGGGTGAGGGGAGTACAGACGGTCAGTGACTTCCCCGCTGGAGTCCTGGAGCCCTTGCTGCAAACAGGGACCATACCCCCCCAGTAACATCTGCGCTTCATCTTAGTGGTGTTCCAAGGCTTACATGCAACAGTGCCCATAAAAACCCTTTGAAAACCTTATAAAGGTATTGTGGCGCTGTCATTATCTATTATTACTATCTTTTAATTAATATCATGCCTGCTTAGTGGGACGGGGTAGATGCCACATAGACATTCCTCAGGTTGCCCTAGCTTGGGCTAACTGAGCCTCAGCCAAGGCACTGCGGCGATCAGTCCCTTGCTCCCTGATCCCCCCACCTTCACACTCAGTGTCACTTCAGAGGTCTGCATAGGAGCCGCTTTAGGAGTCTCCGCTGAGCTGTGCTGGAGAAGTAAGTGTGCGTGTATAAATACAGCCTGGGTGCTGCGGTCGTGGGTGAGCTCTGATGTGTCTCTCTGTCTCCACCCCTCCCAGGTGGCACTCCGGCCTTCCTGCCCAGCTCGCTGAGCCCCCAGGCCTCCCAGCCCACTTCCAGGGCCCTGGCCACTCCCCCCAAGCTCCACACGTGTGAGAAGTGCAGCACCAGCATTGTGTGAGTGCTGGCAGCCTGGGAGGCAGGCACAGCCTGGCAGGGTGGCGCGGGGTGGGGCAGGGCATGGGCCCTCCGGAGGCGTCTGCAAAGAACCACCAGTCAGGGACCCTGGAGGGGGGTGTTTCCCCAGGAGTTTTGTGATGGGTTATACTGGTGATTTTCAGCCTTCTTTTTTTTATGTTTTTAATTTATTTCTGAGAGAGAGCGCTTGAGCAGGGGAGGGTCAGAGGGAGAGGGAGATACAGAATCTGAAGCAGGCTCCAGGCTCTGAGCTAGCCGTCAGCACAGAGCCCGATACAGGTCTTGAACCCACAAACCATGTGATCATGACCTGAGCTGAAGTCAGACGCTTAACTGACTGAGCCATCCAGGTGCCCCTGTTTTCAGCCTTCTTAAAATGCCTTGCTAGCTTCTTCCTACTGTGTCTCCTTCTCCCTGATTTCTTCTTCCCTCCTGGGAGGAGTAAGAAATGCTGCTTCTGATTCCTCTGCAATAATCTCAAAACCTCTGGAGATCTGCCTCTAGATGCAGTGCCTCCTCCTGGAAAATTTTGCTCTTACCCCTTCCTCAGCCCCTTAGGAAAGGGATGAATTTTCCAGAGGTAGGTTCACTTGTCTCACTGGGTGGCATTATAATGAAGCCACATTCTCTGGAAAACTGCTGAAAGTCCACTCCCCCCTCACCCCGCCATAAATTTCTTACATGCAATGTTGACGGTCAGATGACTCACATTAGGTAAATCCTGTAGCCTCTGTGGGCTTTACTGTTTCAGCTCCAGAATGGGATACTATCCATGCCTGCTGTGCAGACACAAGGAAAGCCTTGTATATGGTGGTTCTCAAAGAGCAGCTGCACAGCCCCTGACGACTTGTTAGAGGGACTGCTGGCCTGCACCCCAGAGTTTCCTCTTTAGGAGGTCTCTGGCCCCAGAATTTGTATTTCCAGCTCTTCCCCAGGTGAAGCAATGCTGGGGTCCTGGTGTCTGGGACCACACCTAGAGGACCACAGAGGACCCAGAAAATTCAGGACGGAGTGTATTTGTCTTTGTGTAAAGGAGAAATGACTTTTTTTTAAACAAAGATTAAAAAAAAATTTTTTTAACATTTATTTATTTTTGAGAGAGAGAGAGAGAGAGAGAGCAAGTGGGGGAGGGGCGGAGAGAAAGGGAGACACAGAATCCGAAGGAGGCTCCAAGCTCTGAGCTGTCAGCACAGAGCCTGATGCGGGGCTCAAACCCATGAACTGTGAGATCATGACCTGAGCCGAAGTCGGACGCCTAACTGGCTGAGCCACCTAGGCACCCTGATTTTTTTTTTAAATTAGAAGTCCTGGGGGCCCTTGGGTGGCTCAGTCAGTTGAGCCTCTGACTTCGGCTCCAGTCATGGTTTCACGGTTTGTGGGTTCAAACCCCACGTTAGGCTCTGTGCTGACAGCTCGCTCAGAGCCTGGAGCCTGCTTCGGATTCTGTGTCTCCCTTTCTCTCTGCCCTTCACATGCTCATGCTCTGTCTCTCTCTCTCACTCTCTCAAAAATAAACTTAAAAAAAAAAAAAAGTCCTGGAGGTGGTGGTTGGGGGTTATTGAAGCGAGATTGCTGAAGGAAGGCTTGGGGAGTCCAGTGTCTGAGATTTGGGGATCTTTCCAGGTCCTGACTCTGGGCCAGGAACTGGTGGGGAACTAGGCTCCCTGGGAATGAGAATGGCAGCATCATGCTCTCGCCCTGCAATCCCCCAGGCTAATGGCTCTCCCCTCTCCATTGCCCCCGCAGGAACCAGGCTGTGCGCATCCAGGAGGGGCGGTACCGCCACCCAGGCTGCTACACCTGTGCGGACTGTGGGCTGAACCTGAAGATGCGTGGGCACTTCTGGGTCGGAGACGAGCTATACTGCGAGAAGCATGCCCGTCAGCGCTACTCCTCACCCCCCACCCTCAGCTCCCATGCCTGAGTACCCGGCTAGGCTCTCAACCTGCCCTCGACTGCGTGGGCACCTCTGTGCCAGGGCCATGCCAATTGCAAGTTGGCATGTAAGGGTGGCGGTGGGTAGTGGGGTCCCTTCCTCCAGGCTGGGTGAGGCTGGAGCCTGGGACCTGTGATGGGCTGTGGATGAGGACAGCCTCCCCATCCCAGGCCTCTGCTAGACACTCACTTCCCCTTGTAGGAGAGGTTGTGCACCAAAGTGTGAGGTGGGCCCTGCATTTCATATCATTGTGCAACAGGGGTTAAGCAGGGTGGGATACAGAGATAAATATGTAGAAAGAGAGGGATAGGTCAGAGGTTAAAGGTATTCACTCTGTAAAGTTTTCAGCAATGAGCTCTATAAATATATATACATGGTCGAAACAAAGTAGCTCTTTCCTCTTCTTCCCTGCCTCCGCCCCTGGGGATGAACTTCTCTACCACTGGGTAAAGAGTCTATTGACATAATTTTTCCCTTTTATTCCTCACCACCCTAAACCTTACCAGGTGCTTCACCACATGACGCCCTCTACTGAAAAGGCTTGCTTTGTTCATTCATACATTCACTCATTCATTCATTTATTTTAAATTTATTTATTTTGAGAGAGACAGAGACTGTGTGAGTAGAAAGGGCACAGAGAGAGAGACAGAGAGTGAGAGTCAGAGAGTCCCAAACAGGCTCTGCACTGCTAGTGCAAAGCCTGACACGGGACTCGATCCCATGAACCATGAGATCATGACCTGAGCTGAAACCAAGAGTCAGATGCTTAAGCAGCTGAGCCAGCCAGGCACCCCTGCTGGACCCTTTTATAAAGATGCCAGTTTTACTGGGATAATCCCTGGTACTTTAGAGGAATGAGTTTCTCACCGGGAGCCTGGAGAAAAGGAGGAATGAAGAGGGCGAGGAACAAAGAGGAGGCAGGCCCGGATGTCCATGCTGTCTAGGCCGGGCTCAGTGACAATCTTAGGGTCCAACCGCAGTGGCTGGGCTGGCACTCCGTGCCCCTCGCTCTACTTGGGGTGAATGCTGCCAGGCTAGCTGACCTGGCCAGATGAGTCAGGTGGGCAGGAGAGGGGGCAACATGCAGAGTACCTTCTGCACCCACCAAGGCTGTCTGCACCCACTTGAGAAAGATAATCACCAGCAATAACCTTGAATTGGGCTGTAGGTTAGCCTTGCCTAGAAGCATAAACCAGAGGAGCCCCACCTTGAAGGACCCCCCCACCAAGGGCCTCACATCCAAGCCAGGCATGGTCTGTGTGCCCCCTTCCTTGGGAGACTCTGCTGGCTTCAGTGGTAGTTGGTTTGAAAAACAAAGAACCCAGAACAAAAAGAATGGGTGGCTGGTGTTAGGTGTGCTTGCCCCCAGGTATGTTTGAGCTGAAGCAGGGGGCGGTGGTCCCCTACCAGATTTTAGGCTTGATTCACCCACGACCTCCAGCCCTAATCCCAGAGGACATTTCAGAAGGGTGCATGGGTGTTCCAGACCCATGCTGTTCCCCAGTCAGCCTGAGGAATGGGCCACAGCCTCAGCTTTATTTTCACAGAAAAGATCAAAGCTGGGCTTCCGAGGGTGTTTGTGCTATCTGGTTCTTTTGGGAAGAAATCTTGGCAGACTGTTTGTGTTGATTCCTCAGGCACCTGTTGATATAATTTACACCTTGATTTAATTGTCTCACCTTTTGCCTGGATGGCTGCCTTTATTTTCATAGAAAAGTTCAAGGCTTTCTGTGGTTCGGGAGTAGGTGGGGCGGGAACCTCTGGTCCTCAAGGGGTAGCCTCCTTGACGCCACCTAGTGTCAGTTGTAGCCCATGGCCGGGGAGAATGCCGGCCAAAGGGGAATTCATCCCTCTGTAAACGCTTGGGTCCTGGCACAGTAAGAATACAGAAAGATGTTCCTCAAGGTAATAGTCAAATGGCAGCCACTGAGCTGGCATGAATGAAATAATACTACATGAAAATGAGTGCTAAGAGCGGATGTGGCACATAGAGGCATGCCCTGTGAGTTCAGAGCAGAGGCCATCTATCTGTGTGTAAGGAGGACCAGGAATTGGGCAGGTGCAGGAGACAGACGCCCACTGTCAGGGGTGAGTGCAGGTGGAATGCTGAGTTTAGGGCAGTGGCTGAAGGAGGTACCAAGAGAAGACTGGAAAGGGAGAGGGTGGCTTTGAATGCCAGAAGAAATGGTTTGAACTTCACCTTGAGGTTCGGAAAACATTTTGAAAATTTTAAGCAGGGAAGTGACAGGCTGGAAAGAGTGGGTTTGGATATGAACATTGGGGCCAGCGATGTTCTGAGGAGCAGAGGAGAAGAAGTAGGGAATGGAGACCCTTGTGAAATGGGTATGCCTGTGAGTTGTTGAATGCCTTTCGAAGGCTGGATGGGTTCAGGCTGAAATCCACCTCTCTAGTTGTGACAGGCAGCTCTCAGAGGGTTTCAGAGTGCTCTGTGGCTACACAGCCAGCCTGAGCTTGGGAGCAAACTTCTTTGGGAGACGTGAGTTATTAGCCAAACCCATTTGTCAAACAAGGTTGGGGGCCATCTTTGATCTTTTACCCCTGCCCTCAATCCCGCCCCAAGCCAGCTGTGAGCACCCACCCCTGTGACCCAGTGGGGGGGGGGACCACCTAATTTTTAAAAATGTGTGTTTATTTTTGAGAGAGAGAGAGAGAGAGAGAGAGAGAGAGAGAATGGGTGGGGGAGGGGCAGAGAGATGGGGACAGAGGATCCAAAGTGGGTTCTGTTCTGACAGCAGTGAGCCTTATGTGGGGTTGGAACTCATGAACCGTAAGATCATGACCTGAACTAAAGTCGGACGCTCAACGGACAGAGCCCCCCACCCCCACCCTGGGCGCCCCGAGAGACCACCTAATTATGACTGCAATTTACCCAGTGCTGTGTCCTCTTTACTTTTTTCAACATTTTGGGGAATAACTTCAAAAATGATGACAGATTCAACTTAGATTTCCCAGAGAGCACATCTAATATAGTCCCCTTCAGTTAGAGATGGGAAGGTGACAGTTCCTAAGTTACAAAGTAGGTAACTCTAACAGCACGGACGTTTTGAGTGCTTTAATCCTCATAGTTCTGGTAGGTATTCCTTGTTCTATAAATGAAGAAACTGCAGACAGGGAGGAAAGTAACTGGTCCAAGGACTCCTACTTGGTAAGCAGGTGGGGGTGGGGTTGCTGGGGAAGGAACCTGGAGTCTGAATCCCGAATTTCTGGTATGGGGTAGGGGGCTCTTGCTCTCCATCACCAGAGGCTGCCTTCTAGGCCACACGGGAGGTCACCATGGCTCCCAGCCATCTCTACTCTGGCAGGAGCTTCCCTCTGCCTTCTTGGCTTTGCCCTTCCTCCCACAGGGCACAGCTCAGTGCTGAGCTTGCAGGAAATGTGCTTCCTGAAGCTGGGACTTCCCCCACAGAGTTGAGGGGCAGCTGGGCATTCCTGGCCTCAGCCCTGGGAATGACTCTACTCAGCCACCATGTGTCTCAGGAACTCAGGGCAGCTGCTCACCCATCAGGTGGGCAGCGAGGGTGTGGCTTCAAGCATCACTCAAAGGGAAAGGATTCTCCTCTGGTAGTAGGCAGAGTGGGAGGTGGTCATGCAGGACTACAGAGCCCTCTGGGTGGCGCTCTGGGCACACCGCTTCTCATCAGGGCCGCAGAAGGCAGATGGGAGGGAAGGGTGTGGCCCCCAGGGAGGGACCCCACCAGGGCCCAGGCACATCTACATGCGGGGCGGGCGGCGGAGCGCACGGCCTGGAAGGGAGTGTGCTTGGGTGTGTGTTGGTGGGGGTGGGGGTTCTTTTGAGCCCACACAAAGCCTTGTGCTGAGACACCACATTCCTGCTGCCTGGGCTTCCTGTTCCAGATGCATTCTTGCCCCAGAGTCACCAGGGAGACTGCTTGGAATCTGGCCCCACATTCTCGAAATTCAGGGCGAGATCTGACAAAGGTTCCCTCCCTTTACCTCCCTACCATCTCACTTTGGGGGAAGGAAGCCACCGGATAGGCCAGCCTTCTGACTCCGACCCACGGAGGCCTGGGGTGGCGGAGGACACTGCCTGAGGGGTTTGGTGCCACACATCCTGTTGGACCTGCATCAAGCAGTTCCTGCCAGGCCCCGGGCTCTCCGTTTCCCTGTCTGCATCTGGGAAAGAGGAATGGGTGGGGGTGCTGTCTAGGGGGATAGGGTTAGGAGGAGGCAACCAGACGACCCTTGGCTAGCAGGGAAGGGCTTGACTTGAAAATCAAGGTGTTAAGAGATGGCAGGTAATTCGGGCACTTGGCTCTCATTCTTTCTCAGACCTGGCTGTAGACCTCAGTTTCCCCATCTTCTACAGTTGGAATCTGATCGTTTGGGGCTCTCTGATGAAGGCTTCTGTGTAAGGTATTTGAGGAAGGGCATGAAGGAGCTCGGAGCAGAAAGGGGTGGGCAGACTGTTTTCTCCCTCCCAGTTAACAGCCGCTTCCTCCCGAGGGCTCCGGTTCCAGCCCCTCCCCCAGAGGCTCAGGTGCAAGTTTGCACGTCCACCAGTCCCCTTATCTGCCTCCGGGGGATTTGGGTCCTGCTGGGATTTTTCCAGCCCGGGCACCTTCCTCAGGAGGATGAGGTTTCCTTAGAGGCCAGCAGCCCTCTGGTCACCAGGCTGTGTCACCTTCGGCAGTTCCTAGGCCACCAGCTTGAAAGCAGGCTGGGGGCCTTTGAGGGCGGGGGCCAGTGGAATCCCACAGGCCCAAAGAGGGTTGGGGGTGGGGGACAGGGAAGTATTTACACTTCCATCGCCTCCAGGCTGCTTCCCTAGATCCTGAAGTCCCCCCAGGCCCCAGCTTTAGGGTGCTCGGGTGCGGGAGAGGTACGGGGCGAGGAGGAGATTCAGATCTAGTCACAAGGCGCTCTGCAGTTGGAAAGGATTTCCATGTGGACAGGAATCATTTCCCCCTTCTTTCGCGTCAGGTTTCCGAATGGCTGAGGGACTTGCCCCAGGCACACAGCTGGGAGCGCGGGGACGACCGTGCAGCCAGCACGTGGGGCTGCATTTCCTTCCGCGCGGCTGTCCAGTCCCCGCCGACCCTCCACCCCCATCCCTGGCTTCGTTTCGGCGGCAGGAAGACAGACCAGCATGTGAACCGGGAGTGGGGGGTGCCGTGTAACCCCGCACCTCGAGCCAGACAGCGTCCCCAGGCGGACGTCTCCGTTCCTCGGCTGGGGGTGGCGGGAGCGTAGGACAGGCCGGGGCCCGAAGGACCCCACATCCAGGCCTCTCCTCGGCTCCCCCGCGCGCCCCGCGCCGCCCGGCTCCCCGCCCCCGCCCCTGCCCCCCGCGGCCCCACTCGGCGCCCCCCCCCCCGCCCGCACACCTGCGCGCCCCTCCCCCCTGCCCGCCCCTTCCCCTCGCCCCCGCCGGGAGTGTCCGGGGGCCGCGCCCAGCCGGGGCCGGACGCGCGTGCAGAGCCGCCCGCCCGACAGCGGCGGGGGGACGCGGGCCGGGATCGCGGGGCGGCTGCAGCGGCCGCGGCCGGGGCGCCGCGTCGGGGCCGGGAGCTGGGCCATGCTGGGCCGGCGGCGCGTCTTCGCCGTGGAGCCGCTCGGCGGCCGGGGTGAGTCGCCCACCCCCAGGCCGGCCCGGGCCTCCTGCCCTGGAGCCGACTCCCGCCCCGGGCCCCGGTCGGTGTCCCCTGCCCCAGCCCGCACACCCCGCCCGAGGCGCCCGGCCTCGCCGCGCGGTCCTCGGCGCCGCCCTTCGGACGCGCTGAGTGCCGGCGCCTCGCACTCTGGAGACTCTCTGGGTTTGGGCGTTAAACCAGCCACCACCTTCCATCCCACTCCCTCCGGGCGCCACTTCCAATTCCCCATCTGGATCCTTCTCCGCCTAGCCTTTGCCCCCGCCGGCAGGTCCAAAAGCCTCCTCGGCGGCGGCGGACCCGTTCCCGAAGGAGACTTCCTGGCCGACCTCCTTGGCCGGAGGGGCCTGGCCTGGCCCCCAGCTCTCCTGCGTGGCCGGCGGCGAGATGCAGGCGGCCCTCCATCCTCTCCAGCCGTAGTTTGTGCATCATTATTACAGTTGGGGGCCCAGCGCGTGGGTAGGGAGGGCCTGCGGCTGCTTCTGCTTCTCCTCCTACCCGCTACCCCCTACCAGTTCCCGTTTGGGGTTCTTTTTTCCACCCCTCCGCAGGATCTTCACTATTTCTCCTTTAAAAGAACAGAAGCCCACAATGGTTGTAGCTGTTGTTATTTTATTACTCTCTCCCGGGAGCTCTAGGAGAAACTTCATCTTGCATCCTGAGGCTACTTTGGACCCCAGGCTTCCCGCTTTGTGCCCTTTCCCGACTCCCTGAAGGTGGAGGTAGGGTCGTAGTCATACTGCCCGGTGGGGAGTAGCTGAAGAGACTGAGCTCCCCATTCACGACCTGGAGGTCTTAGGCTGACCCTGGGCGCCAGAGCACCAGGGCTCCCCAGAAGAAAGCGGCTACTCCCTCAAAGGAGGACGGCCATATAAGGAGCTGATGAATAGGACGTGCAAGGCTTTGCCCATAACCTGGGTCTGTGATCGTTAACAAAGACTATTTGTGCAGGGAACCCGTCCTACCTTCTCCCAGCCAGGGATGGGGAGATATATGGGCGGGGCTGTGGCTGTCCAGTCCTGGCCCCTCCCTTCACTTCTGGCCCAGGACACTCCTCCCCTGGGAATGCTGCCAGCTTCCAGGAATGATGGGGGTGTTAGGGGCAGCCTGCCCAGCCTGATACTGACTGTCCTTGCAGATGGGGTTGGCGAGGACCTGGCACACGGCTGTGTAGTACCTGGAGTCAGCAGCACCTACAGACGGATCCCGGACGCTGTTCAACTTTGCTCCCTGGACTCCTGGAAAGGGGATGGCCAGCTAAGAGGCCTCAGGAGGCAGGAGCCACTTCTCAAACTGGCTTCCCGGGACTCAGGAGTGGAGATGGTGGTTGGGGACAGCCCCTTGGCCACCTCACCAGGCCTTTCTCAGGATTCTCTGGACTTTGAGCCCACAGGGAACCCTGAGCCCCTGGCTCTTGCTGCCACGGAGCCTTCTGCCCACCTAGGCCGGCTCCTGGCCAACTGTAAGCTGGAGCAGGTGCTGGAGCGGTCCCGCCAGCTCCCGACTTCCCTTGTCAGCATGTCACAACACCCCTACTCCCTGAAGCCACCAATCGAGCCTGAATTGGAAATGCCCCTTTTTGGAGCAGGGGAACAGGAGGCCACTGAGGCAGAAACTGACCCAGAGGCAGGCCTGGAAGGAGCAGAGGTGGTGAGTACCAACTCTCAGGGCTGGGTGAAGATAGCGATGCAAATGGGCCTTTTACACGGAGGGGTGGGTTTCTGGCTGGTGGGGCCTCCCTGACCTGTTCTCCTTGGCGCTTTCTTGGGGTGGGGCATTCCTTGCCTCTGATTGATGGGTTGTGTCCCGGCTTCTTGCCTCAGCCCACTTGCAGCTGTGTGGAGATGGGCAGTATGGAGGCACTGGGGAGCCAGTTCGCGGGGGGGGAGGGGGGGGTCCTCTCCCTGGCCTCTCTGTTCCCGTCTGCCTAGGATGGGAGTCTCCTTGAGTCCAGAAGTCTTCCTTACCTCACTCTGTCCCACAGGTCGGGGGCCTGGGGCCCGAGGCCTGGGCCTGTCTCCCAGGGCAAGGGCTCCGCTATCTGGAACACCTGTGCCTGGTGCTGGAACAAATGGCAAGGCTCCAGCAGCTCTACTTGCAGCTGCAGATGCAGAGGCCCCCAGGGGTGAGTGAGCCGCAGGTGAGTGGGGGAGGCAGAGGAGGGCTGAGACCCCTGCAACCAGGGCTGCCTTCAGAACAGGCTCAGCCATCTAGTCACGTCTTGAGTACCCGTCTCTCCTGTGCACAGGATCCTGAAGCAGAGGAGAAGGAGGAGGAGGAGGAGGGGCAGCACCAGCCACCAGCCCTGGCCCCTTCACCTCCACCTTCTTGTGCCCCAGGCAGTGAGGTGCAGGAACTGCTCAGCCAGACCCAGGAGATAGGTGAGGGGCAATTGTATTTCCCTATGTGTCTTGTCTACCCAGGCACCCGCTGTTCCCCCCCCCCCCCCCCCACCCCGCCCCGGCCCAGGCAGCCCTCCTGAGCCCTGGTTTTGATGGGTGGCTTCTTGTTTCTGGCCCTGGATAATCTGATTTTCTTTCTGAAGGGGCAAAACCAGCTTCACTCCTAAAGGTAGGGGTTCCCAGTGCCAACGCTCACAGGCTTTTAGAAGCTTCAGCAGAGCCAGCTCATATCTTCCCATCCTCCCAGGGACACAAGGTAGGTGATGGGTATTTCTGGAGGCAGGTAATAGGGTGGAGTTGGGGATATGGGGTGGTTGGGTTTGTAGATGCCCTGAAGGCCAGAAACTCTGGGAAAATGACAGAATTCCTGATTGCAGCAGTCCTAGTTGAGGTGACTGCTATCTCTGGGAGCTTGGTCAGGGGTATGTTGTGGGGAGGAGCTCTGTAGTGTGATCCCCTCACCCTATGCTCAGCGGGATCTCTTCCACTGGAACAAGGTCAAGGTCCTGCTCAACCGGATCCGTTGGAGAAGCTCAAAACACTCTGAGTCCCCTGCCCCTCCTGATGGCCCTGCCCCAAGGTGAGTCCTGTGGCCCAGCCCAGGTTAGGGCAAAGGAAGGAGCCTGATGAAGCAAAAAAACTGAGATAGTAGTGCCATCTGTGGGTGGGTTTTTTTTTTGTTGTTGTTGTTGTTTTTTGTCTCTTTGAAATCTGAGAGTTGTAGATAGTCTTGGCGAGGGAGGGGGGAAGAAACAGAAAGTAGTTAAAGCGTCCCATTTACGGATGAGGAGGATGGGGACTGGGCTGGAGGAGGAAGTTGCTTTCCCGAGTCTCCATGCACGGTGAGTCAGTGACAGAGCCCGGACTGGAACATGGGAAATTCCCCCCTCATGCAAGCCCAGCAAAAGACCTCAGCCCTCACAGCTGAACCCTAGGCCACTTCCCAGATTTGTTGGGAGAGCAAGGTTGGGACGCAAAGGATTCCACAGTAGATGATGGGGGATAATGTGGAATAATTCTGTGGGGTTAAGAAGCACCACGTCAACATCGCCTGGCTCCCTGGGGCAGATTAGCAATGTTCCATCAACTCTGGGGCCATTGTTACCTTCATTTCCTCCTCCTGGCCTAACGCTTCCTTTCCTTTTTCACAGGATGGAGTCAAGGGGCGTCTCTGAAAGACCTCCATGGCAGCCCCTCCGGAAGACCTTTATGCCATCATTTGTGGTTAAGAAGCAACGAGCCAAAAACCTTTCTGTATGCTGAGACCTCCTGGTGCAGGGACATGACCCTGGGTGGAGGGTTATGCAGTGAAGTCACCTTCCTCGCCCTTTGCCCTGTTAACTGTTTCTGGGCACTGCCAGGAAAAGCTGCTGATGCTCACCCTTCTCTCTGAGGAGAGGGCTGGACCTTTCTCCTCTGGGCAGCCTGGCAGAGGAGCCCTGTCCCCCGAGAGCCCCAGGGTGCGGCAGCCCCTGGGCGCCTTGCTGGTTGCCAGGAATCCCTGGGCCTAGACAATGTGAACTAACTTATTTGCCAGGAGTCCATGGGGCGTGTTTGGCCTGGTGATCTACTGGGGCCTAGCATGTCGCAGATGTGTATTTATGCAAAATGATACGTGTATCTCTGCAAGTCTCACTGTTGTGGACTGGCTGGGGCCAACCATGTCTTCTGAATTATGCATTCAAAGGGTCCGCCTGGGTGTGGCAGAGGATGGAACTGACATTCATTCCTCAGAGGGCAGTTCCTGATTTGGAGTCTTGCTTTCCTCCTCATATCTTCATGGGCAGCCCTGGGACAGAGATGGGAGCTCTCTTGGGTTCCTCTGCATTGAGTCTTCCCTGTGGAGCAGAGCCCCTGAAGACTGCACCTGGAATAGAAAGGTCAGGGAAAACATGGAGAATAGCAGAGTGAGCTTCAAGGTCTGTTTTAGCTGCTTTGGTCCCTAATAACCGTAACCCATCCGAGCTGAAACCAGAGACTCATACTAGCTTTTAGACCTTGACAAAATCCCTTAATTTTTCTGAGCCATAGCTTCCTACTTAATCTCCCAAATGGCCTAATGATAACTGCCCTACCTACCTACCTCACAGTCTTTTTATGAAGATAAAACGAGATGAAACTGTCTCAGAGTGCTTTGTGAATGTTAGGTGAACAGGCAGGGGAAGGGTATGGGTGTTGGAAGGAACCCAAGCTGGAAGGATGATGGGAAGGCCAGAGGATAAGGGAGTACTGGAGTAGCTAATGGAGACTAAACTGGCCAGTGATTAGCAGCAAGACTGGAAGCAAGTCACTTCACTGAAGTCTCAGGTTTCCTGGGAATTGGGGCACCAGTTCCTGACCTTACCTTCCAGCCTTGTGAGGACTAAAGGAAATGTTTCCTTTTTTTTTTTTTTTTTTTAAGAAACTCTGAGAGATAGCACAAGAGTGCATGTGCATGTGGGGTGAAGGGCACAGAGAGAGAGAGGGAGGAGAGAGAGAATCCCAAGCGGAGCCTGATGCAGGGCTCCAGCCCACAAACGTGAGACCATGACCTGAGCAAGAGTTGGATGCTTAACTGACTGAGCCACCCAGGTGGCCCTGAAGGAAATATTTCTGAGAACATTATAAATGTCTACTAAAATGTTGTGGTGGTTTATTTACTACAGTCTGGCAGGTTCCTAGCTAATTGAGAAAGGGCAAAAGTTTAGTCTCCTGTAGATATTCAGAGGGCAGGAGGGGAGGTTGTGTGTGTGGGGGGGGGTGGGGTAGGGATGCTGTCAATGGAAGGGCAGGGCTAGGGATGAGGTCGCTGGCTTGAATCTGACAGGACTGCCTCCTAGAAATGGCCCTGATCAGGCACCCTCCTCCTTTATTCAGGAGGGGCTGGTTCTCTTGCGGCTGCAGCCCTGGGGTCTGTCAGAATGAGGCCAGATGTGGGGTGGTAGGTGCTCTCTTCTATTTGGGGGTCCAGCTCCTGCTGTCTTTGGACAAGGAACCAAATCTCTAAAGCCTACTTTTCTAATGGGACACTTAAACGAGGACACCACGGAGGCCCAGCTTCCTCACGCGCATACGATCGGGGAAGGTGCATTTCCGTTCCACAGTTGGAGCGGGATGGCAGGCGGGTGTTGGGGGAAGGGAGAAGTCGGTGGAGAGGAGGGAGGGACCATATCCGGGAGAGTGGCAGCTTCCGACCAGTGGTCGCGCTTCCGGAGAGGCGCTTCCGGTGGTGGCGGCAGCAGCGGCTGTGGTGGTTCCGGGTGTCTTTGTCCCCCCGGTGTCGCGGCCCTGGCCCGCAGGTGGGTTGGGGGGCCCCCTGCCGCCCCTCTGCCCCTTCGCCCCTCTCCCGGTCGAGGGGCTGCGAGGGCCGGGCAGCAATGATGCACGGGCCGCGGAAGGGGCCGAGCCCCCCTTCGGACTGCAAGTCCCGTCTCCCTGGCAACGGCCTCGGCCCTGGGGGCGGGCGGGAGGAGGAGAAACCGCGCGCCTTCGTCCTCCCACGGTGGCCCCGCCGCGGCCCGGCCCGGGAGGCCCGGTGCCGGCAGCTGCCGAGGCGGGAGCGGAGGCCCAGGGAGCAGGAGGGCGGGCGGGCGCGCTGGCGGATTCGCGTTCGGCCGAGCCACAGGGCTACCTTCACACCAGCCCGTCCGGGGAACAACGGGCCGGGCTTCCGGGGAGAGGGCCCACACCTTCCCTCCGGCACCAGCCTCCTCCATTTTTCCGGGCCTTGCGTGGAGCATTTTGGCGGATGTGTTTGAATGAATGAATGTCACCGGGGCTCTTTCCAATCCCCCCGTCTCCCCAAGCATCTGCGGGTGGTGCGGCGTCGTGAGAGGAGCGCTAAGTTGTTGGGAGACCTGGGTGCGAGTCTCAGTTTTGTCACTAACTGGTTCTGTGACCCTGGGCAAGTCTCTTAATGTCTTTGAGCTTCAGTTTCCTTTTCTTTCAAATAGCTTGACAGTATCACCCACCACCAATTTATTGTGAGGGCATACTGGAACAATGTAATTTTTTCGTTTACTGCTCCTCTTCATGTTCTCTCCACCTCCATTCGTTTTCGGTACCCATCTCACCTCTATTAAGATGTTACTTTTGCGGGGAGGTCGATGGAAAATTTCCCTCTAGGCTGTTAACTTAACTTCTTTTTCGATTAAAGGTTTTTTTTCTAAGACTCTGAAAGAGGACAGCATTCCCAATGTCCCAGTTTAAGCGCCAGCGGATCAACCCGCTTCCAGGGGGACGCAACTTCTCAGGTGACCACCTTTATCCCTGCTTGGCTTCATACTGAGTAGTGTGAGCTTTGGAGATAGTCTTTTAAAATGTGGCTTTTGGGGTTACCCCGGGTGGAGTGTCATTTACTGCCAGCGTTTAGTAGGAAAATAGGAGATGAGCACAGCAGTGGTCAGTGAAACCCTCCAACCCAGTGGAGGAGTTGGTTGGAGCCACTTTGTCCTTTGGGTCTACGGTATCTTCTGGCTGACTCTGGTGCTCAAAACGGTAGGCGCACCTCCTGGAGATTGCTTCTCTGTCCACATAGGCGCAGCTTCAACATCTCTTCTGGGCCCTCCTCCTGGTTTGCTCACTCCTCCTGTGGCCACAGACCTGTCCCAAAATGCCAGGCACCTTCAGGTAGGTTGGCCATTTTTTCTAGTGAGGTTCAACGCTTGAGACTATCCCAGCACGCATGGGTGCCTGGTGCTTTCATTCTTGCATCGCTATGTTCATCCTTCCTGACACTCTTGGCCTGGGCCAGGATGGAGGTGCCTAGACACCCCTAAGTTCTGGCTCTAGGGGAGTCTTTAGGGTGCTTCTTGGAATTAGAGAACTGGAAATCCTGGAAGCTTATGACCTCAGAATCAGCGTGATCCATCCCCCTTCCCACGCCCCCGCAACAGAATTATAACTACTACACACGTATGCCTCCTTCACGTGAACCTTGATGCAGTGCTCTGTTGAACCCGGTGCGGTTCAGCTGGAGAGGAGACGCTAACGGCAGAGTGTGGACAGATGCTCTCTATGACTTTCAAACTGCACTATTCTCTTACAGGGTGGGGAGAAGCAGCGGGTCTTCACTGGCATTGTTACCAGCTTGCATGACTACTTTGGGGTGGTGGATGAAGAGGTCTTTTTTCAGCTAAGGTAGGCTTGAGGTTAGTCCCCTTCTGGAAATGCTTATTCAGTTCAGTTCTGTCACCACGCTGGCGGGACCCCTCTAAAGCCATTGCTTTGCTGTTTTTATGCAAGGTGTGAGAAATCTTGATGGGAAGGGCCTCATAGGGGCAGTCAAGGTGGCTTGGCCAGGGTCTCTCTCCTGACTGGGTCTCCTGGCTTGTGTGCTGGCAGTGTGGTGAAGGGCCGGCTGCCCCAGCTGGGTGAGAAGGTGCTGGTGAAGGCTGCATACAACCCAGGCCAGGCAGTGCCCTGGAATGCTGTCAAGGTGCAAACGCTCTCCAACCAGGTATTCATCTTTCCTCAGCATGTGCATTAGAAAGGGGAGGGAGGGAAGCCCCTGTGGCCTGAAAGCTGGGCAAGAACCTTACTTTTGTTGAGGGGTGGGGCTGCATCTTTCCAAGGTGGTGAGCAGGCCAACTATGGGACACCCTGACTTTCCTGGTTACTGTTCTGCAGCCCCTGCTGAAATCCCCAGCACCTCCCCTACTACACGTGGCAGCCCTGGGCCAGAAGCAAGGGATTCTGGGAGCTCAGCCCCAGCTGATCTTCCAGCCTCACCGGATTCCCCCGCTCTTTCCTCAGAAGCGTGCGTACCAGTGGTGTGGAGGTTGGGATTTGGCTTTACAGGGTCCTCTGGCTGAATGGGCCTGTAACTCTCAGGTGTTGCTCCCAGAATAGAAGTGGGTACTTCTGTCACTGGAAGAAAGGGACAGGGAAGTTGGGTGGATATTTAGGATTTGCAAGTCACCAGCCGTTTCTTCTCTGCAGCTCTGAGTCTCTTCCAAACATCCCACACACTTCATCTGAGCCACCTGAACAGATTTCCTGCTCGGGGCCCTCACGGACGATTGGATCCAGGCCGAAGGTAAGAGAATGGTTAAGCAGGGAAGATATTTTATTTGTTTCTAGGAGCAGTGTCTCTTTGCCACCTGCTGATGTTATCGTTCTCTTTCCGCAGCTAGATTTCTCTTTCTAGCTAGGCTCTTCACCATGAAATAGGCCAATGCATTGAGGTGTATGTGCAAATATTAGAACTTTATAAACTGGTTCAGCAAGCAGGGATTTGATGCAGTTCATCTTTCAAAATACCATATTGAATTTTTAAAATATATAATTTTCCCTTTTATTTCTAGTCAAGACTGAGGTGTCAAAAAATCGAAACTATTAAGAAAATAGTAATTGTCCAAAAAAAGTAACATTGTAGTATAGGTTTTAATTTCTGATAGAAAACATGTTTCTTTATATACACTACACAGCAGTGTAGTGTTAGAATGTGTATGTTGTACTCTGCCCAGAAGCCCAGGCCTGTGCCTGGATCATGCAGATAGACTCATGGCCCCTGGGCAGCTGGCAGAGTGGATTTGGGGCTTTGGAGGTGTCCTAGGCCATCTATTGTCTGTGAACTTCAAGGACTGTCTGAGCATGCTGCCTGTTCTCTCTGGCTCGTGTGTTCCTTATCCCGCCTTACTCTCTCCCTAAAAGATTTTGTTTATAATCCTTAAGAGTTAAGCTCTGGACTAGTTTGCTTAAGATTGGTTTTAGTCCTTCTGTTGTTCCTTGTTTTAATTTTTTATTATGGAAGTTTGTAAACAGAAGTAAAATAAATAAAAAGATGATGAACCCTCATATACCTACCATCCAGCTTCAATAAGTATCAGTGTTTTCCATCTACTCCCTGCCTTAAACTTGTTTTTTTGTAAGATTTAAAAAAATCTTTTATGGCAAATTTTATATAGGTTGAAAATGCACAAATCTCAACCAATTTTGACAAATGGAAAATCTCATGTAACCCTCACCCCAATTAAGATATAAACCATTTTCGTCACTCCAAAAAAGTCTCTCATATTCAATTTCGTTTTTGAAGTGAGAACTCTACTGATGAGGAAGATCCCCGATGCCAGTAGATTATTACGTAATGAAGGCTGAGAATGAACTCCAATGTGAACTCTTAAAAGGAGCACGGAATAACTCAGGGAAAAAGTGTAGGCAGAGGGACGTAGTCTGCTGAAGCTAGTGGTGGCTCCCTGTGGCTGGCTAGGCCATTATGATTTCTAACTAGGAGGATGGTCTAGTTGTAGATCTAGGATTGTTCTCTGTGCCCCCCCCACTACATGAAACACCGTCTTGTTCTCAAGTGACCAGTATATATATTGCACACACTTACACCCCTTGTCCCTGTGCATTTCCTGGCCTTCAGCTTCCAGGACTTTCTACGTCTCACGTTCTATGAGTTTATTGAAGGCTTCATTACCAAATCACAGCAAACTCCCTCAGGGATAATGTAGCTTGGGTGGAAATCAATGGCTGCTATTGACTTCTTGCTTTAGGTTCCAACTCAGTCTTTCTGTACAGTCATATGCATTGGATTGTCCTGGACATGCTAAGCCCTGTGCAAGGCCTGTGTGCCATTACTTTTTCCATAATGCTTCAGTGTCATGGTTTCTAGGGAAAGGCAGGGAGATACACCATTAGTCAATCTGCAAAGTAGGAGAGGGGCAGTAGGAGTTCAGGCACTCTGGGACAACAAGTTTACAAAGGAGTCGAGCTACGTTAGCATTTTGGCTGGAAGCCAAGTTTTATTTTAAATTTCAGGTTCTGGGATGGAGGGAACAGTGTCTCCGCTGGACTGCCAGTACTGAACTACTGAGGTTTTTGGACAGGTGTACCCAGCGGGATATGCCATCTCCGTACCCTGCTGAGGTTACAGAGATGTCTCCCACTGGTACTGCTGTCCGCTGTGTTCCTGACGATTCACAGTAAGGAGAGAAAACTGGCCATTGATTCCAGGATTCAGTGGGACGTCCGGTTTCACTAGGGGTTGACAGCATTTCCCAAAGAGTTCACTGCAGTCAGGCGCGAGCTGGAGAGGGCTGTCAGAATGACTCTGTTAGAAATGTGGAAGCTGACGTTCTGTAAAGGCGAGATTAGAAGGCAGCTTTTGGATGGAGATGCTAATGAGCAGGGAAATGAGCCAGGCACATAGAGAAAAGAAGAAAACCTCTGTGTTAAATGTAATGAACTCAGATGCTCAGGGCTATAATGACAAGGGAAACAGTGCAGGCAGGTCTGAAGGGAAGAGCAGAGGCCTTCTGGTAAACAGACTGCAGGCAGCCCAGTTACATGCCAGTTGATTTTACTTCTTTCTAGACACAGGAGTTTTCCCCTCACCAAATCGCCATTTTTTTAATGGTCTAAAGGTTTTTCTCTTTTTTGGGGAGGGGAGAGGCAGAGGAGAGAGAATCTTAAGTAGGAGTCAGATCTCACGACCATGAGATCATGACCTGAGCCGAAGTCAAGAGTCGGACGCTTAACCAACTGAACCACCCAGGCACCCCTCTTCTATTTTTATTTATTGACTCCGTAACATAGTGATACTATAATAAGTGTTGTATCATAGAAATGTATAAAGTAGTACATGCTATTATATAAAGTTACAAAATAGTATAAAAATGTGTCATTTCCTCTTTCCCTTTAAAAGGTAACCATTCTTAAACACCTTTAGAAAATAATTTTGGAAAGAGAAATTACCACAATTTTTTTCCTATGTTCTTTTGTGGTCTTTATATATGAGCATACTTTTTATAACTTTAAAAAATTAAATTTTAACTTTAGAGTCCAAATTACTATTTTTTAAATATTTAATTTTTTTTGAGAGAGGGGGAATGAGTGCACATGCACACGTGTGAGGGGGGTAGGGCAGAGAGAGAGAGAGAGAGAGAGAGAGAGAGAGAGAGAATCCCAAGCAGGCTCCACGCTATCAGTGGCAGAGCCCCAGGAGAGGCTTGATCTTGCGACCAAGAGATCATGACCTGAGCCGAAATCAGAGGCTTAACCAACTGAGCCATCCAGGTGCCCTAGAGTCCAAATTATTTTTATACATTGTGATTAAGGTGATGAAACATTTTTTCCATATTGCAGCGTAATCCTCATGATTGTTTTAACGGCTGTATGATTATTGTATTTATTTACTATAAAAGTTCAGGTGTTGCTGGATATGAATGTGGTTTTCTTACTCTTGGTTTGAATTTTTTCCACTGTTTATAACCTCTGTTTTTCTTTTGAATTAACTTCCTTGGGATAAATTTTCAAGAGTGGAATTACTGGATCAAAGGGTTTGAGTGGTTTTTTGTTTTTTGTTTTTTTACTTTAATGTGTATTGTTTAGGGTTTGTTACGAGAATGGCCTCTTAATAAAACTTGCTTTATAGAACCCTTTGCATGGTAGCATATATGTGTCTCATGTTAAAAATCAGTTAAAATCTTTGCTTATTTCAAAAAATTATGTTTCCTGCAATTTTTAAAGTTCAGAAAAATATAAAAAATAAAATTATAAGTGTTACCAGTCAGAGGTGTTTTTCATTTACACTTTCTCTCTCTTTTTTTTTTTAAAGTAATCTCTATATCCAATGTGAGGCTCAGACTTACAACATTGAGATCAAGAGTCCCATGCTCCATGGACTGAGCCGGCCAGGCGCCCCAATACTTTATTTCTTTTCAGTTTTTAAAAGCTTAGTTTGCACAGTTGAGGCACTACTGTATACATATTATCATGTATTAGTCTTTTTGTTTATCATGGGTGGTTTTCTGTTATCGTAAGTATTTAAATATCCATTTTAATAACTTTATAATTGTGTCACATGGCTGTTAGCATGGCTTCTTTATCCACTTCCTTGATGTTGGGGATTCAGATCGTTTCCAGTTCTTGTTAGGCCAGTGTGTACTGAATCTTAATGTAACAGTGTGGTTTCTTCCTTCCTGTGATGGACCAACTTCCAGCGATGACTATGACTCCAAGAAACGCAAACAGCGGGCTGGTGGAGAGCCTTGGGGTGCTAAGAAACCAAGGCATGACCTGCCTCCTTACCGGGTCCATCTCACTCCCTATACTGTGGACAGGTGAGTGGCAAGGCCGGGGTGGGGGGTGAGGTTCGCAGCTGGTAACAGTTTCTTGTGGAAATGAGATAGAGTCTATGCAAGAGAAAGTGGTTTATATGGGGTCATGTGCTTGGGACCTTTTTGTTTCTTTTAATGTGAGTTTTTCAGTTTCTCAATCTCAGATTTGGACCAGCATGGCACCACTTACATGGGTTCCCTGATAGAACTTCTATGATTTGATTGCCAGAAATAATTATGCCAGGTTATCACTAAGACTTACCGATTCAGAATCAGGTACCCAATACCAGTTCTATTCAAGTAGAAACTATAGATCGTAGGAACCCTGGGACTCGTTTTCCAGGGAACCTCTGAATCCTTTTTCAAGTGCTGTACAGTGTACGAGGACTCTGGCCCCCAAGCCTACCTGTCTCACTTAGCAACTCATTGACTGAGAGGCAGATGAGTGATTCCACATTCCAGCCAGCAGTGGAGAGGCAGGGCTCCAGCCACTGCCCCCGTAGCAAAGTTCACCTAAGCCCAGGCTGAGGTGAGGTGGCAGCCTCCTGTCACCCCCTCCTCAAGGTGGGAGGGAAAGAGGCTGTCACCTCTCTACCTGGCGTCACCAGTTCCTGTCCACGGGGCCAGGCAGGGCCTCTCCTGTGCTCCATGCTGACCCACCTGCCTCACAAGACAGTGTGGTCCCCACATCATGGCGAGGGGTGCGTGTAGAGCCTCCTCAGAATTTAACTGTGAACAATTTGCCACATATAGTGTGTCTTTTTGACATCTATGGAACATCTATGGAACATCTATGGAAACTTCTTGTATGTACTTCTTGTATGTATTTGCTTTTTCATTTAATGCATCTTGGAATTTATTCCATGTTAACATTTGTTAGATTGGTTGCATTCTTTTCAGTAACTACACGATACTCCATTGAATATGGGCAGATGCTTTATTTAGCCAGTTCTCCGTTTTCACTTTTTAATTGTCCTAACACATTGTTGTAATAAACAGTCTTCTACAAATATCTCTGTGAACAGGAGCAAGTATTCTGTTGAGATCAATTCCTAGAAATGGAGTAGCTGGCTCAAAGGGCTGATTTTAAACTTGGACATACATTGCTAGTTCTGTCCAAGAGGCTGTGTGGATCTATGTTCTTGCCAGCGGGGCATGAAGTACTTGTTTCCCCATGCTGCGGCCAGGGTACCTTGTCAAACGTTTCGATCTCTGTCAGTCTCATAGGTGAAAAGTGATACTCTGATTTGCATTTCTTCAATTATGAGTGAGACTGAGCATATTTTCACTGGCTGTTAAGTCTCCTTTTTCTGTTAAGTATCTGTTGATGTCAGTTTTCTCTCAGACTTGTCAACTTTCTCTTAGTCATTTGTGGGCTCCTCATATCAAGACGGTGAGCCTGAGCTGTTGTGGTTGGCAAATGTTTTTCTGTTTTTTCTTCCCCAGTTGGACTTTATTTTACTATGAGAGGTTGAAATGTTTTGGTGGTCAAATCTCATCCATCCTTTTCAGGGATGTCTTCTTTCCCAGATTAGAAAATAATTTGCCCTTTCCCCTCCAAGTCTTTTATAGTTTCATTTTTTATTATTATTACTTTTGTTTATTTATTTATTTTGAAAGAGAGAGCAGGTGAGGGGCAGAGAGAGGGACAGAGGATCCTACAGGCTCCACACTGTCAGCACAGAGCCCAACGTGGGGCTTAAACTCACGATATGGTTCCATTTTTCAAAATAATTTAGACTTGCTCAGTCTGGATCCCTTTGCTTTCCTCCTGCAGCCCCACCTGTGACTTCTTAGAACTCCAGCGCCGCTACCGCAGCCTCCTGGTTCCCTCAGATTTTCTGGCTGTGTGTCTGAGCTGGCTGTCAGCCTTCCCTCTGAGCCAGCCCTTTTCCCTCCATCATCCAAGCCGTATCCAGGTATCTTCTGAGAAGGAGCCAGCTCCAGACACTGGTGCTGAGCCCATCCCTGCAGACAGCGATCCCACTTATAGTTCCAAGGTGAGTGGGCTGAGGTCCTGCCACTTTATCCCATTGTTGGAGGTTGAGAAAGCTCTCGGGTGTGTCCTTCACGCTGCCTCTGCACAGGTATTGCTGCTCTCTTCCCCGGGACTGGAGGAATTGTATCGTTGTTGCATGCTCTTTGTGGATGACATGGCTGAGCCGAGGGAGACACCAGAACATCCTTTGAAGCAGATTAAGGTAAGAGCTGACGTCCGTGAGGCAGGATGCAGTCGCTGGTAATGTCCAGGCCCTCCCTGTCAGGTTTTCAGCAGCTTGGCTTGTAGTCATGAACTCGTAGAAACCAGGAGTCTCAGAGCTGAAACACCACTACCACTCATTTCCCCAGGACAGCACGGCTCAGGATGTTTTGTCAGAAAAAGTTACGTGGCTGGTTCACGTTCACGAGTAGACAGATCCACAGACCTACCCCTCCACTGTTCCCACCCCGTGTGGTGGATTCTTCACTACATCCTGCTGCTTTTATTCCCAGGGGGGTAGGCTGCTTCACGGTGGGAGATCCAGGTAATTGTTGTTGTTCTAATCGCGGATCCATTTTTGTAGTTTTTGCTGGGCCGAAAAGAAGAAGAGGCGGTGCTGGTTGGGGGTGAGTGGTCTCCATCTCTGGATGGCCTCGACCCCAAGGGCGACCCACAGGTGCTAGTCCGCACTGCTATCCGCTGTGCACAAGCCCAGACCGGCATTGACTTGAGCACCTGCACAAAGTGGTGAGTGGCTGCCCCAGGCTTGTCTGTGGCTGACCCACTGTATTGGCGAGACTGTTTAGGAGGTCAAGTTCCTGTGCCTTTCTGACCTGTTAGCTCTCTTCTGTTCCCTAGTCCTACCTCATTGCTCCCTCTGACCCTCCGTAATGGTCACCTTGGTCATGAGCATGACTAGGAATGTGTATGTGTGTTAAGGGGCAGGTGACCCTCCAAGGCTCATCAGCTGTGATCCCTCTGCCATATTAGTGGTCCCTGTTGCTTGTAGCACCTTGGATAGTAATTGTCTGCTTATTTATGTCTCCCCATTGATGAACCATTTCCTGAGGACTTGGGGTCTTTTGTTTTTGTATTTTCAAAGCTTCGTATGCAGTATGTGCTCATTAAGTGTTGGTTGGAAACTGAGGCACTTGCTTGTGAAGGTCATGGGTCAGTTCCTCCTCCTTCCTTTACTGTGAGCAGGTGGCGCTTCGCTGAGTTTCAGTACCTGCAGCCGGGGCCCCCGAGGCGGCTCCAGACTGTGGTGGTGTACCTGCCAGACGTCTGGACCATCATGCCTACTTTGGAAGAGTGGGAGGCCCTGTGCCAGCAGAAAGCCGCAGAGGCAGCTCCCCCACCCCCAGAGGTGTCTGTGGTAAGACCGAGCCTTACAAACAAGGGGGCAAGTAGGTGCCCTGACCCCTGGGCCCGGGTGGTCACCGCTCTTGACTTTTGTCACAGGAAGCAGAGCCTACGGAACAGACAGCTGATGCCTCAGAGCAAGCAGCAGACACCTCTAAACAGAATGCAGAGAACCCAGAGGCCACTGCCCAGCAGGACATGGACACTGATCTCCCAGAGGCCCCTCCACCCCCTCTAGAGCCCGCTGTCATGGCTCGCCCTGGCTGTGTAAACCTGTCCCTCCACAGTATTGTGGAGGACAGGAGGCCAAAAGAAAGGATCTCTTTTGAAGTAAGCACAGGAGTCTAGGGAGGCTGGGTGGCAGGGTGTTTGGGATGGCAGGGCCTGAATATTCCCCTTTTCCTGATGCTCATGGACCCCTGGTGACTTTTCTACCAGGTGATGGTGTTGGCTGAACTGTTTCTGGAGATGCTGCAGAGGGATTTTGGCTATAGGATTTATAAGATGCTGCTGAGCCTTCCTGAAAAGGTTGTGGCCCCACCTGAACCTGAGAAGGAGGAGGCGGCCAAGGAAGAAGAAACAGTCAAGGAAGAGGCCGCCAAGGAGTCCAAGGATGAGGTACAGAGTGAGGGCACGGCCGCCGAGCCAGACACCCCACCGGTGAGTACCTCTGCGCCCGCACGGGCCCTGGGGCTGCACACAGTAGGGCTGCACAGTACCAGGTGCTGCTGGGGGCCTCACGGGGCTCCTCTCCCAGCCCGTGTGCGCCTCACCACCCTGGCACGTCCTCAGGAGCAGGGCACCTTGCTCTCCCACATGGCTGCACAGCCAGGAGGCGGTGTGCTGAGGAGAGGGGAAGCGGCCCGGTGGCATGGGTGACCCGCCAGGGCGGCACAGAAGCCTCAGTAAATAGTGCTGTGGGGAGGACGGGTGTTTGGGCTACTTGATGGCTAACTAGAGTGCTACATTTCCTTAACCCTTTCTAAAGCACGTGGGTCTATTTCTTGCCTAAATGCCATCAAGTAAACGTATAATTTCTTTCGGGACTGAGACTGACTCCTAAAGAAAACTCCAGGTGCCCGGGAGCCGCCCTGGTGTGCTCTGAACCCCACGTAATGAAGTGCAGTAAATGGGAGTGTGTGTACAAAGCCCTTACCACTGTGCCTGAACACGGTTGATACTCAAATGTTGGCTGTTCTAAGCATTAGCAGTTAGAGATGACCGTTCTCATCGTGGTCTGCTTCTAGAAGGAAGATGGGCTTTTGCCCAAACCTCCATCTTCTGGGGGAGAGGAAGAAGAGAAACCCCGGGGTGAGGCATCTGAGGATCTGTGTGAGATGGCACTTGACCCGGAGCTGCTGCTCCTGAGGGACGACGGAGAGGAGGAGTTTGGTACGTGCGGGCACCATACAGCGGCCTCCTGGCTCTGTGGCCGGACTGCCGTCCTGTTACAGCTGTGGGATTTGGGCCCATGTGGTCCCTGCCCCAGGCTTACTGCAGGCTTTCTGCAGCAGGGGCCAAGCTGGAGGACTCTGAGGTCCGGTCGGTTGCCTCGAACCAATCAGAGATGGAGTTCTCTTCTCTTCAGGACATGGTGAGCCCTCTTCTCCTTCCCACATGATTCAGCGAGGCTTATTTCATTAGTAAGGCCTCTAACTCTCTACTGGGAGAGGGGAACTTGTACCATTTGATGCTGGTTGACAAAAGACAGAATGTGGTTCTTGGCTCCCGGAGCGGTATGTTCCTAATATCCGGGGCACTTCAGTATCTCCATCTGGCTGAATGTGATTGAGGTGTCGGACCTAGGGGCGCACTCACTTCCTCTGTGTGTGGACGTGGCCCAGGGGCCTGTCTCCAGGAGGAAGGGTTGCGGGTGTTGTTCGGTCAGCTTGGTTTTCAGAGGGCTACATCCTGGGTGCTTCAGCCGTTGAGAGAACTCTCTGTAGATCTTGTTCATCTTTGTTTCTCTTGCAGCCCAAGGAGCTGGACCCCTCTGCTGTGCTCCCTTTGGACTGTCTCCTTGCTTTTGTCTTTTTTGATGCCAACTGGTGTGGCTACTTGCACCGGCGAGACTTGGAGAGGATCCTGCTTACCCTTGGGCTCCGGCTCAGTGCAGAGCAGGTGCCTTCTCTCCCGTGCCCTCCGCCCTTTCCGAGACGGCCGCCCCTAACATAGTGTGCGCGCACCGGATTCCCGCGCATGGCGCAGAGAGCTCTAGTTCTGGGTGCTTGTGTGGCACGGGGGCAAGGGCTTGCACCTTCTCATCAGTGGGTATCTGGGGCGTGTGTTTTCTGTAGGCCAAACAGCTGGTCAGCAGGGTGGTGACCCAGAACATTTGCCAGTACCGGAGCCTTCAGTACAGCCGCCAGGAGGGCACGGACAGTGGGCTTCCCGAGGAGGTGCTCTTTGGTGCGTCCTGGTGCCTGTAGCCTTCCATAGAGGATGGGCGGGGCACGCTGCTCTCCCCTGAGAACCCTTCTTTCAACCTCTTTCTTGGCCCCTTTTAGGAAACCTGGATCTGCTACCTCCTTCTGGGAAAAGCGCAAAGCCAGGCGCCGCCCCCACAGAACACAAAGGCCTGGTGTCCCACAACGGCAGCCTGATCAATGTGGGGAACCTGTTGCAGCGCGCGGAGCAGCAGGACAGCGGACGGCTCTACCTGGAGAACAAGATTCACACACTGGAACTGAAGCTGGGTGAGTGGTCTGAAGCCACGGGGACCCGGCACGCGTGGGACGTGCAGACGTGTGTGTGGAGATCCCTCCTTACGCACCGCCCTGTGCAGCACTGCTTAGCTTAGCAGCGGTCTTTCTGCTCTTTCCCCACCAGAGGAGAGCCATAACCGCTTCTCAGCCACTGAAGTCACCAACAAGACACTGGCGGCAGAAATGCAGGAGCTGCGGAGCCGGCTGGCCGAGGCCGAGGAGACGGCGCGGACAGCCGAGCGGCAGAAGAGCCAGCTGCAGCGACTGCTCCAGGAGTTCCGGAGGCGCCTGACCCCCCTGCAGCTGGAGATGCAGCGGATGGTGGAAAAGGTGAGCCGCGAAGTGCGAGCTGGCCGTCATGGCGGAAGGCTTGGTTGGGGTGACAGCCGACCAGCATGGCAGCCCTCCTGCCCTTGCCTGGCTTCGCCTCGCCTTCTCCACCCACGGCTCTTGGGGGATCGGTGGGTCGCGGCTGCAGGCCGGTCTCCCAGGAGGAAGTGCTGGTAGTCCTCGCATCTCGGCCCTTCCTCCTCGAGTCCTGATTCTCTTCCAGGCGGACAGCTGGGTAGAGAAGGAGGAGCCGGCACCTAGCAACTGAGGGGCCTGGTGCAGGAGCTGCCCTCCTGTGAGGTCAGCGACGGAGCCTGCTGACGTTCGAGCGCTTTTGGTTCCAGAAAGAAGCTGGAGCAGGACCTGCGAGCCACAGGCAGGGGTGGCTGACCCTACGCTCAGCCTCCGGAGAGGAGCTCAGGCCATCAGGGTGGGGTCTGTGCTGTGTGGGACGGATGCGTGAGGAACCCCGGTTCCACTCAACAACTAAATCCAACACCTTCTGCACCCCTCGAATGTCATTTTGCCCTCCACCTTGGGATTTCTCCTGGGGCCCTTTAGTCTTGTGCTGACTTTTCTCCTGTCCTCTTCCAGTTTAGAATAAGACAGGGGAGGAAAAGGCTTTTCGAGTATGTCACAAGGTCTGATACCAATAAACTGAAGCAGCAGCTGTGGACTCTGGCGGGGGGTGAGAGCCCTTCCTCTGGATGGCACAAGTCCTGCCAGGTACAGGAGCAGGTTCCTGGGGGAAGGGTCTCCCTTGGCCATGGCAGAAATGGAGTCCGTGCTAGCGAACTCTTGCTGTTGGGCTGTGTCTGCCAGAGCACCGTGCTCCAGCCACCCCGGACTTGCCAGAAGAAACCAGCACCTCCCCGTGTTCAGAATGTGGTATTGGCTCTGGCCCAGCCTTTTCCCCTGTTCCCCGGAAGTCTCGCCTCTCTCCATAATCCGTGATTTCAGTTTGACTTTGTATATAAAGTTGGGTTTTTTTTTTTTTTTTTGGCTTTTTGTTTTTTAAATAAACCAAAGTCAAAAACAGGCTAAGTGTCCTCCATGCCTCTTCCCTTCTTCCTCTTCTGGGCCTGCCTGTGCTGCCCTCTTCCTCCTAGTCCTGAGCCCAGCCTCTGCTGGATGGGGGTGCACACCTCCAGAAGGTGCGGCGGGGAGAGGAGCCCTGGGTGTGCTGGGTCCTGCCCCCTGCTGGTCAAGAGGGACTACGGCGCTGCAGGGGTGCTGCCAGCTCAGCAGAGGGCAGCGCGACCCAACTCAAACGTGCGGTGGCGCTCTCCTCTCAGTTACGGCACAGTAAACAGCTGGCAAGTTTATTGAAAACGTTACTTGAAAAAATAAAATTTCCAAATATGCAGGTGAGACACACCCACTGTTTTTGCTTTGAGCCTGTGACCCGGGCTGTGACATTTTAGGTGGCTGGAAGCCTATTTACATGCGCGGAGTCTGGTTTCCTAGGGAACCTACAAGGCTTGGGGTTCTTCTCTGCCCCTGACCTAAGGGCAAGAAGTGGGCAAAGCCAGCTTTTGTCATTCTGGGAGTCTGGGCTAGAGGAGAGGCAGTGTCTTGGGCCTCTCCCAGAACAGAGGAGTCTGAAGGGTACAGGCAACAAGGGGGGAGGGGGCGGGTGGACTCCCCAGGGTGGGTCTTTGGAGGTAGGTGTGATCACGACCATGCAGGCAAGGCTGAGACCTCAGGTGAGCGGGCAGAGCTGTGTCCTTGAAGTCTGGACGCTTGCTCGGGCCCTAGGCCAGGCTGTCCTTTGGACGGTTCTTTCGGAAACAAGGCCCTTGCAGTTTTTCTGCGCTGCTTACCCGCCTGGGCTCTTGCTATGGGTGGGGAGACAGCAGCCTGCTTGGGGCTCCTGGTGCCAGGCTCCCTGCAGAAGTCGAGTGAGGTAGAACAGGGGCCACTGCTGGCCCCATACGTCTCTCGGGGGAGGGCCTTTTGCTGGCTGTCGCCTGAGCCTAAGCTTGACAAGGGCAAAGACCAGAGAGGCTGGCTTGTATCCCAGGAGTCTTCGAAAGGGTGGCGGGGACTCAGTCATCGGCCACAATAGAGAGGGCTCTGAGCTCGCTCAGTCTGGCCTCATTCTCCCTCTCCCGCTGCTCATCAGTGTGGCCGGGCTGGTCAAGCTGCTGGGTCAGGTCTCCAAAGATCTTCTGCATCTCAGAGTAGTACCCAACCTGGAGGCGGGGGTGAAGAAGGAGGTTGGCAGGTACTGGGCTCCTGGGGTACAAAGCCCCCTCAGCACTGCACCCCCTGGGAGCGTCCCAGAGGCCCGCGCGCTGCTTGCTCCCTCTAGCAGAGCACTCACGCTGGGTGGAGGGGGCTGCCTTCCACCTTCCCCCCATCACTGCCCTTCCTCTCGGCCCATCTTCTGAAACTGCAGGGCAAGCAGGCACACAAGCCGCAGCCTCCATCCCTCCAGGAGTGTCCGCTACTGCTGCTGGGATGGCAGGAGGAGGGGAGCGAGGGGGTCTCGATGAGGCGGGGGCGGGGGTCTGACCTTGGAGCCCTCCAGGCCCCCAAAAGGCATCGGGGTCTGTGCTAAGAGGTGTAGGAGGACTGCGCAGCCCGAGGCTGGCTGGGAGCACTGGCAGGACCCTTCTTGAGTCCTCGGGAAGCCAGGGCCCTGACCCGAGGTGCTTCAGTGAAGCTAGACCTTTGTCCATGGGAGAGGGGCATGGCTGGCCCCCAGAACCCCGAGAGTCTGTCTTAGAGGTAAAGGTGAGAAAGGTGACCTCTCTGTAGCCTCCTGGTCCTTCCCCACCATTAATCACGCCTCGGCCGTTTGGCTGGAAAGCAGGGCTCACAGACCAGCTCGTTCCCATGTCCCTATGTGCGTAGCCGCTGGGGCTGATGGGAGAGGCCTGCGGCAGTGGCGTGGGGGAGCGCTGAGGATGGGGAGACCCATCAGCAACTCTCTGATGGCAGAGGGCTGCTCAGACCAGGGGCTGCTGCCTCAGTCTCCATCTCATGACCAAAGGCAAACACTTTTGTGAAAATGACCCACGATTCACAACTATTCGGACACTGTTTCCACTCTAGACAGCGGAGTGCTATCACTGGCCAGGCCAGGCTGAGCGCCAGGTTTGGTGGCAGGGCCGGGGCTCAGCTGCTTTTGAGGAGAGGTCTCCCATTTAGCTCCCCACAGCAGGACTTCCCCTGGGCTGAGGGGAGCTAAATGAGGGTCTCCAAATGCTGCTGTCCCCTGAGGGGATGGGGCATGGACTAGGGCTGGGAGAGGGCAGGGGATGGCCTGCCCTGCCCCCACTCCCTGCCCCAGAGCCGCACTGCGCAGGCTGAGTCACTAGGAATGCTCACTTCTCCAGTGACTAATGGCAACGACAGCCCCGGGAGGGGGGAGGCTGGTGCTGAGGAGGCAGTAAACAGCCAACAGCCCCCCCCCCCCCCCCCCCCCCCCCCCCCCCCCCCCCCCCCCCCGCTGCCTGGTTACAGGGCATCCCTAGCCCCCAGCCTGCTCCAGTATGTGCACCCTGGGGCTTCCTCCCGTGAGCGACCAAATGGAGGGGCAGGGTAGCATACAGGAGGCTGCGAGCAGGGGTGGCGGCGGCACAGGATAGGGAAGGCACAGGGCTCCTTACACACACTCCTCCACAGCCTAGGCTGAGCTGCTAGAAGGAAGCCCGCACCTCCGGGGGCAGTGCTCTGGAGGCAGTACGGGAGCCCCCCCACTCGTGCATGCTGGTGCTCTGCCTCATTCCTCCCTAGCGGCCAAAGACATGGTCACGAACAGGCTTCGGCTCCAACATCAGT
Source organism: Hyaena hyaena (assembly GCF_003009895.1). Classification (NCBI taxonomy): domain Eukaryota; kingdom Metazoa; phylum Chordata; class Mammalia; order Carnivora; family Hyaenidae; genus Hyaena; species Hyaena hyaena. The sequence continues at coordinate 1,415,852 of NW_024080863.1, read as the reverse complement.
CCTGCTCGGGGTTCTGAGCACAGGCGTGCAGCCCACGAGTTGTGGTGTGCTCTACAGGCTGAGAGGCCGGCGGCCTGGGATCAGGCTTTTCCCTTGGGCGCCGGGAGGCCTTTTGGCTTTGTCCCCTTGTTGGCTGCAAGGAACGAGTGTGTCCACTGGAGGGCGCCAGACACACAGGCCAAGCACAGCAGTGGGCTGGAGGTGGACAAGCCTTTAGCTTTGTCACCTGCTGGGGAACCGTGGGGAAGGTGGCAGGGTGCTGCGTGCCTGCGAGATGCTGATGCGGGGGTCCCACATGGCGGAGACCATGGTTTCGCACCTTCATCTCCTCTCTTTTACCAATGGGGAGAACAATCCCTGCTAACAGTTTGAAGAATGGGGGGCGAGGAGAGCAGGAGCTGCATGCAGCTGCACACTGTGTCCTCACACCCTGCTTCCCACCCTCCAGCTGCCCGGCCCCTACCCCGTGCACCGCCACGCACATGCGGCCAGAGGCCAGCCTGCCTGGGTGCACGGTGGCCTGGCGCCCAAGCAGAGGCCTTGAGCATGGCCCTCCCCAGGGGGTGGGGACGCCTCCAAGGGTTGCTGGAAGTCAAGAGAGCCTGTGGTCTCCTGCCTAGAGAAGAGGAACAGCTGGAGTGGGGAAGCAGGGGCGCGGGCCTTCACCCTGCAGGCCTCTGTGGCCGGCCTGAGCGCACCAGGCAGGAACCTGCTCACCAAAGTGAGGTGCTGACTGTGCGGCTTTCTTCTTGCCACTGGTGGTACAGTGAGAGGAGAGAGAGAACTTGAGGGAAAAGCCATTCAACGTGGGAGCCCAGGTGGTAAGTCCAGCAAATGCTCAGAGTCCGAGTCCCCAGAGTGGCGGGGGCAGGGTGGCGGCACTGCCGGCCTCGCAGAAAATGGCTAAGCCATGCTCCTAGCTGGGGAGTGGGGATGGGCACGAGGGTGTCTATGAATCCCAGGACCGCCTGCCAGGGGAGCAAGTGGGGGCAGGGTAGGGAGCCGGCTCACCTGCGCTCGGATCAGGGACTCAAAGCTGGGCTGGAAGTAGTCCAGGCGGCTATTGTAGAAACGCGGCATCTCATCCAGGAGCTGCTTGTTCTTGGCCTCGAAGTCATCCCGCACGGGCCGAAGTTCTTCTCGGGCCTGGGGGACAAGACACTGGGTGTCACAGCTCTTGGTGGCTTATCCGGAGTTCATGCTGGGGGCACGATGTGTACCCTGGGGGAGGTGGGGGCAGTATCACATCTGGTGTCTTGGTCTCACAGCCCCAGAGTTGGTCCCTAGGTGAAGGAGGAACTTGCCACATGTCACCCATGGGGCCCGTTGTCCACACCCACGTCTCGCTTCCTGGTACCTGGTGGAGTTTGGCCAGCACTGGCCCCGTCTTCTCCTTCTCCTCGTACTTCTCCACCTTGGCCTGTAATCTCCTGTAGTCCTGCAAGGCCTGCTCCCGCCGCTTCACCGCCATGTTGAGGCTCGGGAAGACACTGCCAAACCTGCCGGACACGGCCCAGTTGGATACAGGCTGTCCCTGGGGCTGCAGCCCGGCAGCTCGGTGTCCATTCAGAAATACATACTGAGTGCCTCCTAAGTGCCAGACCCTGTTCTAAGTCTTAGGGACATCACATGAGTAAGACAGATGAGGCCTTGGCCCCGGGAAAGGGTAAGACCATGGGAAAGAAGCAGGACTAAGGGTCACTCTAGTGATCTGAGCCACAGGGGCAGGAATGCAAGGAAGCCACTGGTATGGCCGCTGCCCCTTCCCCATCCATCTCCTATGACCCCGCATGTGACAGAGACCTGTCACAGAGCATGGCAGAGATGAAGACTCTTTGGAATAATCTGTCCAACATCTTCCTTTAACACAATCAATGAAAATGACACCAGGGAGGGGACATGATTTGTTCAAGGTCACAACCAGGTAGTGACTGTCCCACAGAGAACTCAAGCGTCCCAGTTCTCTGGCACCTCCCCACCACCTCATGGTGCCACCGGCAGGGACAACTGCAGTCAACACCTGCCTAGTCTTGGCCTAATTCTACCAGCTGACCATGAGAAAAGCAGGAACCCTCTGGTTCTACCACTGAAATGGCGAAACCGCTGAACCAGATGTTTGAGGAGAAGGACTCAAGGACATCTTGTTGCCCAACTGGGACTAAAAAGGACCACAGGGAATGCTGAGGAGAGGGCCGTTCACAAAGAGCAGCAGCGGACCCTTTGGCCCCTGTGGGCATCCTCTTTGTGATTAATGTCATCTTTAACCGGGAAGAGCAACGAGGTCTTGAGACAGACATCGGGCAGGACTGCATCCCAGGCGGGGATGCCGGACTGCCCTTGATTGGAGTGTTGGAGAAGGCCAGGCAAGCCTGCAAGCAGGTTTTCTGGAACTGGACAGGAGGAGATGGGGCAGCTTCCTTGAGAGCAAAGCCTGCGGGGCAGGAGCCGGCAGGAGGCATCCACCCTGCAGATCTGGCCCCGCAGCCACGGAAAAGGGCAGCACAGTGGTTACTCCGGGCTGAGACGCACAGAGGGGGCGACTCGGGGCCAGGGGAAGAACGGGTTTCTCTTCGAATGGCCCAGACGACATGCTGTGGGGACTTCCCCTTCCCCAGCGCTGGGGCCGGAGCCGCCCGTCAGCTCCCGGGCAGTCCGCAGGTAGTTCAGATGCCACGGGAGGAATGATTTTCCAAGTGTGGCTCTCAAAGGAGCATGGTCACGAATTTGGTTTTTAAAAGCCCCAACAAATCAAGTGTGCCCGTGACATAAGAATAATGAATATTTCTGCCAGAAAACAGAGAACATAAATTTGACCAAAGCACTGAATTCCCCAGCCAAGGCTATAGATGCAGGTAGTAGATTCTGGTCAAACAAAAGGCTTATCCCCAAGAAAGGGCACTACGTAAGTCCTTCTAACTGGCTGGGTGACCTAATGGGCTCACTACCTAACTGGAAAGACTAGAAGTGGGCAAGACCCTTAGACAAATCAGTCATCAAATCGATATTTGAACGACTGGTCTACCAGCAGAGGAGGCCTCCTTGGTGCCATGCAAGCTGCGTGTGGGGAGCAGGTACCTTCAGGACAAAGGTCCCCCAGCCCCGGTAGGTCTCAACACATAAGACCACGGGCAGGGTCTGGCCTCGCTGTTCGTGCCTCAGGCGGCAGCTCTGACAGGGTCTGTTGCTAGGCGAGCCTGTCTCCCTTCCTGGGAGGAGTGTGCCCAGCAGCTGAGAGGCCTGCGACTCAAGGAAGCAGGTGCAATGGAGCCTGGGAAACCTCCACGTATGCCCTGTCAACCCCAACCAGACTAGGGGTCACCAGCGGCCACCCTCACTGTCTCATTAGAAGTGGCCTGCTTAGGTGGCCTCAGTGCCTGGGCCTCTGCCCTCCATGCTGCTGGCGGCCTGGGAGGAGAGTGCACGAACAGGACAAGAATGGGGCAGGAAGCAGCAGGTGGAGAGAGGGCGGCACCACGGATGCATTCTGCGGGTGCCAGGCAGGACGGCCACCACGTTGGCGGCCGAGCCGTTCTGGCTGCCCTCTGACCCCAGGGCACTTATCTCTTTGCTTGCCCTCAGTTGTCACCTGGGGTGGATTCCCACGGCTGGGATCAAAGGCACAGAAGCGCCAACTAAATGCAAGGACTGGATCAGCTTACAAAGGAAACAGGAATCCCACCCGAGAGCCAAATCCTGAGCCCAGAGGGGTGAGCGTGGCACAGGTTCAGGACCACAGACTTCCATGCAATGCCAGGCAACCCCGGCGACAGGCAGCGTAGGAGTGGGTGTGCCTACAGGATGCTCCTCGGCCTTCTGGAAGCAAGACCACCTGTGCCCTGCAGTGCACACTGGTCCCGGCTGCTGTTAGACCCTCCAGGAAAACCGGTTCTTCACCATGCCAACTTCTGCTTCCCCAAATGGCCCCCTTGGTCACACCAAGAGGTCTCAGAAGGCTCAGCTGGCTTAGTTCGCCGTACACGGGTCCTGAGTCACTTGGCACCTGTATGGCTTTGGGCCCAGGGCTTTGGGACTCCCTGGGTAGAGGCAGGTGGCATGCTCCTCTTACATTAACGTGGGGAAACTGAGGCCAGACAAGGGGACCCAACAGTGTGTTTGAGGTGGCTGATGAAAGAGTGGGGGCCCAGGGCTCTGCAGTCCCTGGCTTGTGTTAATGCTCCACTGAGGCCCCACCTCCCCACTAACCAGGCAGACACAACACAAGGGACGCCAGTCCCACGTGTTGGGCAGTGTGAGCACCACGCTGGGGTGTGAGGACAGGAGCTCATGTGGCGACAGCCCTAGGTGTGGGATGCCCAGAGCTCTCCTCCACCTTCCGGTCAGGGAGGGAAGGTGACAGAGAGGTGGGGATAGGCATAGGCTGGTCCCAGAGCCTGGGCCCAACCTGACGCCCCCTGGGGGCCCTACAGAGGGGGACCCAGTTCTCCCCTGAGGCAGGATGTCTACACTTCCACTGGGCTGCCACAAAGAAGGCGGGGAAGTCGGACCCCCTCTGCTCTGGTCCCTGCTTCCCCCAATTAGCAGGGACACTGAAGGCCTTGGGCCAGTACAGACTCCACCCTCCATACCGGCTCAACCTACCGCTCTAGCCAGGGACACCTCCATTCCCTCCTCCTGAATGCGGACTGAGCCACTGCAGGGTTGGGGACAGGCCTCTCCCCCACAGATGGGGAAACAGGTTCGGAGGAGCGGGGCCCTGGCCAGGGCCATGGGCTGGCCGGGGAGCACTTGCCCTACACCACAAAGGGTCGCCTCAGCAGTTAGGAACCAACCTGGTCTTTCCTCCAGAGAGCACCATCATGGCTTCCGCACTGGGTCATGAGCTCCTAAAATCTGTGTTGTGTCCACCCTCCAGAGAAAGCAGAACAGGGCTGGGCCTACACCACACCCTCGCCAAAGCTCTGCTCAGGTGACTCCCCTAAGGTTCAACCAAGCTGTCCCCCCTACCCCGCCAGGGTAAGCAGTGGGGTGAGGAGGCAGCGAGAGGGAGGAGGGAAAGGGGGGAGGGAGAAAGAGGCCGGCTGGGAGGTAGGCTGGGAGCAGCCGGTCCTGGTGGGGAATGCCTGCCATTCCTCAGTCTGTGCCCACACAGCCGGGATCTTCCACCCACCAGGAAAGGGAAATTGAAAGCATCCCCATCCGACCATGTGAACGCAGCCCAGAGACCGGGGGATTAGAGGCCGAGCCCCTTGGGGGGAGGCCGGGGGCGGCGGGGTGGCCATGTGCTGATGTTCTTCATCAGAGGACAGGAAAGCTGCAGTTTCCTGTTTCCGGTGCTGGGGTCCCTGGGAGCTTCTCTCCCGGCAAGAGGCGGCAACAGGCAGTGCCGGTTTTATGTGGTTGGGGGAGACTGCGTGTCGGCCATGGGGTGGAGAAGCCAGCCTGGCGGGCAGGCAGGCCCAGGGGGCTCAGGCAGAGGTCAGCGGATCTGCTGCGGAGACGGTGCCTGCCTCCTGTGCCACTCACCCACCTTCCTGGCAGGTGGTGGGCTGCTGGGGCGGTGGGAAGCAGCCGGGATTTCTCTCCATTTGGCTCTAGAAGCCAAGCATCAGATTTCAAGGCCGCCTCCTTGGTTGTGAAATCAAGACTGGAGTCAGTCCCCTAGCTCTCTGAGCTGGTGTCCCCTGCCTAGATTTGCCAGCCATGGGTGTCCACGGCAGCCTCTGTGGCAGCTCTTGGAACCCTAGGGGCAGGGTCTGCTCTGCCCATGGCCCTTCTCACCCAGCTGCAAAGCCTCGGTCCTGGGGACCCAGTCAGAAAGCCACCCGCCATGGAGCCCCTGCTGCCACCTCCCTCCTGAGCGCCTCACCTCCTCAGCACCCAGTTCCTCATGTGACCCTGCAGCCTGGGCCCGAGCAGGGGGTAGGGGAAGGGGCCAGTGACAGAGGGATGGCTGAGCCTCTAGACAGCCTGGCTAGGGAAGAGCTTCCCCTGACCCCACCCCTTGGACCTGAACAGGGAGTGAAGAGCCCAATAACCCCAAAGCTAGGGGCCAGAGGACCCAAACCTGCTCTCTTCATCTCCCTCTGGGCCCCGATCCAGGCTTAATGGTAATTAGCAGAGCCTCATTACCCAGGCCTGGCGAGGCAGCTGCCAGGGACCACCACAGAAGAGGTAATAAAGTGCAGCTGCTGGGCTGGAGCGGGAGCCTTTCTAGGTCAGAGCTTTGGGAGAGGCAAGGGGGGAAGATGAAGTGATCCGGAGCTTCAAGGCAATGCTCCTGCCTGAGCCCCCCCCACCCCAGGGGACCGGCGAATAAGGCCTGTCTGATCGCTGCCCAGAGCCTGCCTGAGACAAGATGAGCCTCACAGAAGAATGTCTGACCCTGTCGGGTCTCGAGTCAGGGGACCTTCCCAGGCAGGACCCCGCTGCTGCGCCCTTCCCCATGTGCAGCCACCCCCACATCTCCAAAGCCGAGTGCAGCAGGCAGCTGCTCTCCCGGTGCGGCGGGGAGATGAAAGGCCTTGCTCGTCCCCGCTGAGGGCTGGCCAAGATCTCTGCTTGCTTCGTTCAGCAAGCTCCGGGTCCTCTGGCTCTCAGCCGGGAACAGAGGGAACGATGGCAAAGTGACCACCGAGCTGAGGCTGTCTGTGGCAGCAGATCACAAGTGCCTCATCCTCACTGAGTGCTCCGGAGCCACTGCGAGTGGCAGCCCTTGGGCCACAGATCCCGTTGCCAGCGTCCCTGTTGAGTTTCTAGTCACCCCCTGTGAGTGTGGGGTCCTAGGCTGCTGGAAATGATATTCGGTCCCCAGTCGGCCAGTTGGCCTGCCTTTCCAGTAAGTGCCCCAGCCTAGTTCCCTGAGGCCTGTGGTCCCCAGATGGCCGTTACTCACTTTTTTAAGGGTTCAATCACGGTCTTTTGGATCTGGTTCACCTGTTGAAAGAAAGACCCAATGAATCAAACCTGAGGGGAAGTCGGACTCTTCCTAAAAGGGGGGGGCTCCACGTTCCTGAGAAAGGGGGCTGACAGGGCTGTCCTGAGAGCCCTGGCGGGGACGAGATGGGGCAGGGGGCACCCCTGATCCACAGCTGGAGCGAGGCAGAGAGGACGATGACGGCCCAGACGCCGAGGGCACCAGGGAGTACTGTTCTTGTTCCGGGTCAGTCCCCCTCCCGCCAGCGCTAACTGCAGGCTGCTGGCAGCCTTGCTCAGGGGGCAGGCTGGGTGGGCAACGACAGAATGTGGGGGGGCTCCGGGTGAGCAGAGTCTTCCTCGTGGTCTCCCAGTGAGCAATACGAACTCATGGGAGTCACAGGAGGCACATGGCACTGAAGCAGGTCCAGGAACGAGCTCACGGGGCTTGTGACACAAGGGCCCCAGAGTGCTGGTAGGACTCTGCACGGGCGCTCCACCCAGACAGAAGTCATGGGAAGGGGGAGAGTGAGACCCCAGTTACCTTCTCCTGGTTGAAGGCGTCCATCCGCTTCATGGCTGTGTCCAGGGCTGTCACCATGTTCAGGAAGTCCTGGTCTTGCTCGCAGAGGGGATTGGAGAGCAAGTCCAAGGATATCTTCACAGCAGATTTGGACAAGGCTGTAAGAAGTCAAAGCTCGGTGAACCTATGAAGGGACAGGCTTCAAGGTCTTAAGTCCAGGGGCCATACCCTGACCGCCCCCGCCCCCCTCCCCACCCCGGCCACAAAGTACCACAGAGCCTTAAGTCACTCGTCCTTCCTGGACAGTGTTCATTCCTGACCATCTGAGGCTGCTCTGGGTAATCCTTCGGAGCAGTTTACCCTTTGCAATCACTTCATTCCCAAACTCTGGATTTTAACAGAAACATTTGGGCGGGAAGCCGTAAAAACTACTTACTTCTAGGTCGAAAGAGTCTCACTCAGTAAGTCTGAAATCCAGAAATGTGTATTTTAAAGAAACTCTCCAGGCGGTTTGGACGTGAAGCTTGGTTTGGGACTCCCTCACGGACGAGGGTAATATACCGTAAGGGCTAGAAATCAAGATGGCAGGCTGTGTGGACTGCATGGTTTCTGCTGCAACTACTCAACTCTGCCACAGACAACACCTAAAGAATGGGTGGCTTTGTTCCAATGGCACTTTATTGACAAACCGAGGCCGGGTTTGGTGTGAAATCAGGCAACCCCTGCTTTCAGTGACATACACTCAGAAACTTCTTTTCCCTGAGCCTCTGGAACTGGTACAGACACTACAGAGCAAGCGTGGCCCCTTTCCAGTCTCTTCCTGCCCCTCTAGACTTTCGTTTGCACGTAATGGACCAAGAACTTCAAAGCCGCTGACAGGTTTCCATCCTGCCTCTGCAGGGTTTCCCATGCCCCCACGGTTTTATCCAGGGCTCATCCAACCCAGCAGACATTGCAGGCAGTGTATTTTGGCTCCATTTTACAGATGAGGAAGGCTCCAAAGAGGTTTTAACTCCCTCAAGGTCAAACAGCTGCAACTGCCAAGCCAGGACCAGACCCTGGGCCCCCGCCGCCCTGCCCGCTCCTCTCCTGGAGACAGCTGTGGGCAGGCCCCACAAGGCTCTGCTGCGGTATCTGCTTATGTTGTTAAAGGTCTTCACTGGTACCATTTCCCCATGGATGGAGGCCACTGCCCTGCCGTGGCCTGTTCACATGTTCCGACACCCTGTTTGACATGTGGGGAGCCTGGAAATCAGATGGCAGCTCCAAGGCAGGGCGGAGATCTATTAGCAGCTTTGGAGTTCTCCGGCTCATACAAGTTTTCGGGTCTCCATTATTTGGGGGAAAAAAAAATTCTAGAGGGGCAGGCAGAGAGAATGCAGAAGGGGCATGCTTGTTCCACAGTGTCTACCAGCTTGAGAGTCTCAAGGGAGAAAAGGTTTTGAATGTATTCCTCACTATTTTATGCCACTGAATTTAGGATGGTCACACACCATCACTGTATAAACCACCAAGAAGGAAAACAATGCTGCCCATTAAACCCTATCAAGGGTTATGGTGTGTTGGTTTCTGTCATGTTAGAAGTGAAACAATGTCTTTGAATCCATGAAATAGGTCCACTCCAGTCAACACAGATGTGCCCCTGCCTTGCTGCTCCATACAGGGGGGCAGAGCCCCAGCCCAGCCCTAGCCCTCCTGGGGAAAGGGCCCACTTCTCCATTTCCGGTGGGAGGAACAGGAACCTAGTGGGTCCCTCCTCACTCAGGCTCCTCCATATGCCAGCAGAGGAGGCCACAGAGGGTGACTGGCTGGGGCGCCCTGTCCTGGGTTTCTCTTGAATCAGGTAGCCCGTGGTGGTCACCCAGCAAATGGGCACAATATGGGAGAAGCCTGGAAATGTACACTTCCCAGAAATGGTGAGGCAATGTAGCCAAGAACCCTCTTTCAAATCTGTGCAGTGACTTTGTAGCTTGTGAACAAACATCATGTGTAACTGGACCGGATCATGAAATGGTCGCAGACAGTATAATTAAAGGACAGAAGCTTGGACAACATTGGAGACTTTTTCGAAAAATTTCTTCCACTGCTTCTTAATATTTGAGGGGGAAAAAAACCTGAAAAGTTAGGGCAGGGGAGACTTCCTTCCCTATTTTCCTTTTCTTTCCTAAAGCCTCACACTTCAGGCCTCTGCCTCCGTCTTTGTTCGAACCATCTGAAGTCAATTAACAGTGTGGAATCCCACTGGAGGCCTCACCGGCCTATGGGAGGGTGCAGGGCAGGGCCATCGGGGCTCCACTGGGACTGGAAGGGCGTGGCCAGCCCGGCACAAATTGGGAGGCTGGTGGTCTCTGAACCTTACAGAGAGCGGGGGTCTTGAACACATCGGTCTCTGGAACCCTGATGCAACTTCAAAATGTAAGGTTCGACAAAGACCTAACAGGGGCTGGTCGTGAAGACAATCTTGTTTGGGAACACAGGATGGGATTTTAGATCTTGTCCTGGCAGCTGACTCCCCTGAATTGTCTGGAGCAGTGGTTCTCAAACTGGGGTCCCTGGGTCAGCTGCCTCGGCACTGCTTGGGGGTGGGCTGGGCAATCTACCTCCTAGTGGGCCTTTGGTGACTCTGATGCACCGACTGTGACTGCTTTGCGAGGACCTTCTCTGCTCAGATGCTACTTCTGATGGGGGTGGAAGAGGCCAGGAGCCCTGGGCCCTAGGGCTCTTCCATTTATTCTGATTTCTTTACAGGGAAACCACGTTCTCCATGTCATGGATCCCTGATGTTCTGCTGCTTCCAAAGCTGCTTGCTATGAAAACACAACCTTCCCTTCATCTGTGCTCTGAGAGCACAGTCGTCTGGAGCAGCACCAAGTAAAGGAGGCAACTGGTCACAGCCTCTCCTGTACTAGAAAGGCAGTGGAGAGCGATCAGGATGCCCCCCAGGTAACTGGGAACTACCCACAAAACAAATAACAGATGGGCTCCATGATCAGACCCTTGGTTCACTGCACACGGAGTCCGGGGATGCCAGGGACAGTTGTGTTCAGACCCACCCATGTCCTCCGGATGAGTGGTGACATGAGGATTTGTGCACAGACCACAGGAGCCGGCCCTGAAGGGACAGAGGGACAGAGGTCCACTCGTGACCCGGCCAGGCCCAGCCCGGCTCTGGGCTATGCCACCTACCCAGGTCAGCGTCAGTGCTCTTCTTCATGTCCTTCTGCAGCCTCCTCGTCTGCTCTTCCAGCCTGCAAGGCAGGGGCACAGGCCTGGGCACCTGGCATCGCCAGCTGGCTTCGGCCTCCTTCCTTCCTATCTACCTGGGTTAGGTCTGGCCTGATGCCCTGGGAGGCCTGCCAGGAGAAGGGGCCCGTGCTGTGTGGGGAGTCTTCCCGCGGACTGAAGGGCCACTGCTGGCTCTGCACGAGGCCAAGCACCCAAAGGCTATGAGTTAACGACTGTCACATAGCCGTCAGCTGGGGGAGAATTTCTGGCAGGCTGTGAACTGAGCTGCCCTCGGCTCCGGCGGCACTTAAGGGACAGATGAGCGGCCCACTAATGGCGGTGCCGGAAGGGGCACTGTGGGAACTGAGACCTGGTGGAAGGCTCCTGCCCTGCTTCCCCACCCCCCACCCCCCGCCAGCCTCCATCCTTCTGGGGTTTGACACTCACTGCTGGAGTTTTCCATACTCCCTTTCAAAATCTCTCTCCACCTGTAACCAAAGAGATAACTCAATCATCGGAGAAATGACAACACGCTGGAAAAAATCTGCCAGCCTACTGAAACTCCCTCCACGCCCTCCCCCCAGCTGCAGCAAACAACACGGTCCAGTTCATACAAGCACCAGCAGATCATTAACGACACACTATCCCTGTGTTCCCAAATTAATTAAGTGTTTGATTTAGGGCACGAGACTCCCCTCCCAGATGGGCCAGCCAGGCAAGTAGCAGCGGATTGTGGCTCTGTTCCTCCACCACAGGGAGCCAGGCGCTGGGCTGCCTTCCCTCTCCTCACCCTCCCCTTGCGAGCCAGGTGAGGTGCTCGGAATGTGACTGAGACTCGCAGGGGGGAAGCAAGCAGGTCCCCTCCCGCTCCTGGCCCTGGTTTCCCCACAGGGCCTACCAACTGTGAGGTTCAGGGTGGATCAGGAAAGATCCTGTCTGCACACTCTGTGGGTGGGAAGTACCGAGCACAAATACTATTACTACTGACTCCGGAGAGGCTCCCTTAAAATTCCTGATAAGTTATCCGATTTCCCCAATGCCAGCAAGATTCACATCAGATGGGTGTGAGTCCTGATCCCAGGTCTGCCACCTGCATGTCAGGTGGAGTCAAGAAAGTCACTTGCATGTCCAGTGCCAGAACTTCTCCATCTGTCACACGGGTCCCTGGCAATGGTCTCTCAGATGAGTGGCCTTTGAGGTGTATGGAATCTGAGAGCAGAGAGGAGGGGACCGAGGCCTGTCCTGGTTCCCTTCCCTCCCTTCTGCAGAGGCAGCAAGAGCTCCCCGGGCCGGCGTGCTGAGCTCCGGGCTGAGGCACTCACGTACGAGCAGCTAACATTCACAGGGTGCTCCCCGTGTGCTTCTGTGAACGCTCCCCCACCACTGCACGTGCACTGTGGCCCTCACGGCACCAAGGAGCTCCCAGGACAGAGGGGATGTACGCTGCACAAGCTCACATGCCTAGTGAGTGGCAGAGTGGAGATCTGGGCATAGCCAGCCTGACTCCAAGGCCCATGCTCTTTTTTTTTTTTTTTTTTTAATGTTTTATTTATTTCTGAGAGAGAGTGAGAGAGAGACAGCATGAGCAGGGGAGGGTCAGAGAGAAAGGGAGATACAGAATCTGACACAGGCTCCAGGCTCCAAGCTATCTGTCAGCACAGAGCCTGACACGGGGCTCAGCCCACAAACATGACCTGAGCTGAAGTTGGACGCTTAACCGACTGAGCCACCCAGGTGCCCCATCCAAGGCCCATGCTCTCAATGAGCATTCTACCAAAGGGGGAAAAGGTATCTGCTGATCAATTAAAGCCACGACTAAGAAAGGTACCTTCTTGCTGCTCCCTGAGATGCCTGCCAGTGAGAGCACTAAACCCTGGTCTTGCTCTCACGGCAGGCTGTCATGGCAGGCTCAAGGAAGGTCACAGAGCCCACAGCTGCGGAAAGGGTCAAGGCCCTTTGTTCTTTGCCAGCACACCCTTCCGTCACGGTGCCCCATGAAGGAGCATTCTGAAACCCCACGGACCCCACACTCATGTGCATTTAGGTAAACTCAACACAGTCACAGAATGGCAGAACATTATTGAGGGCAATTATTTCATGTTACAAACGAAGAGGATGAAGCCCAGAGACGGGGAATGATTTATGTAAGGACGCAGGGCTAGTCAGAGGCAAAGCAAGGCTAGAATTCAGACTCCTAGTTCAACGCCTCCCCCCTTTTTAAAATGACATTCAGGGGGCACCTGGGTGGCTTAGTCGGTTAAGCGTCCGACTTTCGCTTAGGTCATGATCTCGCGGTTCGTGGGTTCGAGCCCCGCGTCGGGCTCTGTGCTGACTGCCAGCTCAGAGCCTAGAGCCTGTTTCAGTCTGTGACTCCCTCTCTCTCTGACCCTCCCCTGCTCACGCTGTCTCTCTCTCTCTCCTAGAAATAAGTAAAAAAACATAAAAAAAAATGACATTCAGTAGCCCCACAAACGTTTATTCAGCACCTATTAAGTGCAATGCATTCTGCCAGGTGCAAGGGGTGCTCTGGTGACAAACAGATGTGGGTCCTGGCTGGGGGAAACAAGTACACTTATAACCCAAAGCTCTGTGGAGGACGGGGGTGAGAGAATGGCCCAGAGAACCTACTTAGCTAAGGTCCCAGGGCATGACCACGTGTCCTTTGACTTTCTGACCCCAGCACCTGGGGTTTGACGCACAGAGTCATGAAGTAAAATTCACCATTGGTTTCCCCCCATCCTACAGTCTTTGCCTCTTTTCAACAGATCCCCTGTTTCTCCATCCAGGAACCTAACATTTCATCATCGCCTTCCTTACGATCCATCAAAAAGCTGCTCTTAAGAGGAAATTCAAACTTCGTTCCCGCTTCACTACACTTTGCTTCACTAAGGCGTATGTTCCTAATAAAAGCTTAAAGTGCTACCTGTCCCACGGGCCGTGTAGCTGGGCAGGAATCAAAGTCTCAGCCAAAGGCCGGAAGAGCATCTGGAGTGATGCAGGAGGGAGATTTGTTCTGGGGCAGCGAGGCCTCACCAGGGCCCAGCAAGCCTGCACTGGGGCCATCCAGCCCTTTCGCCACCAGCACCATCGAGGAAGATGGTGGACAGGACCGAGAGGAGACGGATGACAGATGGACTCCGATACCAGCTGTGCAGCATTAAAAATACTACCTAATATTCTGAGTCCCAGGTACTTTTCTAGAGGAGTGGGATAACTCCATTCGTCCCCTCTCAGGGAAGATGTCCGGTGGCTGCCGAGGAAATGGGGTAGTGGTGTCTGTCTCGTTGGCTTGTCTAGAGGATCACCGAACAGTCTGTGTAGAGCACAGAGCTCAGTGCCTGGCCTGCAGACAGGGCTTCCTCGTTTTTCTCCTATGCACTGCAGCCCTGGAGGGCCCAGAGCAGTCTGGGGGTGCAGACTGTTCTGTAACCCTTTGGCAAAGCACGGGGTCGTTTGATAGCTAGGTGAATGCTGATTTGGGCTAAGCCTGAATCCTGTGCCCGGGGACTATACCTGGGTCTCCCTTCACTGGACACTTCACCTCTTTAACCTGGTAGAATATGATGGCTGAGCAGGGTCTTTACATATTAAAAGTATTATTTTCCAAAAAGACGAAGTTAAGGATGTCTTGGTCAGAGTCCAGCTTTCCTAAGACGAAGAACATGCAGTGGGTGCCCCGAGAGGGAGGCGGGCACGGAGAGCGCCTGTGAACCCACCGGCGCTATGGCCTTGGCTCCTGGCGCTCTCTTTTGCAATCCCCAAGTGTGCTGCTGCATGTGTGGGATGTCAGAGCACCTGGTCCCACGGCTCCGACTGCTTGGACTTGCATAGAGAGAGCGAGCGACTGCGGGTTTCCAACTGGGTTGGAACATTCTGGTTGGTGAGCCGCTTGAGGTCTTACCCTGGCAGCTGACAAGCATGTCGGGGTGGGGCTCAGGTCCTTCTGCTGCTGCTCACAGACATGTGACTGCCTGGGACGTTCATGAACGTGTCCCCCTTCTGTCTCTGGCAGCCAGGTGTGGGCTGCTCTCAAGATCACTCTCCTCCCCTGGGAAAAGATCCAAGGCAACACCACCAGGATTCTGGCCCCTCAGATAATGGATAAGGGAATAATAAAGAGACACCCTGGAGTCCCAGTCAAGGTATCTCCATTCTGAGGGAAACAGCCAAACACGAAAGATCTGAACATCTCTGAATGCTTGATGCTTCTGCCAAAAAGGCGATTAGCCCACAGTCAACAATGCAAGTGCAAACACATGTGGATGGCTGTCAGCGGGACAGGGCGGGTGGGCCGGGCTGGGCAGCGAGGTTAGCGCAGGGGGAATGAGCACCAGACAGCCTGCTGCTCCCTGCATTCTCGAAGGCTCAGGGTGGAGGGGTGAGACTGTGCTGCTCACCACTCTATCCCCAGTGCCTCAGGTCAGGCTGGCACAGCGGGAGTCAGTATTTGTTAAATGAATGAGTGGGCTGAGGTCCCACGCAAACTGACACATGGGGTGAAGTGAAGGAGACCGACAGGCGGGGCCAGGGCTCCAGCCGCGCAGCTAAGCCGTGTTGTCAGATCAGAGCTGGGGCAGAGGGCACAGTGGGTATTCGCGGAAGCCCCTCTTGAGGGGTACTCAGGGCAGAAAGCAGCATTCCCTTGGTACGTTACCACAAGATTAAATGAAGCTGAGAGTTCTCCACTTTGCAAGTGGAGATCTTTCTCAAGTGGAGGTCCGACGTGGCAGGGTGCCCTTCCGCCCTGGCGCTGTGGCGTGCCTGCCTAGCTAGGAATCCAAGAGCATGCTTTCCTTTGTGTGCGAGACCCAGGGTGACCTCTGCTTCCAAGAGCTCTTCCCTCCTCGAAGCTTATGGACAGGTGAGCAGCTGCTTTTGGCCATGCCATCACGCTCTGGCTACCTTCTGGGACCAGAGAAGCAGGAGGGGTGTAAGCAGAGGGTTTGGATTGGGAGGTGGGCAAGCCTTTGTCCCTCTATCTCCATTCCAGTGGCCAGTCCTTGCAGAGAACATGCCATTCCTTCGCCAGAGCCTTGACAACAACGGAATTCGTGTTAATAACCTGGACGCAGGAGAACAGCGAGAGCAAACACACAATGCTTTCTTTGTGTCTGACAGTTGGGTACCTTGAGCCAAAAACCTTCTGAAACTCCCTGAAGATAACATGAGCGTTTCTTCCCATGACAGGGGTGCCATGATTTCCAGTCAGCAGGCAGCCACATCTGCCCCTCCGACGGTGCCTGGGCAAGAACAGCAGTGCGTCACCACTGTCTGGGGGCAGCCGCCAGAGCGGCCGAGACAGCTGCCCAGGCTCGGCCTGTGATGGGGGCCTGGAGGGGCTTGTGCGGTTGAGAATGAGATCGAAGAGGCAGGCTCTCGTTCCCTATACTTCAGTGCCTCTGGGGAGTTGAGGGAGGAAGTAACTCTCTTCCAACCCCAACTCGGCTTTGATTCCTTGTGAGAGATCAAAGGCCCGGCCTACTGTTTCCTTGTACTAGGGGATCCGGCTGCTTGGAACAGGCTGAGTCCTTGGTGGTTTATAAAGAGTCCAATCAACTACCTTCCCATAAGATAGTTACTGTTTATTGAGGGCTCACTATATGCTGGACGCTGTGTTAAATGATTCATACACATGACCTCATGTAAGACTCATAACGCATCAGTGGCATAGGTACTAGGATCCCCACTTATGAAGGAGGAAACCAATGCTCAGAGAGGGTAAGGGCCTTGCTCAAGGTCACATATAGCATGTGGCAGAGCCGGTGGGAACCCGAGCAGGAAACCTACCAAATCTGGCTTCTTAACCACTACTTGGTGCCCAGTCTGACTGGGGGAGCAGATTCCAGAAGTCACAGGACTGTAGTTCCATCCCAAACAAGACCGATGTGAGGAGGGGAAGAGGGAAGCCGTGGGCCCATCCACAGGGCTGTCTGTAGAGTGGTCCATAGGTGCTGGGATTGTCCATTTGTCCCTCTGGGGAGTCCTTGCCACTCCTCCGATTTTTAAAAGACCCAGAGATCTTTCTGTCGACAAACTGGCAGAGAAGCTAGAAACTGAATTCTAACCTATCCTTTTCTGTGGAGAACAACGGCTATCTCTACAGAGGTAAGGGTGTTGGGAGTGTTTTCTGTTTGTCTGTTTGTTTTCTGGTAGTGAGTGCTGGGAATAAAAGACCCTCCCCAAAACCACTTCCCTTTCAGATCTGCCCTGGATTAAACTCTGGAGACACGAAGCCACACCTTCCCACTTCCTGTAGCCGGCTAGAGCCCAGCACTTGCACGCCCAGATTCTTTGCGCTTCAGCTGAGAGCCTTCACAGATGGTCAGCCTCTGCATGGGAGGTAAACTTGCAGTCTGTCCTCGGCCTGCCTTCACTTGAAAGAGGAACGCAGCCCATTTCCTTTTAAGTGGCTGCCTTTGGATTTTCCAAAGACTGGGCCATTGGTCAGATGTGTGCTGAACTTCCCTTCCTGCCAAACTGAACTAGTTCTGAGTTCTGAGCCAAGGAGGGCTGAGGTTATTAAGACAAAGAGAACCATCAGGGGCTCCAGCAGGCTGACGGTTGCTGAAGCTGTCGTAATGAGAGACACCGTACACTTTTGGTTTCCCACGGTAAAACCAAGAGCCTGCTTAGATTTGGGGGTGAGGGAGTTCAAGAGGCCATTCTTGACTAGAATTCCCAAACCTCGGGAGACGGTCACAGCCTGACTGAGGCAGCACAGGGCAGTGCGATGTGCACTGAACAGAGACTCCCATCTGAGTTCCAATTTTAGTTAGGTCAGTATTAGGGTTTTTGTTATTGTTGTTGTGTTTCAGAGAGCATGCATGCGGCGGGGGGGGGGGGGGGGGGGGGGGGGGGGGGGGGGGGGGGGGGGGGGGGGGGGGAGATAGAGAGGGAGAAAGAAGCTCAAGGCTGGATCTCACAACCCTGAGACCATGACCTGAGCTGGAATCAAGAGTTGGGTGCTTAACTGATTGAGACACCCAGGTGCCCCTAGGATTAGGTTTGTCACAACCTGAGAAAGTCACAGTGACTTTGTGGGTCTTGGTTTCCTCGTAAGGAAAATCAGGTTGGACTAGATGATCTGTAAAGGGCCTTCCGGCTCTAACTTTCTAAGAATCTGTGATTCTGCTCCTGTTTCTAGAGATAAAACAGAGATAAAAATTGTGGGCTCTCAAGGGGGTAGGATTCAATCACGCCCTCCTGCTAACTCTTGAGTCCTGGCTAAGAGTGACTTTGGCAGGGGAGAGAAAGGGAGCCGGGGCCTCCCGGAGAAGCTTCCTGGTCTTCACGCAGGTGGCTAGAGAGAAGGGCCTGGGATATGTCCTGGGTTTCAGGAGCCCACTTAGGAAAGTGCAGAGCGCCACACCAGATCGTACAGATGGGCTGTGCGGAGGCAGTGGGTCCCTGTCACCTGTCACCCACCTCCTCCACCTGCCCAAGGATGGGGATGAACCCAGGCTGATCTGTAGAAGGAAAACGTCCCAGGCCAGGAGGCCCCTGCAAGCCCCAGTCTGAGTGAGATCCCAAGGCAAAACGGCTGGGAATTAGGCAGCCCGGGTTCTGCCCTCCTAGCCCCATGATGTGCTGAGTCAAAGCTCTGGTTCTCTGCAAAGATCCTGGGAGACAGATGGGGTCTCAGAAGGAAAGAATCGGGTTACTCACTGTTTTGGGGACAATCTGTTTCTTGGGCTGCCCAATCTTGAAAGGAATCCTAT
The DNA here is from genome assembly GCF_003009895.1 of Hyaena hyaena. Classification (NCBI taxonomy): domain Eukaryota; kingdom Metazoa; phylum Chordata; class Mammalia; order Carnivora; family Hyaenidae; genus Hyaena; species Hyaena hyaena. Next base: position 1,397,513 of record NW_024080863.1, on the reverse strand, counting down.
GAGAGAAAGAATCAAAGAGGGATTTTAGGAGAAACGGGGAAGGATGTAGCTGAAAATAATTGATGAAGCCAAGGCCACTTTTCCCCAGAGGGTAAAAAGCACCAGTGGCTTGTCCAGGCTGGGCTCTGGAGGGTGATCTTCCCATGTACGGTGTCCGATGGAAGTCCTGGGCACCACCTTCTGCCCCAGAGCATCTTTCCTACTAGCAGCCGGTGTTGAAACACGTTGCAAAGGTGACGGCAGGGAAGGGGAGATACCACATAGTCATTGTGAATCTGTGTCCCGAGGAGCTGCAAAGTCAGAATTACAGGCTCGCTTGGGCAGCTATCATCCTTGAAAACAAGTGTTTAAAAACACCATGAAAACCACTTATCGTCTTTATCAGGCGCTTCACTACTTCTCTCTAGAGGGACTTCTCACGTGGCTGGAGAGAGAGGACAAACTATAGGGCATTAAAGGCCCAGTCCGGCTGGGCAATTTCCAGTGAGAAGACACATCTGAAATGTGGCTAGCTCGAAGAGGAATCTGAATCTAGCCCAGGTCTGCCCTCTGCACCTCACGTTCCCCACTTGGAAATGGAAGGCAGTTTAGCGTAACAGAAGGAGCGTCAAGGACCTAGCCTCTAAACCTATCCATTCCCCCCNCCCCCCCCGGCAGGTAATGACTGCCCTGGGATTCATTGCCCACTCTGTGAAAGAACAGGGTTAGACTGGATAATTCAGAAGTTTCCTTGAGGCAGGGGAAATTCTGATTCTACAATTCTGAGAAGTGTGGCCCCGCTAGGAGCAAACACGGCGCATGCCAACTGCTGGAGAAACGGAGGCTCCCCGAGGCCCTCAAGGTAGCAGTGAGTGAAGCTCTCCTGGGATCAGCTCAGGGCACAGGGAGTCAGCAGGAGAGCCTGAGGGGACAGCTCACTCCCACTCTTCTCTCAGTGCTCAGGGCGCTGCAGTCCCTCCATTCAAAGCTCCCGCTTCCACCACTGCACCCGCCTCCCCATCCCCCCCCATCCCCTTCTGCCCAAGCCTGCTTTCTCTTGGCCCAAACTGACCAACACTGTTGCTAAACCCAATGGTATAATTAACCACCGATAATAACCCCAGACAACGATCCGGCAGAGGATGGGCCAGCCTGAGTCACAGGTTTAAATTTAATTTCTGGAGGACATCCTGTTTATTGTTAACCCAGCCCGGTAATTTGGGAGCATTAACCCTTTGGGGGCTGGCTGATTCACGTGGCTTCTATAAACAAATAATCAGTGGCTACATAATTAGCAGGGGAAAGGTAAACTCTGGAACCAAAAAGGAGAGAAAGGGCAAAATTGTTCTTTCCCTTCCTCAGATCTAAAGAACAGAGGGTGAGGGAGCTGAGCCCTGTAGTCCCCTCCTCGTGTCCCCAGTTACTTTTCCCAAAATCAGGGATTGGAGTTGACTGACACAATGGTTTTGGACAGTGAACAAGTGCCCTCAAGGACTATTTTGGTGACAGTGCAAATGAGGTCCTGGTGGCATTGAGTGAAGATTGAGCCTGTTCTGCACGAAGCATGTTGCGGGTGATAAGCTCTAGACCAGGAATCAGAAAACTGGTCTCTGCCTCTGACTAGTTTTGTGATGCGAATAAATCACAATCTCTCTGGAGCTGTTTCTTTCTTTTTAATTTTCTTTTAATGTTTATTTTATTTTTGAGAGAGACAGAGCATAAGCGGGGGAGGGGCAGAGAGAGGGAGACACAGCATCTGAAGCAGGCTCCAGGCTCCGAGCTGTCAGCACAGAGCCCAATGAGGGGCTTGAACTCACAAACTGTAAGATCGTGACCTGAGCCGAAGTCAGCACTTAATGGACTGAGCCACCCAGGTGCCCCTGGAGCTGTTTCTTAAACTCTAAAACAAAGGAGATGGAATAGGGGGTCCCTTCAGTGCACCTAAAACTTGAATTCTAAACTGAATCTCTCTTCCAGGAACATGGAGGCACGATGAGAATTCTGCAGAATTCTCCGAGTGGTCTACAAAATGATTCTAACTTGGAATCTAGTACTACAGACTAGCTACAAAGGAATCAGGAACTTAGATGCCATTATTTGTGGTGCCACAGCCTCTCTAAATCTTAATTTGGAATCGCAGTATTTTTAGAATTGCAAGTTACCATAGAAATTGTTCCAGTTCAACCCTCTCATTTTGTAGATGAGAAAACCAATCTGGAAAGGTCCAGTGACTAGCCCAGGGTCATTCTGCTGGTTCAACAACTGAACCAGGAGTAAACAATCCACTTTTCTATTGCTACTCATGGTTTCATACTCTTTCCCATGAATTTGTTATGTTTATTTGAAGGGACGAAGGAAAATCATTTGATCAAAATACCTAACCTTACAATGCTGTGGGATTTCAAAGGGGCTCACTGTTCTTGAAAAGCCTGGAAATACAAGGAATGAGGAGGGCCGCGTTATCAGAAGGAAGGAGACTTGTACTGACCTGTGCTTCTGCACAAATGACAGGTTATATGTATCATGTTGACTGAGTGCAAAACGTCACTAATAATGTCAGCAGGACAACAGGCAAGGAACCCGGACTGTCCAGGGCAACTGGGACATATGGTCATTCCACCCACATGGAATGCCTTCCCTTCTCCCAGGCTGATCAAAGCTGTTCGCAAGTCTACCACCTTGCTAACCTTCTTCTAAATGTCTAAGACTTCATTTGGCATTGAAAGATAGTCTACCTTTTATAGTTAATTGAAGTTTGAAAAGTAAAATATATTCATCAGAGAAAACTTGGGAAATACAGAAAAGTGAGAGAGAGAGAAAGGGAAGGAAAAAACCAAAACAGTGCACAGTCTCCTATCTAAAGATAACCAAGGCTAATGTTTTGGTGTTAATTATATTTTAAAAGTTTACAGAAAGAAAAAAATCTGAAGCAAATATGCCAAATGTTAATAGTGGTTAATTCTGGGTGGTAAGAGTGTGATTACTGTTTTCTTCTTTGCACTTTCCATATTTTTCAAATAAACTAAAAAAAAATCTCGTTTTTTTCCTTGACTACAAAAATAACACCTGATCAGTGTCGAATGCTTGGAAAACATGGAAACACACACACACACACACACACACACACAAACAGTAACACCCTGAATCTGTGTGTGTATACATAGACATGTGTATATATGCATATTTACATAACTTTAAAAAAATAAAGGAAACATATCATAAAGGCTTCCATATGCCAAGATGTGGTTGTCGTCAGCCTGACCTGTAAGAGCTACCTAGTATTTAATGATCTATCCTCTATTTTATTTTTGTGATCCACATCACTTACTGGTGATCATTTCAACGGTTTCAATGTTTTCTTCTATTATTAAGAATTCTAATAGCTAAATCTCTGTGTACATCAAGGATTAGTCACATAGGATAAATTCTTAGAATTGAAATTGCTAGGTCAAAGGATATATACATGTCCAAGGCTTTGATATGTTTGCCAAATTGCCCTGGAGGGAGATTGAGACAGTTTACATTTTTCAAAAGACTGAGATAGTTTACGTTTTACCACTAGCCCTTTCGCCTGTTTATTAGGATATTTTTTCCTGGCTTAGTGTTTACCTTTCCTTTTTGTGCATGTGTGTTTAAGGTACAGAAACTGCTGATCAGTATGAAGTCAAATCTACCAAACCTTTTTTTCCCTTTACATTGTACTCTTTTGGTGTCATATTGAAGAACTGCCCCCCCCCCCACATATAGAAATTCACCTCAATCTATTTTATTGGTTTCCTTTTATTAATCTGAGTTTGCTTTTATCAAGGTTACATGTGGACATAGTTTAATAAGACAAAAAGGTTTGTTAAGTGAAACACGAGGGCCTGCCCTCATCTCACTTGCCCAAGACAAGCACTTTTTGACTCTGCTGGCCTCTTTTTTTTTTTTTTTTTTTGAGAGTGAGACACAGAATCTGAAGCAGGCTCCAGGCTCTGAGCTGTCAGCACAGAGCCAGATGTGGGGCTCCAACCCATGAACCACGAGATCATAACCTGAGCCAAAGTTGGATGCTCAACTGACTGAGCCACTGAGGCGTCCCTCTGCTGGCTTTTTTGATATACACCTTTGCATCTCTAAATAAAAATGCTTCTATTTCTATCTCTTGTTAGGTTTTAGGCACTAGCTACTGGCTTTTTCTTTTGGAAGGGGAAGATTTAATGAAACCAACCAACCGACCAACCTCTTGCGGGCTTCTACCCATTACACAAAGGCACATCTGCATCTTCTTGATACAGTTGTGCTGTGGTTAGATCAATACTAAGTAAACTATTAGGAGAATAATGTGATTCCTTGTCCTCCCTGTATGTGGCAGCCAACAGATTTTTTAGCCTCAGCCAAACCTTCAGAAGGCTGCAGAGTCCAGAGCCAAGCCCCCCAGTGAAGCCACTCCCAAATTCCTGACCTGCAGAAACTGGTACCTTTGTTTGCAGACACTAAGCTGTGGGGTAATTTGTTACACAGCAATAGGTAACTAATAACACTGCATGGTTTTGCTCCTAAAATTGTCACTTCTTTTTCATGTGCTGAATTTTCTATGTATTTATCATCTAAATTTACTCTCAATACATTCATGCATATCAGGTATTCACTTCTTGAAGCGGTGCCTGAGGCAGCCTCTGAGCTGCTCGGGGCAGGACTGGTCGCCTTGGCCCCTGGTGTACAGCTGGAGGCCCAGGCTTGCCCTTCTCCTGCCTCCCGTGGATTCCTTCTGCCTCTCATAGGAATTCCGACACCTGGAATCCGGGCCTTCCTCTTTGCTGGTTTACTCCTCGTCTGGGCAGAGGAAAAGTGTGTGTGAGACCACTTTTTGAGATGCTGCATAACCAAAATCTTTCTGCTCTGCCTCACACCAGTTAGTCTGACTGGGTATAGAATGTAGGTTGGACTTCATTTCTTTCAGAATCTCCAGACTTTGCTTCCCTGGCTTCTCATTTCCCAGTGCTACTGTGGCGGTGAAGGCTAAAGCACTCTGATTTCTATCCTTTGTAGGCATCCCACCCCCTCTTCACACAGGCTTCTTGGATCATGTTTGTCCTTGGTGGTGTAAACTTTCACAATGATGCACCTTGTGGATCTAATTTCACCCACTATGCCGGCGTACGCACCAAATTCTTTCAATTTGGCAATTTGTAATTTGGCAATTTGTTCTGGGATTGAAAAAACCTTGTTGTGTCTCATGTCTTCCCTCATTTTCTGTTTCTCATTTCTGAAGTTCATTTATTTTTATTTTTAAAGTTTATTTATTTTTGAAAGAGAGATAGAACACAAGCATGGGAGAGCAGAGAGAGAGAGAGAGAGAGAGAGAGAGAGAGAGAGAGAGAATCTGAAGTAGGATCCAGGATCTGAGCTGTCAGCATAGAGCCCAATGGAGGGCTTGAACCCACGAACTGTGAGATCAAGATCGGAGCTGAAGTCGGTTGCTTAACCAACTGAGCTACCCAGGCGCCCCACTTATTTCTGAAATTCTTGTAATTCCAATGCTGACCCAACTTGGTTGCTTCTCCAGTGTCTTTATTTTCAACATTCTGTATATTCTAATACTTGTGAAGTTTTCTATTTCTGCTATCATATTTTTAATTTCTGAGAGTTCTTTTTAATTTCAGGATATCTTTTTTTTTTAAATGGTATCTTGTTTTATTTCATGGATGCCCTCTCTCTCTGGTGATCTTAATGATAGATTTACAAAAAGCTTCTTTTTCCTTCCTTCAGTCTCAGTTTCCTCTCAAGTTGTTTTCTGCTTTAGCCTCCATTTTTCATGCTAAACACTCCCCTTGGGTGTGGGGGAATTCTTGGGTGTCTGCTCACAGACGTGACTGGAGACAAGACAGCTGACTAGAAGCTGTGAGTGCTCAGATATTGTCCATCTTCTGTGTAGCAGGGAGCCCCTGATGTCAGTATCTTTACTCCCGGGCAGGTAAAATTTCCTAGAAAACTCTTCAGCATCTCACCATGGGAGTAAAGGCCCAGCACAGGTGCTCCGAGAGCTCAGTGAGTAGAAGAGGTCACATGTGCACATGCGTGCAGGGGTCATGGGAGAGAGGAAGGGTTGCCTCGGCACTCCTCACGAATTCCTTCACTTTACCCTCCTGCCTTCAGATCTGTGCCTTACAGTGGATCTGCATTTTCTGGGCCTGAAGCTTACATGATTTTGTATGCCCCTTAAAAGAAAAACAACACAAATTTACAAATATAAAAATAGGATGGGGCCCCTAGGTGGCTCAGTTGGTAGAGCTTATGACTCTTGATCTCAGGGTTGTAACTTTGAGCCCCACACTGGGTGTCGAGAATACTTACAAATAAAATCTTAAAAAAAAAACTAAAAAGTATTAAAACAGGCATGCAAGTGTTTACTTAGAGAAAAGATCATAATAAATTACAAGTTATAAAAGCTGACAAATAACATGAGCATCAGAAGATCAAGAGTAACCTAAAATTTTTTATTAATCATCTGCCTGACACACCTCTGTATTCATTTCCCTGCATTTTTTGGCTGCATAGTCTATGATTGCCTCTTCATGTGACACCGGGTGGGTAACATTATTTTCTTAGAGAGAAAGAGAGGTAATTCAGCCTTTCTTCCAGTATGGCTGACTGAAATTTGTTTTCTATTTCTGAAAGTTTAGAAAAGCTTTTTTTTTTTTTCCTCCAGCTTGCCAGTAATATGTAAATATAATAAAAATTTTGCTATAAAATTTAGGAAAATCTCATGTTTCTTTCATAAATGAACTGTAAGATTTCAGGACACATTTCAAGTTTTCTTGTGTAATGACTACTCTTTTTTTTTAATTTTTAAGGTTTTATTTATTTCTGAGAGAGAGAGAAAGAGAGAGAGAGAGAGAGAGAGAGCAGGGGAGGGTCAGAGAAAGAGGGAGACACAGAATCTGAAGCATGCTCCAGGCTCTGAGCTGTCAGCACAGAGCCCGATGTGGGGCCTGAAACCATGAACTGTGAGATCATGACCTGAGCTGAAGTCAGATGCTCAACCAACTGAGTCACTCAGGCACCCCTGTGTAGCCATTTTAGAAGCACTCATTTTACTCTAGTTTAAAAAATATTCTATAGTTCTCTTACCTGCATTTAACACAGAAGTTTAATATTTATTTTTTTAATGTTTTATTTATTTTTGAGTGAGAGAGAGAGACAAGTGTGAGCAGGGGAGGGTCAGAGAGCGGGAGACAGAATCTGAAGCAGGCTCCAGGCTCTGAGCTGTCAGCACAGAGCCCGACACAGGGCTCGAACCCACAAACCACGAGATCATGACCTGAGCTGAAGTCGGACGCTTAACCAACTGAGCCACCCAGGCGCCCCTGTAATGACTACTCTTAGCCACCATCTGAATTAGTGAGGGTAACCAGCTTGTCGCTGATGTCCCTGGAAGAGGGCACACCATGAATTTTGTCATCTTCATTATCTTTCATGTTAAGAACTTTAAATGTTTTATCAATGGGTTCATATGATTTGCTTCTCCTCTTTATTAACTAGATTATCCAACCATTGCTATTTAAACCTGATCTTATTCTCCTAATGAATTACTAATGTTTTAGTAAAATTTGAAAATGTTTTGTTGCACTTTGATTTCAGAATAATATCTCTTGATTTAACTGCCCACCTTTGTCACTTTTCTTTTGTGTTCTGTTATTTTTTATTCAGTTTTTCCCTTAGTTTTTTTTTTCTTCTTTAAAAAAAAATTTTCCAGCTTTACTGATACAATAGATCTATATAACACTGTGAAAGGCATACAACTCTATAAATTGCAGGTAAACCAGCATATTCCCAACTCAATCCTCCAGTCGCATCCCGAAAAAGGCCTAGGCTACTCCAAAGCTGCCTGACATGAGGGATGGTATCAAGTAGAAAAAGAAGGAAGAGGCTTTCTTAACTGAATGCGGTATAAATACATTTTTGATGTTTGCAGGATCATGTGAACACAATAGCTAAGGTTCCTTCCGGGGCCTTGGATAAGGTCCATGCAAGCAAGGGCCCTGGAGCTTAAACTTTATTTAATAGTTTTCACACAGTAAATCCACATTTGAGTGCCTAGCATAGGAACTCCCTGTCTCATACTCTCCAAGGGGTGGGGCCCCTTCATTCTTTTGCTAGGGTGAGGCAGGGACAGTCTCCCAGGGACACGGGAGTTGGGAGGAGATGGCAGGGCTCTAAACTTATTCAGAAACAGCTTTCAACCAGTCCTTCTGACCCAAGTGCTCGGCTTCACTCCACTTCTAGAAGTACCTAGTGCCACCGATTACTGACCCTTTGAGGATTCTGTGACGTAAGTCATGATGGCTCTTGGCTGTCCTAAGTGCCAGTTTAGGATCTGGCTTTCTTGGAACTAAGTCAGTTGCATGAAACTGCAATCCAATTCCCAAATGCTGTTGATGTCTCTACTCTCCCTGAATTTGTAGATCTATGCCTTAAAAAAAAAAAAATCACGTTACTGTGCTTTTTTGTGGGATTTGTGAGGGAGATAAATTAGCCGTATGTATTCAATTTGTCATCTTTGCTTGGAAGCTGGCTTTTATTAATTTTTAAATAACAGCTTTATCGAGGTATAATCCATACACCATAACATTCAGCAAGTGTACAATGTGGCTGTTTTTAGTATATTCAGAGAGCTATGCAACCACCACCATGATCTAATTTTAGGACATTTTCATCACCCCAAAAGAAACCCCACATCTATTAGTAACTCCCCCCCATCCCGTTTTCTCCTCTCCCTCCAGCGCCAGGCAAACCATTAATGTACTGTCCCTATGGATTTGCCTATTCTGGACATTTCAGATAAATGGAATTATACAGTAAGTAGCTTTTTGTGTTGGCTTTTTTCACTCAGCAAAAACGTTTTCGAGGATCATCCATGTTGTGGCGCGTATCGGTCCTTCGCTGCTCTTTATCACGGAATAATATTCCACTGCAGAGATAGATCCCATTTAGCCACTTATCCAGTTATCCATTCACTGGGTGGTGTGCACTTGGGTTGTTTCTACTTTTGGGCCATTATGAATGTTGCTGCTATGAACATTTGTGCACCTGTTTTTGTGTGGACATATGTCTTCATTGCTCTTGGGTCTACTGCTAGGGGTGAAACTGCTGGGCCATATGGTAAGTCCATGTTTACCCTTCTGAGGAGCTGCCAGACTTCTCCAAAGAGGCTGTGCCATTTTATGTTTCCACAGCAGGGTAGGGAGGTTCCAATTTCTCCACATCCTCACCAACGCTGTCATTGTCTTTTTTATTTTAGCCATTCCAGAGGGTGTGGGGCTATTTCATTGTGGTGTGATTGGCATTTCTGTAATGACTAACGATGCTGACCATCTTTTCATGCGCTTATCAGTCACTAGTAGGTCTTGGGAGAAACATCTATTCAAACCCTTTACCTATTTTAAAAATGGGTTGTCTTTTTTTAAGGTTTTTTTTTTTTTTAACATTTGTTTATTTTTGAGAGATAGATCATGAGCAGGAGAGGGGCAGAGAGTGAGAGGAAGAATCCAAAGCAGGCTCCAGGCTCTGAGCTGTCAGCACAGAGCCTGATGCGGGGCTTGAACCCACAAACCATGAGATCATGACCTGGGCTGAAGTTGGATGCTTAACTGCATGAGCCACCTAGACATCCCGTCTTTTATTTACTGTTGAGCTATAAGAGTTCTTTATCTATTCAGGGTACAAGTGCCTAACCTAATGTATGATTTACAAATATTTTCTCTCATTTGTGAGTTGTTGTTGTTTTTTCACTCTTTTAATGGTGTCCTTTGAAGCACAATTTTTGGTTTTGAAGAGGTCTAATCCATTTTTTATTTTGTTGTTTGTGCATTTGGTATCACATCTAAGAATTCTTTGCCAAATTTAAGGTCATGAAGACTCACCGCTATGTTTTCTTTTTAGAATTTCATAGTTTTAGCTTTTACATTTAGGTCTTTGATCAATTTTGAGTTAATTTTTGTATATAATGTGAGGTAAGGGTCCTGCTTCATTATTTCGCATATGGAAATCCAGTTATCCTGACGCTGTTGAAAGGACTATTCCTTCCCCATTGAAGTGTCCTGGCATCTTTGTAAAAAAACAAAGGCAAAAACAAAAACAAAAACAAAAAAATCAACTGACCATAAATGTAAAGCTTTATTTCTGGACTCTTAATTCTACTCCATTGATCTACATGTCTATCGTTATGCTAGTACCACAATATCCTAATTATTGAACTTTGTTCTAAGTTTTGAGATTGAGAAGTATTGAGCCCTCCAGCTTGGTCAAGACTGTTTGTGCTATTCTGTGCCCCTGGCATTTTCATATGAATTTTAGTGGTTTATTTTTTATATTTAAATCATCACTCCATTTAGAGTTTGAGTATAGGTTAGCCAGTTATTTAGTTAACACAATATAAAAAATAAATTATCTCTGAGAAACTATTTTACTAGGGTTAAATACTTCTATTCCATACCACAGACCTGTCTACTCTTTTGCCAATAACACAGACTCACTTATTTCAGTTTATAGATGCTCTTAGTATCTAGACAAACAGATCCCTTCTCGTTACACTTCATTTTCAGGTAATTTACTGGCTACTTTAATTTGCCTTAATTTTTATTTGTTTGTTTGTTTATTTATTTATTTAAAAGCTTATTTATTTTGAGAGAGAGAGAAAGAGAGAAAGAGGGAGGGAGAGGGAAGGAGAAAGAAAGGGGCAGAGAGAGAGACAGAGAATCCCAAGAGGGCTCCGCACAGAGCCCGACACAGGGCTCAATCTCATGAACTGCAAGATCATGACCTAAGCTGAAATCAAGAGGTGGACGCTCAACCGACTTAGCCACCCAGGTGACCGTGTGTTACTTAAGATGAACCTCAGAATCATAGGTTGTGTGCCCCCCTTCAAAATCAAGATACTTATTACTGAAAATGCATTATATTTATAGATTAACTTCTGAAGATCCTACATTTTTACAAGTACTACATTTGCTCATCCAGGACCATAACATTTCTTTCCATTTATTCAAGTCTGTTTACGTCTTTTAGTCTTAAGAATTTTTCCATATAAGCCCTCTACTTTTATTTTGTTGACTATCAAGATCCCAAAGTAACACTTATTCGTGAAATTTTTAGCCTTACATAGGTGTTAGGTACATTCCATGGGACTTTAAATTTTTGGTTGTATTGCAAGTGAAATTCTCCTTTTCATTTTATTGTCCTGGTACACAGGGAAGCTACTGGATATTAATCATTTAGTCTGAAACCATTCATCACACCTATATGTTTAAGCTTGTAAAGCCTGAGAAACTTGGATAGGCATAAAAAAACAGAATTAGGTTTTCTAAACAGACAGTCATATCACTTGAAAATAATGATAAAGTTTCCCTTTTCTTTCCCAATATTTTATACCCATTTCTTGTCTTGTGTTATAGCACTGGCCGGAAATTGTAGAAAAATGTTTCTGACTTCAGTAAGAATGATTCGGATCTGATCTTTTATTATTAAATAGGAAGAAAGCTACTGGTTCCAGTCAGAAGAAAGGCTTCTAATAATAAAGAAATACCTTGTCGTTCCTACTTTCCTAAAAGGCACAAAGATGGGATTTTTGAATTATATCACAGTGATTTTTTTCAGCATGCAGCAGATGACAAGTTTGCTCTGAGACCCAGTACTGTGATGACCTGTGCGAATGTACTTCCTGAGACTGAGCTGCTGCTTCCTTACCGGTAAAGGGTCAGGCTAACTAACTTTGTTGTGTACACACCTTGCTTTCTGATTATGCCACAGAAGTCCCTCAATTGCAGGGACTGAATGTTAAGGTTCTCAGCAACTCCTGTAAGTACTGTACAAGGTACAGTGTTATTTTCAACCTTTCACTGAATGCATATCCAGTAAATATTCCTCAAGGGCCTCCTTTATGCCTAGAAACCTAGAAACCTGCTAGGTTCTAGCAATATCAGGATGAGCAAGACGGATTCATTCTATCAGCTCATGGAGCTCACGGTCTAGTTTTGCGCACACAGTAAGCACTGGATAAATGACTAAATAAATAAGTACATGGCCCAAGGGCTCTATATAATACCATACTCTAATTTAAGGTTCCTGAAAAAAAACTCCTCTCAGATAAGGCTTTAGAAAGAACAAAGAAACCACCATCTTCGGGTTTCCCAGTTCTTATCTGACTCACACAAAAGCTATAAAGGGTATCCCCAGCCACTGCTGGTGGGGAAGTACACTCAAGGAGACAGAGGAAACGGAGCTGGCCTTTGGCGTTGGCAGTAAAGCCTGGTGAGGTTATCCGAGTGTGGACTGAGGGAAAACTAACATTTCAAAGGGCTTAAGAGGAAATACTAAGGGAGAAGAGTCTCCTGAGTTTATTCCAAGGCTGCCAAATGGCAGGTATGCTCCCCTCTGCCAGAGAAATGGCCTGAAAGCTGGGGAGGGTGCCCCACCGCCACTGAAGGGGTGGAAGGTGGTGAGGGGAAAGAGAGAAGAAAGAGCCAAACAGCTACACTTCAAGCAGCTCTTCTCTTCCTGTCACTGCCTCCCCGATCTTCCCTGGTGGCTCCAGAGTCTTGCTGGGACACAGGGACTTCCTCGGGACAAAGAGCTGCTCTGGAAAGCATATGGCAAGAGCAGCAGCATCGCAGCGGCTCCTCGGCCCAGCTGGAGTTGTGGGTCGAGGCTGGCACCGGGTCTTCGGACCTCTGTTCCCCTCCTCACAGCTTTCCTCACGCTCTCCCCTTGGCATCGGGCGGGTAAGTAGAGGCCCGGAGAGCCTCTGTGGGGCTGCTCCCCACAGAATGTCTCTGCTCTGGAAGAAATCAAGAGGCCTCTGAGCTCCCGGCCTCTGGAGTAGGATTCCTTACTTGGTTCCACTTGCTGTTCCGTAAATATGAGCACCGGAGGGCAGGAGGAGGGATATTTTGGTCTGAGCAACAGAATGGAGAAAGCAGTTCTCTCAAGCGCTCCCTTCTCCAACCCCCAAAGTGCCCCACCTCAAAAAAGAGAAAAAGTTCTATGTGTACAGAGGGAAAGGGGGAATGATTTACTTTCACAATAAAGAAAAGTCAACAGGATGTTCTCCAAAGCTACAAATACACTTTCTCAAACAGTAAATATCTCTATTAGCAGCATGAAGCCAGTTGGCTAATTCTGTCGGTCTCAGTAAAAAACCTTTCCCAAAAAAGTCCTGCTCTTGTGTAATATCTATTTACAAAAACAGCTCTTCTGCATTTTCAATTTGCTAGGTTTCTCAATCTTTTGCTCCCCTTGCCCCCCCCACACCCCCCCGGCTGCTGCAGAGGCAGAGACAAGAGGCAGGCCCAGATGGCAGTTGGGTGGGGATCCCCTGGTCACCCCAGCAGATCCCTGCCTCATGTGGAGAGTCCTCTGCTTCCATTACAGAGAAGAGCGGAAAGAAGCTGAAGCCTCCACGTTCTTCCCTGGTCTTCACCTTGGCCTCTGGAATTTGTTTCTACTGAATGTGAATGAGCTCTGGGCCTGGCTTGGGGGTGGCAAGAACCCTGAAATGATTCAGTCTACGCCACCCCACGTCCTTCGGATGGATCACAGTTTGGGGGGCAGGGAGGAGGTGAAGGAGGTGAGAACGGAGGGAGGGAGGGCTGAGCAAAGAGTAGGCGGCAGCTGATAGTGGCTGAAATCCTGGCTCCCCGGGGAGTGGTCTGGGCCTGAGTCACTGTCTCGGCAAGAGCAGGAAGGTGGGCGAGAGGCAGCAGCTTCTGAAGGCTGGAAGGACAAGCCCCTCCCCCACCCTGGCCTTCTGTTACCCTGTCCTTGGGTCCTTGCCTTCCCTGGTGTGAGGCCCCATCAAGGCCACCGCCACCTTGACACTGGGAGAGAGAACAGAGGGCCGGGCCGGCAGACCACCTCAGCAGGGCCAGCTGGCCACGACGCCAACCAGCCAGGGAAGGCCCAGCCTGAGCAAGGACGGGAGAGACCCCATCACAAGGGGAAACAAACTGAGCTGCAAAATATCCATTTCCAGCATCCCTGACCGCAGCCCCCTCCCCCCGCGCCCAACAGTCCTTCCCCTAAATTAGCCAGATCTAAAACAGAGCACACACAACACTCCCCTGACTCGCCACCAGTCCGAGGAGGTATGTGTGTTTAAAAATAAAAAGGCATGACTCTGTGACTTGGCTGATTTGTCACTTGGACCAGAACAGTCTCCCAGCTCAGCAGTGATCCCTTCTTCCCCACTGCTCCCCAGGCTGCCCTCTGAGAAGTTTGGACAGAATGAATCACAGAATGGTCAGTGAGATCTCCCAGAACACGACATCGTAGAAACTGTCCAATTAAAGTGACCATTTATGGAGCATCTACTACTGCCGGTTTGGGCTGGGTGCTTCGAATCCATCAGCGCATTGAAAGCGGTCCACCCCTGTGCTCCCCACTGGAGACAGTGCGCTGGATAGGGGACGCTCTCTGGAGCCAGGCTGCCTGGCTTGAAGTCCTCGCTCGGCCAACCGCCAGCTGGGAGGCTTCGGACAAGTTCCCTAACCTTCCTGTCTCTTGGTGGCCCTGTCTATAGACTGGGACAATAATGTAGGGTTGCCGTGAAGGCCTAATCAGTTTAGTGCTTAAAACAGATCCTGACGTAGGTAGGTCAGCAGCCTGTAAGTATCTGCAGTAAAGGCAGTGGTGATGATATGTGATGAGGAAGATCAAACTGAGGCCCGAGGGGGTGGCTCGCACACAGTTAACACAGAGCTAAGGACGGTTACGGAACCTGAAACGATGATTTTCTGTTTTGAGGGCAAGCAGCCCCTTCCCGGCCCAAGTTAATCCATTTGCCTACAACGAATGGGGACTTCCTCCTAAGTAGTATAAGTCTGAAGGCTGATGGGGCACACAAAGGTCAAGAAAAGAGAGGAAAAGAAGGCAATTCAGGGAGAGAGGTTGTTTATTTTGTAGCTCTTTAGAGGATGGGTTCTCTCGTTTTATAAAAGGAAAGCAGAAGGCATTCTGAGGTGAAAGGCTGCTCCTGCTTACTCCCCAAGCTGGGGAAGCCTCAGGTGCCTGCTTCCCAGTCCAATGGGCGAATGGTGCCTTAGATGCCGACAGACTCTGCAAAGCACCAGACCAGCTGGTTAGCTTCTGAGGCACTATCTCTAACCTCGTTCTCACTTCTGTCTCTTACCAACCAAGGATTATACAAAGAGCTTTCAGTCTACCTTTTCTCTTATCTGCTGAAGGTTTGGAAGCAGGGCGGAAGAGGAGGAGGAGGGCTGAGATGGAAACTCAGAAACTTGCTTCTAGGCCCACTTTCTTGGGTCATCCTCACCTACTGGCCACAGGAGGCAATAGTCTTGCTATGAGCAGTGAGGTCAGCCCTAGTCGTCACGGCAGTCAGGCTAGGCACGACAAAAGTGAACAGAGAGTAGTACAAAATATTGTCAACACTCAGAAAATGAGAACACACAATACATACTCATGTATTCAACAACTGTTTTCAAGTTTCTAATATTAAGCCACATGTGCTTCAAATCTTACTGTTAGCGTCAGGCAACAGCTCAGATACTGTCGAAGGTCGCTGAGTGCTGCAGTCTGATTCCCTTTCCGGTCTCTCCTCGTGTCCTTAGCGGTTACCACCACCCTGAACTTAGTATGCATTATTCCCACACTTTCCCTACATGTGTTTAAATCCATAAGCGTAATACAGGATGGTTCTACAGGCCTACAATATTGAATGCATCACTTTGAAATGAACTTTTCATGGCCAGCATTACGTTTCTGGGATTTGTCTGTGTTGATAGATACGGCTGTACTTCATTCATTTTGACCACATGTTTCATAATATAAAGAGCACACTTTATAGGTTGGACATCTACAAACAATGAAGCAACTAATATTCCCCTGCACTCTCCTGCCGCAGGAGTGCTCAGGTTTCTCTGAGAAACCTATAGAAATCTCCAGAGTGACTGAATTGTATCAGTTTTTCCCTCCACCCCCCACACCACCCTGCACCCGCTGCCCGTGGGTGGTAGGTCCCCCTGCTCCTCATCCTTAGATACCTGGCATTGCCAGACCTTAAAATCTTTGCCAGCTGGATGGCTGTGAAGTGGCATCTCGCTGTTGGTTTAATCTGCTTTTCCCTGATTACTAAGAAACCAACCCCTTGGTATAGGCTTTTGTCCATTTGGGTTTTCTTTTCTGTACAGTGATGACGGTTTTCACATCTATGGATTAAGTGCTTATAAAGTACATGGCTGGCATTCTTCAGAGTTGCCCCTTCTGTATTTCTTATAACCCATGAAAAACAACCAAATAAACCAACAACACTATCTTTAGCTGGCCAGAGTCACAGCTATTAGCTTATAGTCCGAATATTTGTAATGAACACATAGATCAGTGCTTTCTAAATGGGGTCACTCATCATTTGTGCAAACCGTTACACGTTATTTCAATGTTTGATATGACACACTGTATCAAAATTAGACATGGAATCAAGTGAAATGCATCATTCTTTTAAAAATGAAATAGAACATAACAGAAAATATAGGAGTGCATCACACATAAACTATGCGTAACTTTTATTTGAAGTTTATGCTTTTGTGCACTGTAATAACAAAGGTCTCCCTTCCTTCCTTGCTCCCTCGCTCCTTCTCTCTCTCTCTTTCTTCTTCTTCTTCTTCTTCTTCTTTTTTTTTTTTTCTTCAGTAGGCTTCCTGCCCAGAACGGAGCCTAACACAGGGATTGAATTCATGACTCTGACATCAAGACCTGAGCTGAGATCAAGAATCGACGCTTAGCCGACTGAGCCACCCAGGAGCCCCTCAAAGGTATTTCTAACTGCAAGTTGTGGTCAAAAAATTTTGGAAGCCACTGTCCAAGTTAGCCCCCTGGCTCCCTTCTTCCTCTTCCCTGAGCTATTGTACAGACCGCTGCCAAATTAATCTGATCAACTCACTGATTTCCCCAGGCCACTTCCTTGATCAAAAACCTTCAAATTTCAAAAGCCCAAGCACAATGTCAATCCCTCAGCAAGGCACTGAGAGTACTGACAGCGGGGCCCCAACTAAACCCAAGCCAGTCTCCTGGCCGTCCGCCCCAAATACTCGAGGCATTCCATCTCCACACACCTTTTCCACATCAGTCTTCTAACCTGGACCCCTCACTCCCCACTGCAACCATGCACACTCGCCAGTCATTCCTATGAATCCTGGGCACTTTCCAGACACTGGCTGAAAATAAGTATCGATTCTTACAGCCTTCTGAATGTCCACCAGTATTAGGTATTAGCACAGGCCCTTGTACGTTATAAATGTTCAATGAGCATTACATCAACAAATATTTTACTGAGCATTATCTGTGTGCAACATGTTATACCGGGCCCTGTTTAATGGACTAGCTACCAAAACAGTGGGGTCAGGGAAGCGATAGCTTAACTGCCCCCTCCAAAGTCACTTCAACATGTGGGCGTGAAGAGTATAACACATAGAAAACATCTCGAGTGAAGAAGCTATGGGATTCAAGACACTTGCCTCTTTCCAACTACTCCCAAATCTGGAAAGAGCCCTTTCCCCTCTCATTCTAAACAGCTGGAACAAGAGTGAGATGTTTTACGTTTGTGCCCAAAGCCATGTCAAATACAGGGTTCCATGGGCTCTTCAAGGGGGTCCCGGCCTTCCGGGCATGACCACACTCCGTACAGAAGAAATAGCCTGGGGAGAGTCTGGCCTGTCTAAAGTGAGTGCGAAGGCTGCCCAATGCGGGGAGGCCGCAGAGCAACAAGAAGCTGAGCTGGTCCAGAACCTGCAGGACACCGGTCCCTATCACTTTACATGTGAAAACTGGCAACTTCCTGTAATTCCCTGCCTAGCTGGTGGTGTTCGTGCAGACCAGCAAAGTAAAATAGCTTCCTCTGGGACCCGATCAGCTTGGGAATGGTCCTCCACTTTTCTGGTGCTTCTGTTCAAGCCCAGAGAATACTCAGATTTTAGTTCTAGTTCTCTCAGGTACTCCGTGAGTGAATTCTAATAACGTCAAGGGAGATAGTAAGACCCGAACTGCCTACTTCCAAGGGTAGGTGTGAAGACAAAATCAGATAATGGTAAATAAACTATTTGTAAAAAAAAAAAGACATAGTCACTAAAAAAAAAAAAAAAAAAAAAAAAAAATCAGATAATGGACAGGAAGGTAATTTGAAAAGTTAAAAGCACTATACAAATGTGCGATAGGAAGAGTAATACTAGAGGGAAAAGAGATTCCACTGAGAATATGTTTGAAACAGAATGGAAGGGGGAGGGGGGCGCCTGGGTGGCTCAGTCAGTTGGGTAGCCGACTTCGGCTCAGGTCACGATCTCACAGTTCGTGGGTTCGAGCCCCGCTCAGAGCCTGGAGCCTGTTTTGGATTCTGTGTCTCCCTCTCTCTCTGACCCTCCCCTGCTCATGCTGTCTCTCTCTCTCAGAAATAAATAAAACGTTAAAAAAAAGAATTAAAAAAAAAAAAAAGAAACAGAATGGATGGTTCAGTCTAACCCAGCAGTTTAACTTCCTTTCTTTATATTCCATTAATTTCATTTGACAATTACTGACTAGGTACCTACTATGTGCAAATGGTACGCACACACAAAGGTGAAGAACTTGTAGGTTCTGCCGTCACGAAGTCTGTGTGGGAGAGGAACACGTTTTTGATCCCTGGAAGGGATGTGGAAGTACTACAGGAGTTCTATGCAAGTGCGGAAGAGGATAGTTTGGGGAGCAGGGAGAGGAGCGGGGAGAGGACAATCAGAGACAGCCTCAGACAGGCTCTGAAGCCGCGTCTTCCCTCGCCGATTTAACAACAGCACTCTTAGAGGCTCTTCATTCAGGAAGTGGCTTATAGGTTCTGCACATTTTTATCTGAAAACTTTCCCTGAGTTCAGGCAAGTCAGGAAATGGAAAAAAGTGCTCATTCATACATTCAGTAAACAACTACCCATTGCTGGGAATACTACTGGGGACACAGTGATGACGAAGACCCAGTCCCTTTCTCAGTAACTCGCAGACTCGGGGGGTTGCTGACAAGTAAACCAACAATTCAAGTACAGATGCTAATGAGGGTCAGAACAGGGGCACCCAACTCAGCTTAGCGGGGTGTGTGGGGCTGTTCAGGGAAGACCTGCCCTGACTCTGGGAGAATGAGTTTACGCCGGCCTGGTGGATGAGGCGGCGACGGGTGGGAGCAAAGGGCACTGCAGGCACAGGAACAATGCATAGTGGGGGGGGGGGGGGGGGGGGGGGGGGGGGGGGGCAGAGGCACGAGGCACGAGAGACCACGGAAAGCTGAGATGCAGGAGTAAAGACGGACAGCCAGATCCAGAAAGGTCTCATAAGCTATGGCTCAGGCCTTTATCCTGCAGATGATGGAGAGGGCATACAGGGTGAGAACACGGGGCGGGGAGATGGGATAGATAGATCCCAAGGAATACCAACATCTAAGGGGCAGACAGAGGCAGAAGAGCCCAGAAGAGTCAGAAAGCAATCATATTTGCATAGTCTCCATTTTGTTCCCAACAGGCTTGGGTGGTACAGGGTCGGCTTGGATTACCCATTCCATGTCCAAGTTGGAGAAAACAAGACGGAGGAAGGTTAAATACCGGATCAGGCCACACTGTGAAGGAGGGAACCAGAACCTGAACTCAGCCCTCTACTTCCCAGCCACATGTAACTGCCGACTCTAACTTCTTTCATTCTGAGTCAAACTTCTGGACCCCGAGTATAGGAAGTTTTCCTATAGGACTACTTTTTTCCTTGACATTTAAACTGAAGAGCATCAAGATGTGTGGTTCCAGGGAAAGCTACAACCCCTGGAGACAGCTAAGCCAGATAAATAAGCCAGGTTCTTCTTAATTCTGTTCAATTCTCCCTCCAGACAACAATAAAGCACATACGCATAAGAGAGAGGAGACGAGCAGAAAAAGAGGAGAGGGAAGCACTTGACTTAGGACCAAACGGTGGCTTAGTGATGTGAGATGTGAACACGAAATGCCCCCTTCCCAGCAGGGCACACCACTGGACCACCTGGCATAAAAGACATGTGGGTGGCCAGAGGATGAATGGATGGGTAGATGGTACAGGAAGGCAGCAGGTACCCACTAAACAAACGGGGTGGGCGGGCTGCATGCACAGAGGAAGCAGGGAACAAAGACCTCTTACTCCTCATGCAAAATCCACAGTGTGCAAAGGGCATCAATATTGGACATTTCTCACTGTGACATTTTGAAAGCCTGGCCTAGCCCAGAACAATGGTTACCCTCTGGGGACCAGGGGCTGAGTGCCCTTAGGCCTTATTCAGTGATGGCTTGGCATACCCCATGTGCTTGGTGAACTTGACCTTGGGCATCAGCCTCCCATGACAGCTCTACGTCACTCTGGTCTCTTCCCCCACTGAGAATTCCAGTCTTGGATGAATGGATGGATTCATTCTGGGAGCAGGAAAACCACTCCAGGAGTGAATCAGAAGGACCCAGCCCTGGTCCCTTTGCCAGCCATTGAGCCAGGAACTGAGTGTGATTGTGTGTCTAGGCGCCGGTGCTGTTCCCCTCTCAGGGAGATAGGGTCAGGGTCCACGTAAGAGATGACGTAGTCACCCTCTAAAGAAGAAGAAAAAGGAATCTCAGCTTTGAGGGACAAAGCCACCCTTTTGGTTCTGACCCTCAGTCCAAGGCGCCAAGCTGCACATATCCTACAGGATAAAAATCGCAGCTTTTGCTGAACAGTTAATTGTCAATTTCAGTTCTCTGCAGCCTGACAGACCTTAGCAAATAGGGTACTACTTTTTCAGAAAAAAGTGTTCTTCAAGATGGGTGGAGAGAGCATGCCTCAGATCACCTAGAGAATTATTTTACTTTGGTCTGTGCTCCATTCTCCTCCTGATTTGTGAAGAAAAGATCGACTTACTTTTAAATTTGTAAATGCCAATGTAAACAATATAAAGCCTCTGAACTTCCTGTTTTCCTTGAAAAATTAAGCAAGAGAACTCCAACAATTCAAGATACAGGCAAGAGGACATCTGTATCACAAGGCTGGGCGGGGGGCAGGCTGGCATTTCAAGGAAGAAATTCCTCTAGGAAAGGGAATCGAAGGATTGCCACTCGGCCCTCACTAACTAGGTTATAACAAGACGGGAAAGTTAGCTTTTTGAGGCTCTAGCCCTGCATCGCCCTCCTGGAGCAAAGGTGGAGGGCAAAGGGGCAGCTCCTCCCGGGGCTTATTAGGGCACTGCTCCAGGCTGCCCTCGCGTGCAGCCACCAACTGTCTAACATTTGTCCATCAATCTTTGTCTAAGAAGCAGGGGGGAGGAGGAGACAGAAAAGGTTTAAATTTTACATTAGAGAATTGTCCTTCACACTGACTGACATTAGCTGCTGGTGGCCAGAGCTTAGTCTCCTCTAATGGTCAAATGTGAGCCTGTTATGCACCTTCTTGAACGATACTCTCTACCTTCATTCATTCATGACTAGTTATCACACATTTACTTTGTGTAAAGAAACAGCTAGACTATGAGGCCAAAGTGGCAAACACGTTCCCTATGCTAATGGATCCTGGATTCCCAAAGGTTTGATTCATCTCGTACATCCATGGGGGGGTCAATGTATTCAGACAAGCAAAATCGATGGCTGGATCCCCTGAGGTCTGGCCTTAAAGATATGTAGGTCCTTGGGCCTGAAGGTAAGGCCCTTTGGGCAAACTGAGTCTTACAAAATAAATCAACCATGAAATATTATGAAACACCTACCATGAACCCAGCACATACAGCAATGTACCTTCCAACTCTGGAGTCCTGACTCTCCTGCTCTGAGACTCCTTAAGCGTCTTTTCTCACGGCCTGCTAGTTCCCATAATGTTTAAGCTTACCTACAGCTATTTTAAAGAGAAAGCAGTGAGTGGGTAATGGCCGTGGAAATGATTAAAACTAGTCCAATCCCACACTGGGAGTGTGGGTGTGGGTTTTCAATTCTGGACCCTTCCAAAAGAGAAGCAAGTTTTGTCTTTTGAAGACTGTTAGGTGCTGCAAAGGCTAGTCATCCGAAAGCGAGTGGGGTTTTGAGCAGTGAACTGGGCCCAGACTGCCAGGGAGGGCTACAGCTCTGGGGCCGTGGGAGTGATGCCCACAGGGGAGAAAGAAGGCATTTACTCCACCTCAGCGGATATTTACAAGAGGAGAAAACAGGAAAGTTCCTCACTTCAAGCAGCTGGGAGAAGACGGGACCGGCTCCTTGGAAGAGAACGAGTCAGGAAACAGTCGCAGGACCCCAGGCCAAGGAGAGCCCCCCCCCCCCCCCCGCCGCCCTATATCCCGGTGAGTCCTGCCGAGAGACGGAGCCTCCGGAAAAGCACCAGAGGAAGGGCCCTCGGACGACCCTGGGTGGAGGGTCCGTGTGGGGAAGGCGGGCAGCGGCGGCGAAGGGCCTCAGGTGGGCGCGGGCAAGGCGCACGGAGGGCCTGGGGCTCCAGCGGCTATGCTGTCCCGGCCTCACTCACCAGCTCATGGTCCCGAACCTGGCCCTGCCGCCGGGGTCGTCTGCCGCCACAGGGTCCTCAGGGATCACTTCCGGATTCAACCAGTCTCCAGGAAGTGACGTAGCCCCCCGTGCCCGGAAGAGGCGGGGGTGGGCGGGGCCCGGGAAGTTAACCCTTCAGCCGCGGCGGGCGTCCCGCGCACTTGCCCCTGCCCCGCAACCCCGGGCAGGGCTTAGGGCTCAGCCTGTGGCGGCGGCGTGGGGACCCCGGGTTGCGTTTTCTGCCTGAGACACTGGCTTATAAAATTCTTATTCGCTTACTACACGTGCCTCTTAAACTTGTTATTTATTGCCTCAGGTTTTTCTGTCTGTAAAGAGATTTCTAATCCAGAGACAGTAGCAGTATTTGTTGATGCTTGAAGAAGGAGCCGTTGAGGGAGCTAGTAGGGGAGGCTTACATTCACTGTATGGTCTTTTATATCTTTTAAATTTTGTACCCTGCATATGCCTTACCTGTTACAAACAAAGAAACAAATGGATCTGTTCCCTTCTGCGAGATGGCATAGGGCTCTGAATATAAGTAGGTGCTTTTCAGGTTGGAAATGTTCTGTAGCTTTACCCAACAAAAGAGAACAAAGAGTAAGGATTGCTCCATGTCTGCCAGTCCTTCCCTCTGCTCCCCTCTACAGAACCCAGATGATGTGAATGGTTCCATTCTTTTTACTCAGTCATTTAACAAATATTCAGTGAGCTCCTGCAATGTGTCTGGCACTGTGCTAACCATAAGGGTACAACCATGACAAAGAAGTATGGGTCTTGCCTTATTCCCTCCCAGCGCTACTTACCTAGAGGGAGAAGTAACTGGCAACGAAGTTGTAACATATGCTGGACAAGGACAGGGCACTGTGGCTGCCTATAAGGGGCTCCTGCAAGCCTCACATGGGTTTTAGTGAAGGCTTCTAGGAGACACCGCTGTGTAATCCAAGTCCTGAAGGCCAATCAGGCGAGGCAGGTTAATCTGAGATGAGAGCTGGAGAGTCCAGGCAGAGGAAACCTGTCTTAGCTGAGAAGGGGACTGAGTTCCAGGTAAGCGGCTCACTTCGGGTCTCCCAACGTCAGAATTCAGGGCCTTAGTCCCTCAGAAGCTGCCTGGGGTCCAGGGCTGTGTTGGCTTCCTCACCTCTAAGAACCTCCCTGCCTTAGAAGAGGAAAAGGCAGTGAGGTCTGTGCAGGTAACCGCTGGGCCCACAAGGGCCTTCTCTCTGAGAATGCTCCTCCTTCAAATGGATCTTAAGTGTTTTAGGGTCATTTGGAGAGCAGCTAAGCCATTGAACAGAAGCAGTGGGTTACTTGTTCTGACTTCCCAGGGCAGAGTGGACGGCTTGGTCAGGAGGAGGAGGGGGCTCAGAGGATCGTCCACAAGAGGCAGTCTCTCATTTGTGTTTCCTGTTTCCTTCACTGAGCGTTTAGAGTTTGACTCAACAGAGGTTTTCCAGCCAAATGTGTTACACAGATCGCCACCATGTTATTCCTCAGGAAACAGGCCAAAATGAGCATTAGAACAGCCTTGAAGAATAAAGATGAGGGGAAGTCACCAAAAGGCAGCCAGGGCACAGTGTGGGCAAAGGGAGGGACAGTCCCTGCTGCTGTGTACAAGGTGTGGGGGGTGCTGTGGTTTAGGGACCATCTGACATTTTAACACCTGCACATGGCTCTCCCACCTGCTTCTTCCTTTGTCCATACTCTGTATCCCTTAGTTCTTGCCCCAGAGTGATAAAGAATTTCGAAAAGTATTAGCCTAGGCAACCACCATGTCTCAGGGGACGTCTGTTTCAGGGCTGTGGGTGGGAAGCCTGGAGGAGTCCTGGGCACTAGTTCCTTCTTTGACACTAGGACTGACCTCGGGAAATCACATCCTCTTTCTGGGTCTTGACCCCCTTGTCTAGAATATGAGTGGATGGATGATGTCACCAAAGTTGCCAACGCTTTGAGGTTCTAAGTTGACTGTCTTGTTGACTGAAGAAGCCATCAGGAAATAGGAAAATGGGGGTAACCTGTGGGGTGGGGCCTGAACAGAGAAGCAAGCTGAGAGAAATGAGCAGCTCTGAGGAATCAGTGACATCTCCGGAGGAAACCAAACATGAATCTTCTGGAAAGGAAGGACTCAGCTTGAGGCCCAGTTAGGGCTGCTTACCTCCAATCCCCGCTCTTTAAGGTGCTCTGCAAGACCTCTGAGGGTACTGGAAAGACAGCTGGAGTCTGTCTGGGAAGTCCCTGCTCTGACTCTCATGGGTGGCTCCTTTGCTCAGCCTGAGTGAGGTGGCCGAGGATGGATGGCCAGTTACCCTGCTGCCCTGTGGTCGCACAAGCTTCCCTCCGTGAGCATGCCACGCCATGTGGCATTGATCCCTGTGAAGCTGAACACCGGAAAGCACAGACACCTCTCGCTGCCCTAGAAAAACTCAGCTGCAGGGTCTCCAGATCTAGGGGCGGGAGCTGTCCTTCTTCAGGGAACCAAAGAATAGCACCACGCAGGCTGACCTTGCCTCTTCAGGGAATGGGTGGGAAAGGCGGTGTCTACGTGGAAGCTGAGAGTGGAGGAGCTTAGGTAGAGGTGGATGCTTCTGGTTGCGAGTCTGGTGAACATGGCTTCCTCCCCCAGAGTCTGAGCCTGAAGTTCAAAGCGTATTCAGATGGCAGAGATCTGCTTGGGCGGACAAAGTTGTGTACCAGAGGGAAAACATCCAGAGAGCCAGCTGTGGCACCACATCCCTTACTTCTCCTTGGGGCATTTCACTCAGAACTTGGTAAGCAGGTGCTCCCCATTGACCCCCCTCTCTGGGCTTGTCATCTATGCCCTCCCCACACAGAGGTCTAGGCCTGGCCCTCCGATTCTCTCACCATGCCAGCCTTTAATTAGCTTAGAGCAGGCATTCCAGACCTGGAGGTGGGCCATTAGGGGCTTCATCACAACATAAGGGCTGAGACTCCAGGGGTTGGTTGGTAAGGGGCTAAATGGGTGGGCTGAGCTCCCTTGCATCCCCGAAGTCTTTGGTGCCCCAGGAGGCTCCTGCAGCATAAATTAATGACTGAGACCCTCTTTTCACTACCCACTTTGCTCTGCATCATCTCAGCAAGATGCCTTAGAATAACAGAGTTTCCTGGGCAGCCATGGGCCAAGGACATGAGAGAGGAGCAAGGGGGGGAGCAAGATGGGGGCTATGAGGGTAAGGGTTTCCAGGGGTGGGAAGCACACCTCAGTGGCTCAAAGGTCATGATAAAGTGGCAAGTCAGAGGCTGGGCTAGCTAAGCAGTCAGGACCAGGAATAACTGTACCCTGGCTCTGTCTCCACGGAGCTTGAGGGAGTCTTCACTCCTTGGAGGATCTCAAGGAGTGAGATCTTTCTTTCTTGACTGTAATATAAAAGAGTTCAGGTTAGATCTGGGATGGCAAATGGGGCCATCCCACTTGCCAACTCGAATTGCTTGTTATTGGCTGCGTGGAGTGCCATATTCAGGCTCCTGGGGAGTCGGCCATCAGTGGGGAAGTTCTGTGATTGATTAGCAATGTCTGCTTTGGATGACTAAGGATGTACATTCTACTTTATTATTTTGTTATTGTTATTGTTTTTATTACAAGTTAATAATTGATGGGGCACCTGGGTGGCTCAGTCGGTTAAGCATCCAACTTTGGCTCAGGTCAAGATCTCATGGTCTGTGAGCTGTGAGTTCGAGCCCTGCATCGGGCTCTGGGCTGAGACCTCAGAGCCTGGAGATTCTGTGTCTTCAGATTCTGAGTTTCCCTCTCTCTCTCTCCCCTTCCCTACTCGCATTCTGTCTCTCTCTTTCTCAAAAATAAATAAATATTTTAAAAAATTAAAAAAATAATTAAGCTCTCACCATGTGCCAGGCACTATTCTGGGTGGTTCTGTTTTAGTTGTTTACAACAAACTTATGAAGTAGGTACTCTTATTGTGATCAGAACAGAGCGCAGCTGGTAAGTAGAGAAATGGAATTCCGACCTGGGCAACCTGGCCCTGAGCCTTATGCTTTTCCCCTCTGCGGTACATCGCCTGTGGCTGGTGACTCCCGAAGTTCCTACCACTTCTGACAACCTATAGTTCTGTGAAGGCAAAGTGGGAGGGAGCAGCAGACAGCTGGAGATGGGAGACGCACCAACACGGAGTGGTGGGTTCGGGGCTAGATGGCAGGCCCGCAGGAGACCAGGCACCTAACAAGGGATTGGGCCCTCGGCCTCATCCTGGGTGCTTTTATATGCTTCCTCCAGGTTGGCGAGCTCAGGGCCAGCAGGTGGCAGCATCTGCAGGGTGAGAGCAGAGGGCAGATCCTGACTTGGCACGGAAGTCCTTCAGGGATCAGACAGCCCAGATGTCGAGGAAAGCAAGGACAAAGGAGGGTGTGCGGGAAGGCTAGCCAAGGGCCAGGAGGAAGAAGGCCCGAGCCTTAGACCCACAGGGAGCTCCCATGGCCAATGCTTTAGTTCCACCCGCAGCGTGAGCCTCTCAGCTTGCATTTCATGGTGCCTGCTGTGGGCTTTTTTTTTCCTCCACTCTGGGAGAATGACTAACTTTAAGGACTAAAAAAAAAAGTGTTTTGATTACACTGCCTTTTTACCAACTGGGAGCATTAGTCACCGTGGATTGCTGCAGATAACGGGGAAGGCAAGCAGCCTCCCCCTCCTCCCCCTCCTTCTCCCTGATTAGCTCACAGAAGCCAAGGAGGAGACATGAGTGAGAGAGAGTGCGCCCAGGAGGGGAGACAATCCCCCTGGACAACGCGTGTGCCAGGCATCAGGCCAATGACAGCTCCACCCAGGCTGGGCAGCCCCCTGATGGCTTCACCTGTAGTAGGAGGCACCCACTAGGAAGACCTGGCAGGAGGAGCACCGAGCCCATGCTCCTCCGGGTCTCAGTTGGCTCCAGGTGGCTGGTCCTCCACGTGGGTCCAGAGTACACACCTGGAAAGGGGAAGTCAGAGGGAAGTCACTGAAGACATGGCCCCTGAGGTGGGGCATTGGTGGCTGAGGAGGATGAGGGGGCCCAGGACGGCCCTGACGCAGGGCTGGGGCCCAGGCTGTGGTGGGGCTAGACAACTGCTGCCTGGGGCTGGGGCCTCAGGGCTCTGCCTGGGGTTGAGCAGTTCCTGCGGGTGGGGACAGCCTGCTTTCCATGCCCCATTCTCCAGCAGTCTCCCTTCCTCTCCGTCCTCAAGGCGGCAGTATCAGGCGCTCTGCGCTGGCCTTCTTTGCTCCTGCCTTTCTGCCGACCACGGGGAGAAGAGCCAAGGCGCTCTCCCGGTCTGTCCTGTTGGCCTGGGGCCAGCAATGGGAGCTCTGTATCTCTCTGGGGAAGGCACTGAGGCAGGGAGGCATGAAGCTGGGCTGTCTCAGGGACAGGCCGGCCCTGCGAATCCTGTTCTTTTGGCTCGGCCCTTTGGCCCATTCTCCCCACCATGTTGCTCCACCCTGGGAAGAAAGAATTTGTCTGAACGGCCCTTCAACTGACCAGCCACTCATGGATATCCATGTAAAGAATCCCAAGGGTTAGGACAGGTAGCCTTCTGATTATATTAGTAAAGGAAAAGAAACAATTATTTCTACATCTCCCAAGATCAAAGCTACTTAATCCTGATTTTGCTGTTGCTGATTCTCTTCAAAAAACAAAATATGGTGTTTGGTGTTCTCGGATCTTGAGGAGTTTATATGGCATCACCTCAGAGCAAGCAGGGTTGCAGGAGGGAGCAGTCCTGGGAGAGGCCCCCCTCACTCCCATGGAAGATGCCCAGGCACTGGGGTTGCTGTGTGGGTTGTCCCATGAGCCCTGGCGTGGCGTGTCTTTTCCGAGTGTGCCACAGTTGGCTTACTGATGTTTCCCACCCCCATTCTCTGCTCTTTGCAGTTCTCCATAATAATAACCATCATCGTGGAGTGTTGCTGGTGCTGGATAGAGCATCTACATGTATTCAATAATGTTTTCTTTTTCTTTTTTTTTTTTTTAAAGATTTTTTATTTTAAAGAATCTCTACACCCATCGTGGGTCTTGAACTCACAACACCAAGATCAAGAGTCACCATGCTCTACTGACTGAGCTAGCCAGGTGCCCCAAAATAATGTGTTCTTCATAGTAACTTGATGAGGCAGCTGCTCTGACGATCCTTTTTATAGATGAGGAAACCAAGGCTGAGCCAATTACCCAAGGTCATAGAGTTGGCCAGGTGACAATGACAGGCATTTAAAACCAGGTTATCTAAACTGCCTTGGAGTAGAAAAGAAAGTAGCAAAGCAGGGGTCGGTGGGAGGAGCTAGCATTTATGGTAGACTCACTCACACTCCATCTCATTAACTGTTGCTGCCTCCCCAAAGGAGGACAATGAATTAGGTGGTCTTGGCCACAAGAGAGCCTGGGATGGTCAAACAGAAGTCCTTCTTGCTGCAAAGCCCGTGCTTAAGGTGCGGCACCGCCCAGAGGTCGGCTTGCAGCCAGAAGGGGTACCCAATGATATCAGACCAGTACAGGGAGGTCAGGCTTTGAGCTGATTGTGGGTGATAGAGTAGCCTCAGGACTTTTGTCCCCTGTTCTGGGATAGCCCTCCACCCTCGGCTGAAGCCACAGGGTGATCCAGGTGAGCACAGCCCCCAGGAGAGCATGGCTTTCCTAGGGAATCCTTGCAGATCCCACATGCGGTGAGAGCAGAGCTAGGGGGTGGGGAGGACTGCCCTAGCCTGACCTCGCTCCAGGCCTGGCTGCCCAGTGTCCGCCCCCTGCCGCTGCGGCCGAGACAGCCCCCAGACACCGGCAGGACAGGTGGCAATTATCCCTGGGCACTGATTACACTGCGGGGCCAGCCAAAGCCCCAAATAGCCCAGCAGCTTAGCCTGGCACAGGGAGTGGGGGAGGAGAAGGGTCCTGCTGGAGAAGATGGGGCCGGACCAAAGGGGTGCTTGGAGAGGAAGGATGTGTTTGGAAGGGCTGTGGGGGTAGGGAGGACATCATGTCAGGGGTTCTGCCTTTTGGGCCGGCAGGACGCTCAAAGAACGGGATGGCATTTCCACTGTAGCAGGCCAACCCCGAGAAGTGGGTCGGTAGATGGGGCAGACACCACTCCTCCAGACTTCCTGGGGGCAAATCTGCAGCGAGAAGGTGGTGCCCAGCAAGAAGGATCATGTAGAAAGGGTCTCATTGCCCTGTATGAGGAACCAGTGGCACCACTGAGGCCAGGCCAGTGTCCCTCCGGTCCTGGCCTGCCCTATCTCTGGATCGATCAGGAAAGGATTCTTTCTTCTTCTTCTTCTTCTTTTTTTTTAATGTTTATTTTACTTTTGAGAGGCAGAGAGACAGAGCGTGAGCAGAGAAAGAAGGAGGCAGAGAGAGAGAAGGAGACACAGAATCTGAAGCAGGCTCCAGGCTCTGAGCTAGCTGTCAGCACAGAGCCTGACGCGGGGCTCAAACCCACGAACCGTGAGATCATGACCTGAGCTGAAGTCAGCCCCCAACCAACTGAGCCACCCAGGCGCCCCCAGGAAAGGATTCTTAAAGAAGGCTCACAGTGCCCAGGAGAGAGGCTAAGGGAGGGTGTGGAGCATCCCGGGGGACACAGACTGCCCCTGCCTCAGAGGCCCAGGCCAAGGTCTGGGTGCTGCCCAGGCATCAGTCCCTCTTCCAAACTCTTCCCCTGCCTTGGAGGGCACTGTAACTTCCGGGACCCCAGGGCTCCTCCCTCAGGGTGGTCTTCAGGCAGACACAGAGGCAGGTGGCAGTGGACTCTGGAGACTGGAATCCTGTGGGGGGTGGGGACTCAGCCCTTGGGATGGGGTGCCTGGCAAAAGTAGTCAGGGCAAGGAGCCCTGACTTCTTGCGCCTTCAATTCTAAGCGCACTCCCCGCTGCCACATGTCTGAGGTGTTAGGGAGGGCTGCAGACCTGTGGAGCGCAGCCCAGGCTGGGGGAGGTAGCCATGGGGAGTGGGCTGGGCCTCAAGGCACGTGGGTGGGATGAGCGGCAGGTTCCTTAGGTTCCTTTGGGGGCCTCTCTGAGCCACCACCCCAACCTGGATCTGGCATCCTTAGAGCCTTGCTTCTTGGAGGCAGTCAGCATGAATGCTTAGAATGGCTGAATGGGGGGAGGCACTGGATGGAAACAAAATGGACAAAGGGAAATACAGCCCCGGCGATGCACCCCGCTTTCCTTCTTGTATAAGGATAGATTCTCCTCTGTTGACCACCCCCCCCACCTCATTTTGAAAGTCTGCCGTGACTGTGGTTTCCCCTCCAGTCAGCCGAGGGAGGGGGCTGAGCTGCTGGTCCCTCCCCCACACCCAGAAGCTATAGCTGCGGGGAAACCAGGGCAGGGTTGTTTCCAATATTTGCCAACTCTGGACGAGGCAGGACAGAAGCCTGGTGTCCCAGAGGTCTCTGAGACACTTCCAGGGATCCTGGTGTCCAATGTCTGCGCTCCTGACCTCCCCAGCGGTGGGACCTGGCACCTCTCTGGCAGCACCTGCCTGAAAGCCACCTGTGAGTTCTCCGGACCCAGGTCAGAGAGGGAGACTGCCGGTGGCTCCAAACCACCTCTCCCAGCAACTCTGCTCATCCAAATAAGATAGGGAAAAGGCAGTGGGAGGAAATGATAGTTTCATGGTTATTTTCAGAAAGGAAACAAAAAAAAAAAATGCAAACAGGAGCACACCCTGCATTTTGGTGCAAAATCTAGGAGTCACGGGGAAAAGAACCAACGGTGCTTCCTTCTTCTGGTCCCCTCACCCGATGCTGGGGAAGGGGTGCCTGGGCTGCTCTTCCTCCTAGGGAAAGGGGTGAGGGGCTTGGGGAACAGACCGCAGAGACCCTTCCCACACAGGCAGGCTGGGCAAGTGGAGAACTGGGAGATTCTGAGGCGTGTAAGGCACAGTGGCTTGTGGAGGATTGGTGGGCCGGGAGGGTGTGTTCAAGGAGCACAGCGCAGAAAGAGAACAGAGAGGGGGAGGGGGAGCTGGGGAGCCTGGGCTGTGGGAGCTGGGCTGTGTGTGTTTGGGCAGGGCATGCACACAGAGGGGACTGCCCAGGGCCCAGCCAGCACCAGAAGGCTGTGCCTTCCTGTCCCCAGGGGGAAACTGGGCTGTGCCCGGTGACTTCCAGGTTTCCTGGATAATGTGGGGTGGGGTGCAGAGGGAAGCCGTGACCTGACTCTCTGGGAGGTTTTTTCTCAGGGGGTTTGTTGGACTTGTTTGCAGACTTTCACAGGACAGCCCGGAGGAGGGTAGGAGGATGGGGATGGGAGAGAGGTGGGAGCTCAGGACAGCTGGCACACAGGGACAAAGGTCACGGTGAACTAAGAGTCCCACGTGGCAGATGAGGCAAGAGCAAGGGCGAGAAAGAGCTGAGGGTGAGCAGACCTAAGGGAACTGCAAGGAGGCCTCAGGAAGGCGGCTGGCCCGATGTCCTGCCTGAGGCAGGAGGAGCATTACTACCCCTATCTTATGGAAGTGTCAGCCGAGGCCCAGAGAAGTTAGTCACCGAGTACAAGTTTCCATGACTAGCCAGAGAAGGAGCTGGGGTGGAGAGATGGGCAGGAGGCAAACTCAGGGCATCTGTTGGGTGGTCTAGTTGGTGATGGGGGTCTATAGTGCTGAAGACATAGGCGTGCCCACCAGGCACTGTTCCAGGGAAGACAAAGCCAGGCCAAATACCAGGGAGATCCTGTTCCCAGGAGGCCTGTAGGGCCTTGGAGGCTACCCACATGGACGGGATGAAGCCTTCCCTCCCAGCTTGCTAAACCAGACCAAGCCCTGGGAGCTGGGAGGGTTGAGGAGGAGATGGAGGTAATGACTCAACCCAACCGACACATGCTTGACCTAGGGGTGGTTGGGTAACCCAGCAGACGCTCCACTGCAGGGAGGGATGGAATAAAGGGTGATGCTCAAGATAAGGGAGAGAAGACAGCGAGCAGGGACGGGCCGGTGGTTCCGGGCAGCCTGCTTGGGAGGAGGATGGGGAGAAGTGCACTTGGCCTTTGGGGATGGGAAGAAGGAATGAGGTTTCAGGACATCTTGGGAGGCCTGTCCTGGGATGAGGCCCCTGTAGGAAAGGCAGGGGCTCTTTGGGGCTAATATCCCAAAACAGAGGATTCCTAACAGTAGGAATTCTTAGGGTGGAGGCCTAAAGGCAGAGCTCTGAGCCCTCCACAAACCTGCAGCTCCCTCCTCAGGGCAGTGGCTCTGTTAGGAGCCAGCCACCCTCTGGCACCTTCCAGTCCATGGGCCTGGGGCTGATCTGTGCACCACAGGCCGCCGCTGAGAACCCAAACCAGGGGACCTCACTAAATGGCATCTTATACACATTTGGCTTAGGCCAGGAAGCCAGTAGGGATGGAAAGAGGCCAGCGCTTCTGAGAAGCAGCAGATAGGATCAAGTTTGGGCCCAGGAGGACAAGAACAGAGGTCTTTTCCTTGTCTTGCCCCTGGGCTGGGGCTCAGCCCCCCAGCTATGAGGTGGAGGGCTGGGTCTTGTGTGTACAGGCTCCTGGGACCTCTGCCCGTCCAAGCTTGAAGAGCCATATGGATCTGCCACTAGCCCCACCACTTTTCTGGCGAGGACTTTAAGACCCAGAGGGGGACTACAGCTTTGCAAACATCATACAGTTTTATCCTAATATCAAAGTCAAGATCAGGACCCAGGTCTCCTAACTCTTGGTGCAGTGCAGGGGTACCATATAGGGGTCCCAGAGATGTACCGCTGTTCGATGATATATATTCTCATTCAATGAAGATTTCAGACCCAGAAGGTACAGTTTCTAGCAGTATGGCAGGGAGCATTTCTGGGCTTGTCACCTCCGAACGATCTGAACCCTATATAGTTTTCTCCTCTGACTTAGTAAGTAGAGTGATTTGAGTTTAGATCTGGCTCCCAGCTCTGCCTAGAATATCTGTCTGGAATATTCACCTGTAGAAGGAGAAAAGTGTTCCTTAACACTCCTCTCAAGGATTCTGGGACAGGATTGCTCTCTTTCATAATTTTACATTGCAGCAGACCTCTCAACAGCCATGTGGAATAGGGGTATTAACCCCATTCTACAGATGGGGGAACAGAGGTGTGGCCAAGTTATGAGACTGACTTGGTCATATCTCATATCTCTTGGTCCGATATGGTTAACACAGAGAGAAGAGCAATGCTGGGGCCAAGGCTAGAGCTTTGGTCTTTTGACTGAGAGGTCTGAGCTCTTCAGTGAATAGCAAAGAGAAGGATGTGGATAGGTTGAGGGGAGGGAGGCAGAGGTTTATGTTTGGAATTTTGGAAGTAGAACTCTAAGTGCCCAAAGAGAAGCGGATGTGTGGTAGCCTTTCCTTCCGGCTCACCATCTCAGGTCCGGGACTGAGGAACAGGCAAGGAGGTCAGCCAGATGGATGCTCTGTGCAGACCAAGGAGAATCAGGAGATGGGTCCCCCAGCATACCACCTCCCCCAGGCCTGGAAAAGTCTGCCCTGGAGCAAGAAGAAGCTACCAGAATGTAACACAGGGAAGTGTCATCTGGGTTGGACAACCTCCACCACGCCAGCTGGGCATGCTCCAGAGATGCCAAGCTGCTATGTTGTTTCCCGGGGCCCGTGGGCCACTGAGACTTTCTTTTCCTTCTTGCAGAAAGGGACAAGAGAACAAGCAGCCCCACAGGGATCCTAAGGTAGATTCACTCTACCTAAAGTCCAGTGGGATCATTTACAAAGAGACCTTTACTCAGCACTTGGCACGTAGTGAGTTCTCAGTACCTTTGTGGTTTCATTATGATTGAGAGATGCGTAAGAGGGCTTTCTGAGACCCTCTGGGAAGTTTCCCACCTCCCAACCCTTGCCTCTGTCAGACTCTGACTTAGGTGTCTTTCTATCAGGGACCACCATCACAGGGTATCGAAGCCATCTGTTTATGTGTCTGCCTCCTCCCCGACAGGATGGAAGATCCTCAGGGCAGGGGTGGGGTCCTGTTCACGTTCACCTTTGTATTGCCTGCGACTCCTCCTAGCCCCACGGACAGGCACGCACCTGGCTCCATACAGTTTTGCTAAATTAATGGATGAACGAATGAAATGCGAAGAAGCTCTGGAGGATACCAAGTTGCCAGGGAAAGACAGACACTGAGGGGGGGCTTTTGGAAAGACATGACATGGAAGACCAAAAAAAGGAGGAGGGAAGAAACTTCTCTTTTGCAAATGAAATTGCTTGGACAAATCTAGAGCTATAATGCCACAGCACCAGGATTTGCAATGATCCAGGGACATGGAGCTCATGGTGAGGTATACAGTAGATCAAGTGGTTTTGGGAATGTCCTATCTTGCACATTCAAGGCTTGGGGTTGGGGGGAGACTATGGCCATACTGGAGGAACTTGGCCATCGACCAGCTCTTTGCCAAGGCAGGAGACATGGCCAATCCAGCCATAGACAAAAGAGGAAGCTGGTTTGCAAGAGCAACTTCTGAGAGATGAGGCCAAGGGAGAGTCCCATTCTGCGACTGGGCAGCAGAAAGAGCCATCCACCTTATTAGGGACCCAGCAGCAAGGCAAATGTCAATAGGAAGAGAAAGGATTCTCAGGCTGAGGTTCTCGAAGGAGGCAGTTCTTTCTCTCCTTGGCCAAGACAGGGTTTAGGAATAATCACTGGCCTCTGAGAGGACATAAAAGTAAGGTTAAGAAGACCACAGTCCATCAGGGGGAATTAGGAAACCAGGTGCAGGGAGGGGGAGTGTTGAGGGCAGAGGGAGAGGGCCTAGCAGCCCCACATAGATCCTGTTCTCTTCCCTTCTTGCTGTGGCTGACCCCTTTCCTCACTTGTTTCTAGCTACTCTGGCTCCCTGTGGCTCCTTGAATAGCTCAAGAATACCTGGGTGTCTAGGTGGCTCTGTTGGTTGAGCGTCCGACTTCAGCTCAGGTCATGATCTCATGGTTCGTGAGTTCAAGCCCTGCATCCGGCTCTGTGCTGACAGCTCAGAGCCTGGAGCCTGCTTTGGATTCTATGACTCTCTTTCTCTGTCCCTCCCCTGCTTGTGTGCTCTCTCTCTCTCAAAAATAAATAAACATCTAAAAAATTTAAAAAAAATAAAAGAATACCACCACCAGGACCTTACACTTGCTGTCCCTTCTTACCCAGATGTCCACATGGCCACCTCCGGCACTTCCTGCATCTGTACAAAGGCCCCCTCCTGGTGAGGCCGCCCTGGACCACCCCCTACATAATTGTAACCCCCTCCCCAGCACTTCTCATTCCAATTACTCTGCAGTGTTTCTTTCTATATCACATATCACAGTCTAACATATGTGTTTGGTTTTTACCTGCTTCTGCCCTGAAGAAGGGAAGCTTTATGAATGGAAGGATTCTTGGTTCACTGCTATATGCCTCAACAAATAGTTAATAAATGAAGCAATCAGCAGCTTTCCATGGGACTTCCACTGATAGTCTGGATCTGAGATCCTGGCTCTTCCTTTATTGGATGTGATCTTAGAGAAGTCATAGAATTTCTGGAGGCCTCTACTTTTTTATTTTTACCTGAAAAAGAGGGTGTTAGATTCAGTGGCCTCTTAAGGTCCCTTATGACTCTTACAAATGCAGGGGGAATCCACCCAAGGGGATGGGACAAGGTAAGCGCCCTGATGTCCATGCTTCTGTCATAGAACATCACTGCCATTAAGTCCTGGATGGCACTTCTGTTCCCAAACTAGGGTTGGGCAGGGGCACTTCCAGCAGCCCTGAGGCTGGAAGCTGAGAACCGGCCAGGAGGCTGAGGTCAAGGATGGATGACTAAGAACAAGCCTCAGATCCAGGGAGAAGGACAGACAGGAGGAACTGGGGCTGCTGTGTTTTATTTAAATCCCTGATAAGGATCAGGAAGCAGGCAACAGCCCAATGACACATTAATTAACTTTGCAGATGATACCGCATCAGGAAGGTGTTACATCCACCCATCTAAGTGAGAGAGACCAGAGGACCTGGGATGGGGTCAGGAGCCAGCCAGGAAATGGCAACAATGAACAGCAGCTGTGGCCGGGAGTGGACAGGACTTGTGTCCTCTGGGCGGATTGGGGTGGGGTCGAGAGGCTCCATTTTCAGAATACAGATGTCCAGTGGAGGGCTGGAGTTGGAGGCGGGTGGTGAAGACACGCAGGTTCCCTTGGTTATATTTGAATTTGTGTACAGATCCCTGGGGTAGACAGAGCCTTCTTTCCTGCATCTGTGTTTGGAAGATGGGGAATGGGGACAGAGCAAGGGGCAGGAAGATAAGTAACATTTATGGAGCACCCATGATGGGCAAGACATCGTATACATTGCCTCGTTTGACTCTACAGCAGCAAAGCTAAGGCAGGAGGAAACTGAGGTTGAGAGAGACTAAGAAGCTTGTCAAAGGTCACACTGTAAGCAAGTGGCAGAGTTGAGATTCAGATCTAAGATGGAAGTGGAGATTCCAAAGCGGGCTCAGGGCCCCGAGGGAAAAGCTGAGTAGCTGCTGGGTTATCACAGCACCTCTCAATGTTCAGGATGGAGACCTGAGTAAGGAACAAGAGCCTCAGAGGAGACTTTCCTTAGTGCTCTCGGGTCATAGAGGCACTGGAAGTTTTCTGCTTTCCTGCTCAGATGGCCTGACCTTCCTAAGCAGTTAGGAGAAGGGAACAAGGAGGAATGGAAGACCTTTAGGCACCTGGACAACCTGGAGGGGCAAAACACTGAGGAGTAGAAAGTGCTAGAGCTCTTGCAGCGTGTGCTTGAGAAGAAGCCAATGTGTCTGGAGGCCCAGCTTTGTTCTGGTCAGTAATCTCTCTGTGGTGGAGGCAGGGACCTGATATATCTGGCTGGGCAGCTACCCCAGAGAATACAGGTCCATAGACAAGGGTAACTTTCCCTGTGAAGGGTTGGGGTGTCCCCAGTCTCAGTAGTGTCAGAGATGTCTTTTCCTCCAGGGAGTTGAAGGGTGGGAGCCTTCCTAAGACATAACTAGGAACTCAGTGGGTAACTCAAATAGGAACTCAAGTCAGCTGCTGACTGCGTCAGAAAAGAGCGCTCTGTTTCCGTTTAAGTCATGATTCCGCTATGAAGGGCCCAAGGTAAAGATGGCCGCAGGCCCTGGGCAGGCCTCACAGGGAGAGCAGCCTGAAGGATTAGTGATCCTGCTCCATGCAAAATGAGCAGGACCCAGAGAACATCATTGGAGGCAATGATAGGATGGGACACTTGTAGAGTCTTAGAGGCACCCAGGAACGGATGAAGGAGGAGACTGTAGGCAGAGGGTGGATTGCCTGAGGTCCATGAGAAGCATTATGAGGCCCAGAGAGTGACTTCCTTTGTCCTTTGTCCAGGACTTTGAGAACAGAGTAGGGTATCAGTAAACCAGGGAAGCCCCATGTCTTGGTCCTAAGAGAATGTGCTAGGAGCCTTCCTGGAGACAAGGCCAAGATACAGGTTAGGCAACATTAAAGAAACCTTACGGTGGCCAAACTCCCACCCAACCTAGAAGTGAGAACATTTTGTTCAGTAGCCAGCACCATCTAGAACCTCATATTGTCTACTTCTTCTTGGTTGTTGCTTTTGGCCATGTTCTGTTTGCATTAGCTCCTTAGTAAGATTGCTCAAAAATCTTTCTTCTAGCCATCTCCATGTTTTCTGGAAGGGAAGAAATAGTGTTTTCACGCCCAGGTCAGTG
Source organism: Hyaena hyaena (assembly GCF_003009895.1). NCBI lineage: Eukaryota > Metazoa > Chordata > Mammalia > Carnivora > Hyaenidae > Hyaena > Hyaena hyaena. The sequence continues at coordinate 1,359,374 of NW_024080863.1, read as the reverse complement.
GACAGACGAGCACCGTGCTCCCGGTGGCCAGCAGAGGCAGTGACAGGGACTGTCCCAATTCCAGAAGCCCGACGAAGCAGCCATGATGAGGAGGGGGAATGATGATCCTAGGCAATGAGTCAGGGTCTAGTCCCTTCCTGCCTGCGCATGGACATGTCAGAGACTTTAGTGCAAGTTGGGGAAAGTCTCATCACACTGCCCCCAACCCTGGCCCACCTCTGTTCTTTCAGAGGCTGTGAAAATGACCAATTGTTGAAAATATAAGAGATGGGGTAGAAAGGAACCTTCGAGCAAAATGAGTGGTGAAGTTTCAAAAGCTGGGATGCTGGGAGAAGCTGACAAGACCAGACATGTTCCTGGCCTCTGTGGGTGACTGATGGAGGAGTGGCTGTAGTGTTGTCCCAGGGACTGCTGTGGCCAAGGGGCTCTGAGATTCACTTGACTCTTTCCTCTTCCTCTGGAGACCTCACCCTCTCTGTGCACAGAGTGGGTTTTCTCAAAAAGGACCACTTGGGATAGATTTAGGATTATGACCTATTTTGAAAACCCCATGGTACCTTTTAGAAAGTCATTTCCCCCCAGTCATTAAGATTTTGCCAGTATGACATCTAGTCTTTGGGGCACATAGAGGTCTCCTACTTCCCCTATGCTTATTATCCCATGACACCAGGGGAGCCAAATAAGGCCAGGGAAGGGCAGCTCACAACCCCCTCACCTATGGCAGGCAAATTTTGGATTAGTAAAAGGGGATTAGTAGCGACGGGCCATAAACTAACACCTTGCTATTATCAGAATCCACCTTGCTATTCCTTTTTATATACTTGAGAATAATATATAGACACACACTTATACACATTCATCACTACTGCCACCACCATTTAAAAACATGCTCCATTCTTTGCCCCATTTGTCACCAAGTATCTCATTTGTACCCCAACCTAGTTCACTGGGTACAATTTTGCAAAGAGTCATTGCCTTCAGTAAACCACTCCAGAGGGTGTGTGTGTGTGTGTGTGTGTGTGTGTGTGTGTGACAGAGAGAGAGACAGAGACAGGGAGACATAGAGGTTACTTCGGATGGAGTTGTGCTTCTACCTCTTCTACACCTTTACCCTTGATTTTGCTCCAGGCAAAGCTTACATTGATTCCTTCTCATGATAGCTCCATAGCTAAGCCTTTCCCTCTGCCATCTCCTCACTTCATCCCTAAGTTTCCTGAGTTTCCTCTCCCCATATTTACAAAACCCAGGCAGGTTGGGTTGCTGGTGTGATGCTATCTGGGACAGTCTTATCTAGCTACAAAGTATGAATCAGAGATTACACCATACAGGGCTGGTGCCAGCCAGGCGGGCTGCCATATTGTCAATTAACCCAGTGGTTGAACCAGGTTGGGTTGAGTAATATGCACCAATGGGAAGTGAGTTTATTAATCATGCAGCATAGTACACTGTTGACGAAAGTGTAACTCTAAAGGCCTGATGTGATTGGAGAGGGTGCAGGTGGGGCTGGATGCTAACTATGAAGACACCCAGTGACGCTATCTTCCTCTGATAATATGCATTTGAAAAACACATGGAAATCTAGAAAGGAAATATCTAGTTTAGCATAGAAGTGGATTATATGCTCAATCATTAGGACTTTTCAGCCATCTTGGATGTCCTTTGTTAACAAAGGATACCTCCTTGCAGCTGTAGTTGCAGTTTGGAATTCTGAAGTTTCGTGAGGTGAGAGAAGGGAATTCAAGATGGCAGCCAGTGACCTGGAATTGTGTGGGTGAGAAACTTTAAGATTCCATACTGCATTCTCCTTATTGATCTCTCACTTCAAAAACATTCTTTTCTAAGGCCACAGCCCACCACCTCCACCCCGGTCTGCCCTGAACTTCTTGGTAACTACAGCCAACCAGAAATACCACCCACATTTTTCAGTGTGATGGGCCTGACTGGGGAGGCAAAAGCAGTTCCTGTCACTGTATGGTTTCATCAGGGATGGAGACACTGTCCCCCAGTTGCAATGTGGTGCTGCATTTACATAGCCCAGTATCAGTCACCAAGCCCCTAAGCTTCACTGAGGCAGATGATATGTGAAACACATGACAGAGAAGCCCAAGTGAGTGAGTGGTTTAGAGGGCAGATAGGAAGAAAGGGAGAAGAAAGGACTGATCTGTCCAAAGACTGCTCTAGAATAAGCCTCAGGAGGAGAGAGAATTCTAAAGACTAATGGGAAATAAGGTGAAGGAGCAGGGTGGAGACGGGGACACACAAAGAAAGAGAACCAGAGAAAGTTCTAGGGCTGGCAAATACACTCAGTTATGAAAGGGGAAGTTTCTGGGGAAGAAAGCTCATCGAGTAAGGGAAGCATCACTTTTATTGGAGACAGAAGTTGTAGGATGTGAGGGGTTAATGCTATATAAATATTCCCTGTATGTTCTCCAAATCCCAAATGTTCTTTCTTCTCTCGGAAGCATCGGATCCCTGCGCAGTTCATAAGAGCAGCTTTTTCAGCCAAGACCATCTTTCTCAGGCAGCTACAAACAGTGAGGCCTGGAGAGTCCTGTCCAAGCGGGATTGAAGTTGTATAATTTTTAAATCTGATTTTCCCCAATTATCTGACCACAATAGAGCCTCCAATCTCTCTGGTTATCTTGCCAACCTTAAAGAACCCCTATCAAGTCTCCACCTGTTTTTCAGGCTTCAAAGTCTTTAGCAAGAGCACTATTCAGGGTGGCCGTTGTGAGTCTGCAGGGTCCTGTTCTGGTGCCCCCTGTTACCGAGAGAGAGAGAGAGAGAGAGAGAGAGAGAGAGGAGAGAGAGAGACAGAGAGGGAGAGAGAGAGAGAGACCTTAAACCTTCTAGTGCCCCCTGTTACAGAGAGAGAGAGAGAGAGAGAGAGAGAGAGAGAGGGAGCATAAACCAGAGGACCCCTCCCTTCCACCCTCAATATCCATTAGAAACCAGGGATAAGGGTTCTAGAAGGTTCCAGTCACTCGTCTTGATTCCCATGAGTTTATCTGATCTGCCTAACCTCTCTGGCAGTTTGAGACTCTCCCAGAAGAGTGGAGGAGACTCCTATTCCCCCAGAACCACAGTAAACACTCAACACTGGATTTGAAACACCAGAGCGTGCAAAATTCTGACCAACTTCGAGCAATGCCAAATTCCTTGTTTTACATTGAGTTTACAGAGCAAGAACAGCAAAAGCCAGGCATAGGAACCTACCAAACCAACCATCAGCCAAAAACAAAACGAGACCAAAAAACAGGCCAAACCAAAACTTTATACTATGAAAACAAGAAATAAAATAAGGAGATTTATAGGCCGGCTGATTGTCAGCAAACACAATATATTTACTGTATTAGCATTTGCTCACAGTGCAAATGGTACAACATTACACCATTTCAATATTTCGGTTTTAAAAATGCTGTTTTCATTAACTATATTATATTGGCATAACAATGTGACAAAGGAGCAAATGAAATATTGGTGAAGAATTTCACCTTTTCACAATATCAAGCATATTTTTTTAACCTTAGTATAAGGTACTATAAATCCAAGAAATAAAAACATCCACAAAATATATTACATCTGGTTTGTCTTTTTCTAAGTACTCAACTTTATACAAAAGTCTTTCAAAAAATATCATTCCCCATAGGTTTTCCTGTTTAAAACCTGATTTTTTTCTCTCAGTTCACATAAGTTAGAGTGCATTTTCTCTTGTTGTTTTTTAAAACATGCAGACATATAAAAAAATCTGGATAGCACAACCTTTTGGCAACAAAGTTATTTTTCTCTTAGTTTAAGCTTAAATGTCTGAGAACAGTTTTATTAAAACAAAGGAAAACTCAGATGATCATGCAGTAGCATGCATAAACCAGAAGGAGCAAGGAAAAAATATTAAAGGATATTTGATTCCTCCTTCCAGCTTTGAAGTGACCAAAATTTTTGTTTTTAATAATCATCACATTATAAAAAGTATTCAGCAAAATACTGTCTCTGCAAAGAAAGATTTTACCCTTCAGCTGAAAAAATATGGGCCCTCCTGGCAAACTTCGTCCTCTTCTCTTTCCTTCTACAAAAAGTCCAAGTACCTGGAAATTCACAAGCCCCCTGCTCTTTGATTTTCTTTTTTGTCCCTTTCACTAGACTCCTTTTAGTATTATTTATCCACCACCAAAGAAAACAAAAACCCAAAAACAAAAACAAAAACAAACCCCAAAAACAAACAAAACGAAACAAAACAAAAACCAGGTGCTTAAAAAAAGTGGGAGACGCATAAAGTGACTTTAAAAACAGACATTCTGTAAACTCCAGACCTTTGTCCCTTCTCTCTGGGCAGCTCAGTGGCCACAGGAGAAATAACGCTAAGAGGGAACAGTACATTCAGTCAAGACTGTGCTGGAAGCTGTGTCAGAGAGCAACCTTCCCTACGACTCCACTTCAAAAGAGTCACCCCTGTGCGGGGGAAGTGCTGGGGAGGAGGGGGTGCCTGAGAAGAGGTGAGGTAGGGCGGGGAGTAGGTGAGAGTGGGGTATGGAAAAGATATGCCTCATTCCGAACATGGATTAATGCAAAAATGCCCAGATCTCTGAGGAAGATTTGGACAGAGACGTGTGCATGTGTGTAAATGTGGGCATACATACATACATACATACATATGTGCATATATACATACACACACCTATGTAGATATAATCTCATCAGTTAAGTTTTTCATAAAAAATAAATCATTTAAAGCTTATATACCTACAAACTCTCTTTATGCCGGTGCACTGCACTGGATAGCCACGTACCTTAGAGATTTTATTGTGTGTATGTATGTTCTATATATGTATATATGTGTGTATATACACCTACATACATGCCCCCCCGCATGTACATAGATCTGAATTCTACCTATTGTGTCGGGGATGGCAAAGGATGAAGCACGAGTCTGCTTTCCCATCAATGAGGTGGGGGGGGAGAGGGAGGAGAAATGGGTATGAGTGAGAGAAAACAAAAAGATGGTAAAATGAGTGGCTGGTTGAGGCCTGCCTTTCTGGAAGAAGATTTGGAAAGAGATGGGAGAAGGCTTAGAAGGGAGTGGAGCGGGAGAAAGGGCAGAGGGCAAACTCAGGAACATAGATTTTAAAAAGTGGGGCTGGGGAAATCTATTTGTGAAAAGGCAGGTTTAGTGATGGCTGCTCCTTCTCCCCGCAGATCAAACTGCCCTGAGGCCTAAGAGGGAAGCGCTCGGAAAAGGAGGGGTGCTGAGGGGCCAAACCCTAAACAGCGGTAGCAGCACCGCGGCGGCGGCATCCGAGGCATTTCTCTAAGAAACATTTCCGAGCAGATGGAAGACCGTCTCATCCTGCCACGTGCAGGCCCCCAACCTGAGACATTCCTCCAGCGGCCTGGGGACCCGATGTGGGGAAGAGTTTGGGGTGGACACAGCCCAGCTCAGCTCAAGAGTCTCTCTCACACACACACGCACACATAACACTCACGCGAGCACGCACACTCGCGCGCATCCCCGCACGCAAGCGCGCGTGCGTGCGGCGGGCAGCAAGCTCTGCGCTTTGGTGCGCTCCTTACCCCCTCCCCCTCTCGGGTCTTCGAGGGGGAACCGAGGGAGACGTGGGGGGAACCGTGAGGTGCTTGGGTCGGGCGAGGCTTGGACGGGCCCCGCCTTCAGTCCCCCGCAGGTCCTTGGCGCGGCCCAGCGGCCCCAGGATCAAGACGATCCGAACTGAACAAAGCGGGCTAGACGCCACCTTTCCGCCCCCACGCCTTGGTTAAGGGGGGAGCAGCGAAGGGAGGGCGCCTCCTGCCCTGGCCCCCGACCGTTGGCCGGTGTGAAAGGGTGGAAACGGGGGACATCGAAGGGGAACAAGGGACCTTACGTCCATGGAGAGGCCAGGGCGCGGCCCCTGCGCCTCCGTGGCTAGCTTTCCCGCTGCTTTCAGGCAAGCAGCTGGGAGACACTTGGAGGGGAAAAGTGGGGATCTGGGGGCCCGAGCCTCAGGCGCAGGTGGTGACCACAGGGGCCAGGGACACGGGGGGCGCCGAGGACGCAGAGGGCGCACCCCCCTTCTCCGCCTTCTTCTCCTTTTGCTTGAGGTGGATCTTGGCGTGGCGCTTGCGCTCGTCGCTGCGCGCAAACTTGCGCCCGCAGAACTCGCAGGCAAAGGGCTTCTCGCCCGTATGCGTGCGGATGTGAGTGGTAAGGTGGTCGCTGCGACTGAAGCTCCGCATGCAAATCCGGCATTGGAAGGGCTTGTGGCCCGTGTGGATGCGCAGGTGCCGGGTCAGCTCGTCCGAGCGGCTGAAACGGCGGTCGCAGCCCTCCGCCGGGCATGCGTGGGGCCGCTCGTGGAGCGGGGTCTTGCTGGGTCGGTTGGGATACTTGCGGGGCCGGATGGGCTTGAGCGTGAGCGGCGGCTGGGGCAGGCTGCCAAAGCCCGGGTGGATCTGCTTGTCTTTGAATGCCTTGATGGTCTCCAGAGGGGTAATAGGGGGCGGATTGACCCGGATGGGGTCCATGCCCTGGAAGGGCTTGTGCTCCGGAATGGAGCCCATGTCGTTGGGATGGTGGTAGAGGTTGTAGTCAGGAATCATGGGGAAGAGATTGCTGTCCAAGGCCGGTTTGGCCGATTGGTAATCCTGGGGGGAATAGGCGAGCCCAGGGTTGCCCTGGGGGTCGTGGAAAGACACAGGCTCCGAGTAGAGATCACTGCAGTTAGAATAGGGGGGCAGCGCCGGATACATGGCCTCCACGTCGCCCTGCGGTGGCTGCACCATGCTGGCCGTGGAGGTCTGCGTGCTGAGTGCCCCTGAGGCCGGGGGCACTCCCAAGATGCCGGCGCTCATGAGGCTAATGATGTTGTCCTGACACCAGTTGGAAGGGGAGTCGAAGGCGAACTTTCCCAAGTAGGTCACGGTCTTGTTGCCGGGGGCTGGCTGGAAGGAGCCGGAATAAGAGAGTTCCGGGTTGGGCTTCTCGTTGGTCAGACCGATGTCCATCACATTCTCTGCGGAGAGCGGGGAAGAGAGGGGAGGGGTGAGTGAAGCCGAGCCGGCTCCCGGACCCGGGCGCCCGGGTCCTTGCTCAGGTGTGGAGGGTGCGGCCGGGTGGAGTGATCTGCGCATAGGGTAGGAGGAAAGCTGCGCCCCGGCGCAAAGCGGGCGGTGCCGCGCTCCCGGGCGCAACCTGGATACAGCAAAATACTACGGATCGGGGTGTGGAGTGGCTGCCGCACACACACCGCACACGCCGCGCACACACTCACGTACCACACGCACACACGCGCGCGCGCGAGAAGCATTGTTGTTGTTTCCGAGGTGGGGCGGGCAGGTAGCTGCAGCTACAGGTAGTTTCAGACCCGGAGCGCACTGGGCTCTCACTCTTTAGCGCACACAACTCGGCCTCTTCCCCTCGCCCTGTCCGCGCCGGGACGCCGCGCCTTTCCTGCCCCGACGAAGCCCCCAGTGCGCACCGCGCCCGGGTCGCGGACCCGGAGCGCTCCGACGCTTTGTCCTCGGCGCGCAGAGGGGTTCTGTCCGCAAAGCGAGCTCTCCCGCAGGCTTCCAGGGCCCCAGCCTTCTCCAGGCCTGAAGGAGCTTTCGGCTCTTGCTGGAGGGGGAAAGCCCAGCCTAGCTAGAGAGGGTGGAGGGCGGCGGAAAACCGGCCCATGTCTCTATGGCGGGAGTGGCCGCTCTTCCCAAGCTCCAAGGCCAAAGAATCGCCCCCCGTGACGGCCCCCGCTCGGGTGGACCCCCTCCCTCTCCCCGCCGTCCCCACACCCCCACGGCTTTGCTGAACGCCCCGGAAAGGCAGCGTCGCAGTACCTCTCCCACCGCGGGGACTCCACGCCGCACATGGCTCCATCCCGGGTGGGAGGCTGAGGGAGTAAGGGGGGGGAGAGCGCGGGTGAAAGGGACGCTGGGCTCCTCCCGGGAAAGGGGGCGATAGCACCACGCCTTGCGCTCAGCCTGGCGATCGCGCCCCCTAAGTGGAGAACCCCGGAGCCGCTCGCACCTACCTCCCTCTGGTCGGCGGCTGCCCCCACCCGGGAGAACCGAAGCCTCTATCGTGGCGTCGCCAACCGAGCCTTCCCGATCTGGGAGGGCGGGAGGAGTGGGTGGGAAAAGCAACTCGCCCCCCGGAAAATTCCCAGCGCGCCCCCCATCTCTCCATCCACCATCCATCCATCCATCCACCATCCATCCATCCATCCACCCATCCATCCATCGGTAGCTCGTTCCCTCCTCCTCTTCTCTCTCCCTTTCCTTCCTCGCTGCCTCGCCGCCTCCCCGCCGCCCTTACCTGTAGCCATCTGATTGTAATGGGCTACCGAGTCGCTGCTGCCGGAGAAGAGGTTGAGCGCGCTGGGGATCTCCTCGGGGTACAGATTGTCAGGCAGTTGGTTTAGCAAACTGCTCATGGTCACCGGCAGCTTCTCGGCGAGTTTGCCGGTCATAGCACTCCCGAGCTGCCGCCGCCGCCACCGCCGCCACCGCCGCCGCTCGCTCCTAACGCAGCTTCCAGGCAAGCGGCATCGGAGAGGAGATCCGTGGTGCAGGGGAAAAGCATGCGAGAGGGAAAGTTCGGGGGGAGGGGGAGGGAAGAGGGGAAGGGGTGGGCCAGGGGAGGGGATCTTCTCTTTTGGGGGTGGGTGGGAGAGAGGGCAAAGGGGGGTAATCCTCCTGGGTGCCTCAGCTGGTGCCGTAAGAGGCTGGGGTGGGGGGGCGTGTGCGGGGGGTGGGGTGGGCCTGGGCTGGGGGAGTCTCGGCCCGAGGGGTTGGAAGCGGCCTCTGTATTGATCTCACAAACAGACGCGCGCCGGCGGCCCCCCCGCCCCCCGATCCGCCACCGCCACCGCCGCCACTGCCGCCGCCGCCGCCTCTGCCGCTGCTGCTGCCGCTGCTACCACCACCACCACCAGCCCCGCCGCTTCCTAGCAAGCTCACTGCTGCCCAAAAGCTCCCAGCCAGGGAACTCCACCAGCCTATTTATCTGAGCCCCGGGAAAGCTCCGTGACGTAGCTGCCCATATATGGACAGACAAAGCCCAGCCGAAGGGGCGCGACGTCACAATGGAAGCTCCTCACAATGGAACATTAGAAAGCAGGAAGCGGGCCGCAGCCAACGTGCGGCGCCCGCAACGCTCGCGGATCTTAAAAAAATTAGAGAAAGAAATAGAAGAGAAGAAAGAAGGAAAATTCGAGAGGAGAGAGGAAAGAGGGAAGCAACTGAACGCAAAGCGTAGAGCGCGCGGCGCAGGGTTGAAAAAGCAATAACCGCCAGTGTGTTTATTTTAGGTGCGCTCGAGGTGAGCGCGCTTGTACAGCGGGGGGCGGGGGTGTGTGTGGAGTTGTTTGCAAGTGGCCCCCAACACCCCGAGCAGGGAGAGAGGGAATTGGAAACAGCCGGCGAGGTCCCTTTGCAACCTGGGAACTTCTGGGGAACCCGGAAGGTGTGCGCTTCGACCCGGGTCCCGCCGCACGTAGCGTCTCGCATCTAGGACCCTGGCTGAGACTGAGAGAAAGGGAGCGCGCCCCTCTGAGGAGGATTCCAGCGTGCCAGGGATCGCTGATCCAGCATCCGGATCACTTGCGAGCTGCCCTCACTCTGATTCTCCGCCCCCACCCCGCGCTCCCCGGGCCCCTGACCCTGAGCTGACTCCTAGCTGGGCGCCGCCGCGGCCGGGAGCTTGGTGGCTGCAGAGCGGCTGCGCGCGAGGCGAGTGCCCCGCACTTTTGGGGTCGAGGATGTGCGGTTTGGGTGTTGGAGAAGTAGGAATGGAGTTGAGGGAACAGGAAACACGTGCACCGAATCCGTGATAATCCCCCAACGGTTCCAAAGCACCCGCTTTGGCCGCAGGATGGCAGGAGGGCCCAGCAGGCCCAGGCACAGTCCCTGTCTATTGCTGCCTGCGAAGGGCCCGCCACTGAGTTGCAGCAGGAGCCTGCCGAACCCACAATCTCTGAACCGTCTCCTCTAGTCTCTCTGTACCCTCCCCCTCGCCTTCCACAGGGCTGTCCCCATTGCTGCCTGCCGGCGCCCTGCAGTCAAGGGCCTCCAGTTTGCCGACCGGAACGCTGTCACCTCCCAGAGCGGCAGCAGATCCCGGGGGCGGCTGCTACGTTCCCAGAGGCCTGCTCCGGCCGGGCCGCGGGAGAGCGGGAGGAGAGGAGCGTGGGGGAGCGACCCCGAATCACAGCGGCACCGGCTTGGCGTGGGAGGATTCCCTCCCCTGTGGCCGCGTGGGCGCGGTGAATCCCGTGCCCCCGCCCCCCCCCCGCTGGGGAGCTGGGGTTGGGGGAACGTGCATTTCTCAGGGGGAGTGGGAGTGCTGACAAGGAGGAAGAGAGGATCCCCGGGCCTCGCTCCGTGGGAGGGCCTCGCGGGCCGGGGACGTGTGGGAGGAACTCCCGAGCTGCACATCGTGGTGGGGGTGGATGACAACCTCGCTCCCCTCCCCTCCGCGCGGCGGAGAACTGGGGGCGGGAGGGCCCGGCCTCCCCCGGATCTTCTCCGGTTCTTAGGAAAGGAGGGATTCCCGCCGCCCGCGAGCCCCCTCACCCCGCCCCTGCCGCCGCTCCCGCCCGGCTCCCCACACCTCTACAAGGGAGGCACTGCGCCCCCGGGCTCTCCTCCGCCTGCGCGGCGCTGGGAGGGAGAGCGCTCTGCAGCGGTCCCCGGCTCCGGCCGGAATCAGGGCATGCAGCGCCTCCCGCCCCCGGCTCCCTCCCTAGGGGGGCGAGCGGCCGGCCCGGGGGCGTGGGCGGCAGTGTGAGCCCGGCTGGGCGCGGGAGGGGCCGGGGCGGCTGCAGGGAGGGTCGCGGGGCGGCGGGCCAAGCCGGGAAGAGCCATACAAGGAGCGGATCCGGTGACGCGCCGGCCGCGCCCCTTCTCCTCGATTTGGCTGCCGATTCCGGTCCCCGGATTTGCATATTTTGGCATCCAGTGGAAAAGGAAAGAGGAACGGAACCCGCAGCCTTTAAAGGAACCGCACAGACTCTAGCGTCACCTAGGAAGGCGGTCTGGGGGGCGTGAAAAATTAGCCAGCGGCTCGGGCCTCTGGCCTTAGAGCCTGTCAGTAAGCGAGAGGCCGGGAGCGGCGCCGACTAGCTGAGGAGCGCCCGCCCCTGGCCTTTCTGCGGCGCCTTCTGCTGCGCGTGCACCGGGAGGTGGCAGGGGTCTCCTCGGGTTCCTGCCTGGGGCCCGGAGACGCCGCCAGGTCCGCGGCCTTGGGCGTGCGGCACCCCCAGTATTGACTGCAGTGCCCTTGTTTCCCCGCGGGAGGCACAGCTCAGCCTGCGGGGGTGGCGGGAAGGAAGCGGGAGACCTACAGGCCGTCAGGCTCAGCTCCGGAGGACCCTGCCATGATGCACCCCCTCCCCATCCGTTGAGACCTCTCCCCAGGCGAGGACAGTCAGGAGCTGGAAACCCTAGTCCTGTTCGACAGGGGCCGCGTTAGGAAAGGGCAGAGTCAGTGGGAGAATTTGGGATCCTTGAAAGCTTCCAGGACCCCCGAGACTGAAGGAGTGCAGCCACTCCAGAGACGGCCCTCAAACCCTTTCAGGTTAGCTGGACTTGTTGCACCCAAGGAGAAGGGCAAGTAGCAGAGCTCGTCGGCCGGGGGGCACCCCCTGCTTGCCTGCTGGTGAGACTGGATAAAAGTCTTTGGGCACAAATTGCCTCCCCCTCCTTCCTATTAGTTCTTTCTATTTGTATTTATTTATTAATTTTTTAATGTTTATTCATTTTTGATAGAGACAGGGTGTGAGCAGGGAGGGGCAGAGAGAGAGAGAGAGACACACACACACACACACACAAACACACACAGAGTTTGAAGCAGGCCCCGGGCTCTGAGCTCTGGGCTCTGGGCTCTGGGCTGCCAGCACACAGTGGCATGCCGGGTTGGAACCCACCAACCACCAGATAATGAGTCCGACCCTTAACGGAAATAAATGGGAGCCTTCAGTTCAATTAAATAATACTCATTAAAACTTCAGTGTGACCTTGGGCAAGTTTCTCAATTTCTTTCTTAGCCTGTTTGGTTGTTTGTAAATTGGGATAGTAATAGAACCTATCCCTTAGGAAGCATTAAGTTAGTTAATCCTCACAGAGTCCTTCCGCTAGACCCCTTGCAAGCATTCCATAAGTGGCGATTCATATTGTTGAACAATATTCTCCCCCACTCCACCATGTGACAGAAAAGACCCTTCCCCTCTTAGGAGGGAGCATAAGGATATAAGATATAGATGTGATGTGGGGAGTAAAAAGGGCCAGGTATTCCATAGCTGTGTGATCATATACAAGAAGGTATTAAAGTTTGTTATTTGGGGGAAAAGAAAGTCCTGTCTGTGTGCCAGGTATCTGCTGGGCACTATGCCAATGTAGAGACGTTTTAAAAAAAGGTCCTCACTGCAGGAGTGACATAAGGCAGGGTACAATGAAGTCACTCAGCTGCACTTGAACACTCTGGAGCATCCTTCTAGACTTTTTTTGGACGGTGGCTCTGGCTCCTGGGGTGGGGGACTCCTCTGTCCCTCCACTGCCACGGAAGGAGCCTCCCTGGGGAAAGCCTATCTCTGCAAGCGTAGGTCCCCACTGCCTGGCTCTTGTTCAGGTTGTAGCCCCTCAAGGTGCCCCCTGTTACCCTGGATGATGGTGGCTGACAGAGGCCAGGGTTCTGTGGCAGGAGGGGACAAGCCTGGGTATGAAGCGGGTGTGGGGTTTTTGAATGGATGCTAGATGAATGGCCTTCTTCCTCTGGTTGCTAAACACTGAATTTAGCACAGAAAGAAAGTTTTCTTTCCTTTCCTCCCCCACCCCCCAACCTTTCCTCTCTCCCTCCTGAACAGGGGCTGAGGGTGATTGTCTCAGTTTTATTGGCAGGCTCAGGTGAGATTGCCAAGGGCCTAATTACCTGAACTCCAAGCCCCGGACTTGTTGGGGAGCGAGTAGGCACTGGTTCAGGGCGTCCTCAGCCTGGGGATGGTGAAAGGCAGGCCCAGCCCCCCTGCCACGGGGCCAAGGCCGCCCAGCCACTGGCTGCTCTCTCCCACTGAACCCGGTTAGCCTCACCAGCTACATTTGTGGGGGCTGCTGTTGCTTATAGGGACAATAGGTGTGTCTGTCTTGGTGGCAGGATAAAGGAAGGAGTAGATGTAGCCCTAGAAACTCACCACCAGAAAAGGCCGGGCTGTTGCTGTCTTGCTCCTTAGTTCTGCAGTCACCTCTGAACTTTATTTATGTCCCCTTTCACTAAAGATATCCAGTCTTTCTCTGATGACTTACAAGACAAGACCCGCCCCCCCCCCCCCTTTCAATCTGGGCTGCACTGCTCTTCTCAGGGGCCATTTGTGTTTTTAGAAGAAAATGCTTAGAAATGGTAACAAATAACCCAGAGGAATTAAGCCCATTTCTTAGCATGATGCCTGGAAAATGGCAGGTGCTCATTAATGCTGGCGGAATGAGGTCTGGCTGTGGGCTTCCAGGCTCAGTGACAAGGAATGGGAGGTCTGGGCTACAGAGAGTGTCTGCGGTTCCTCACATCATTCCAGGCACCTATGTCTCGGGCCCATCCTGGCAGGATTGCTCTGGAATGACAGTTGTGTCAAAGGTATTCAGTTGCTTTCCATTTTGGGGTGCCCCACAGGATGTTCACAGGGGATGGGTCACTGGTGGAATCTCCTTGGCCAGCCCTCCCTGTCATTCTAGAGGTCATTGCCATTTGTCGGATAATGGTAGCCAACTGTGGCTAGGTGGGCTTTGCCTAGGAGCTTTTGGAAGGGAAATATGTTGGCAGCCATGAAGACTTCTGAGGGTGGTGCTTCTCCTGAAGCCACAGAAGATGGGGCCCTGGGGGCCCTATGGACATACTTCATTGTCTTTATTCTATACAACAATCCAGTGAAAAGGCTTTTAGGGCTGCCCTCTTAACATTTTGCTTCTAAAGGAAAAATGAAAGATCAAAGCATTGGAAAGAGTCTGAATTGTTAGTTGGAGGATACTGGGTCAGGAAGTGGCTGAGCTGAGATTTGAACTCAGGGCCTTGTGACTCTAGCGACTGCTTTTCATCCCAGCCTCTGTCCCCATTGTGGCTGTCAGAGAAAGAAATGAGGTGGCAGGGGTGAGTAACAGGACGGATGTATATACAGCATATACAGTCTATGGAGAAGGTGATGGGGAGAAGAAAGGTCAACTGGAATGGTGCCCGGAGGCACCATCTTCGACTCAGCGTGGGGTAGGGGAGGGGCCCTGCTTCAGGGAGAGTCAGGGCTATGGCACTCAGGGAGAGTGGGGGCGGGTGGGCGGTGTTTCTGCGGGGCTCTGGGTAAGTGGAATGGCTGCTGTGCCACTCTGAGCTCAGGTCCCGTAACCATAGGTTGTGTCAGAGACCACAAGGGCCTCTGCGTCAATCATGCGCTTCCATTTTAAACACCTGCTTGTGTCTCAATTCAAAGTAACTCATTATAATCAGGCCAGTCTGGTGACCCAAAGGGAGAAAGCCTTGCCACAAAGTAACATTTGCTGGGAAGGGGCCCCCGAGTGGTCCTGGAGACCCGTCCTTAGACACAGGTCCAAGGCTGTAACTGCCACAGGGGTCAAGATGATGAGAGTTCAGGGCCAGGCTGGGGCAGGGAGGGAAGGAAGGTCTTAGGTAAAGGCAAGATTTGAAAGAAAACCCACTATATTGGTAAGCAACAAGTACAAGCCCCGGCCTGGGATCGGGACTCTGCGTTCTGCCATGAATGATCGATGTGACTTTGAGCTGGGCCCTCTTGTTCCTGGGCTTCTGGTGGGAACTGGATGGGACAACCCACCTCTGAGTTCTTCCCAGCCCCGTTTCAGATTCCACTGCAGAGAGAGTTGGGAGAGGACTGGTCAGCATTCCTAATCAAGTCGGGGGTTCTCTAAGGCTTGGTGTGGGATCCTTGTGGAGAAGGAGGTGCAGGTCAGGGCGTGAGGCCTTGTAATCGGAAATTTGCTATGGTAGCTTAGGGGCTCATGGAGGGTAAGTGGAGTCATGTGCTCAGAGGGCCTGTCACTGCCCCTGGGGGCCATGGTGGGACAGCCCCCTTCTCAGCTGGGAGGGATGGTGTCTCTGCAGAAAGGACTCTTGGGGGATGGGACTTTTTGGAAAGAGGAACTTTGTCATCTGAAATGAACCAGAAAATGTGTGACTATGAGGGGACAGCGGGGGGAGGCAGTCAGTGAGGGGACAGCAGGGTGGGGAGGGGGGAGGCAGAGAGACAGTGAGAGAGGAAAGGAGAGAGAGAATAGGTTCTCCCCCACTGCCCTCCACACAGCCAGCTTCTTGCTGGGTTGCAGGTTCACCCATGGGGCAGGTGCTGGACCCAAGAGGCTGGCAGGTTCCTTTCCTCTCGGCTCCGTAAGAAAAACCTTTGGGAAACCAGAGAGCTGTGGTCTTTAGATCTTGGCCTCTTAGTCGCCCCCTGCCTCGGGACCCTCCCCCGCCTCAAATGGAGTGGGCCCTTTGCCTCATCCATCAAGGTGAGAAGTTGGGGACAGACTCTTGGCTTCTTCTTGGCTGTTCTGTGCAGCCAAAAATCTGGGATCTGGGACAAAGTGGTTAATGACTCTTTTGGGCCCAAGTTTGAGCTCCTCAGTTGTAGTAGCATCCTCTTTCACCAAGACGGCTTAGGCAGGGCTTCCTGACCTTTGTCATGCTCTCCTAGAAAATGAAACTCTTTTTTTTTTTTACAGCTTCTGGGGTAAAGGACCATTGCTGCCCCGGGCCGGGCCAGGCCAGTCGCCCTGAGGGATGGGGAACAATACCTGCGGAGCCCGCTGGAAGCCTGCCCATCAGCCTGGCTGATGGCATGAGCTTCCCTGGCAGGGCTTAGGGCAGATAGACGAAAGATAAAGGGCATGATCTCTCTCTCTCTCTCTCTCTCTCTCTCTCTCTCTCTCAGACACTGCAGTTATTTGTGCTGGTTAGAATTTTTTGCCCCGAGATCACCCAGAAAGCTGCTGGAAGGCAAGAGATGGCAGCCAAGCTCCCAGAGGACAGGGACTGAACTTAGTCGTCTTTGTCCCCCTCCACTAGCCCTGGGCCTGTCCCAGTGGGGGCTCCGGAAGAGCTCGTTGATCCAGTTCAATTGCCCACCTTGGTGATTCTGAAACATGGTCTATTTGAGGAGCGGCCTGATCCACTTGACCCTTCCCACCTGGTCCTTTCATTTCTACCACCCCAGCGACCCCTGCACAGTGGGCGACCTCTTGGCCACCAACATTTCGTTTTGTCAGGGGTGCTCCACAGGTCTGGGGCTTAGCTCTCTTGCTTCAGTGCGGCAAACATCTAGGGAGCACTTCCTGGGCACTCTTTGTGGAGGGAATCAGACTTGAGGCTGGGCTCCTGCTGTCAGCGAGCAGGCAGCTTGTAGTATGAGGAGTGGGGCTCTGTGGAAGCGAGCGTGCACAAGAAATCTTGCAAAGTGTCTCAAGATGGGCACAGGCAGGGGGGTTCAGAGGGGAAAGGACATCCTTGGGCTTGCAGAAGGGACTTGTCCGGGAAGAGGGGGAGGCCCGACTGGAAGAGGGGCTTCATTAAGGCCCTGAGGAGGGGCGGGGACCCATAATGAGGAGGGGAGCAGACAGCAGGGGAGAGTAGGGGAGGGAGATTCTGTGCCAAGGGCTGTGATTTCTTCCCCCTCATTTTCCTATCAATATTTTTCATCTCTGACACTAGAACCCATTAGCACTGTCCTTTCCAGGCCTTCTCTGTCTCAGAGTGCCTTAGCCGAGGCCTGATTACGGTTTGTTGTGCAGATGAATGAGGAACCCCGGAGGGAGAGAAGAGAGAGAGTACTGAGCCTGGATATGCTAGATCCCATCAGACATTCGGCACCTCCTAGAATGTAAGGTCCAGAAAAGCAAGGGCTGGGGTCTGTGACCGTCACTGCTGTATCCCCAGCTAGAACCTGGCTTTTGGGGGTGCTCCATACATATCTGTTGAAGAATGAATGTGCCAGACACTCTTTCAGGCCCTGTTCCTGATTCCATGAGCAGAAATAGGAAAGGGGGCTAACTCCAGGTGTGAAATCCAGGAGAAAGAAGGAGCTTAGCGAGTTGAAGGCAACATGGATCCCAGGTTGGGGGTGGGGTAGAATTAATCATACATAAATTCAAGTGGTAATAGCCCCCTTAATTGAGTGGTAATGATCCTTGGCATTTTTCATCTTCAAAGTCAGGAACAAACTGTAATTAATAGTCCAGCCACCCGGGGGCAGGGTGGGGGTTGGTGTGGAGAATCTTGAGTGGCTGCTACTCAGTCCGGGAAACTGAGGCACTGGTGTTGAATTGGTTAGGAGAGTGGATACAAAGCCCAGCAGAGCCCAGAATCTTCAGGGGTGTCTTGAGGGTGGCCCCCTCCCAAACCCAGGCAGCTGGGGAGCCGAGATCATGAATGAGGAAGGGGCGCTGGAGACCCAGGAGGGACAGGGAAAGGAGTCTCAGACTTCAGCGGGGCCGAGGGTGGCAGCAGGTGACAGGTTTGTTGGAGGCTTGGCCCACAGTTGTGGGCCCAGGCCCAGGATGAGCCCAGGGGCGGCGCTGGAGTGGCGGGCGGGACAGGGAAGGGGACCCGGGAGTCCCTGGAGCCCAACAGCAGGCCGGCCTACGGCACACTCAGCGTGAGTCACCAGCGGCTCCGAAATGCCTCCCGGTTTCCTCATCACAGTCTGGCTGCCCCGAGCCCGGAGGGAGTTTTTCATTAAGGTGATTACCCTGCCATCATTAAAGGCCGGTAAATAGCACCCAGGGACCGAGGGCGCGCGCGCGGCCCGCCTCTGAACCGCAGCCCGGGTTCACAGGCACCCCTGGCAGAGAGCGGCGCCGCTGGGCCTCCGCGCCACCAGATGGAATCTAGGGGCCGGTGAGCTCCCAGAAGCCATCCCGTCACGACCGCACCTCGCACACAGCGTTGCGTTTTCTCGTAGACCTCGATGTCCTCGAGGGACAGTTCAGTGCCCACTCACTCAGGAAAGCCTCTCTTGTGACACCCCCTCCGGTGACAACCAAACGCCACTTTGAGGTTGCCATAGTTCTATTTATCTTTTTACATTTATTTGTGTAACCCTGTCATGAGTGCCCCCTCCCACCTCTGAAACGTTCCCAAAGGGCAGGAGCCACTACTGGTTTTGTGTTGTTCCCGCGCCGCGCCGCGCCGCCCCTGCCAGCCCACTCTCCGCCAAGTATCCTGCTACAGGTGTAGCCGCCAGGCAACACGCTGTCGGGGGACTGCCCCTCTGCCCGATGCTGTCCACATTTGACGGTGATCTGCTGTGCCCCTACTCTGTGTCAGGCACTGCTGTGGGGAGACTCAAGGCCTCGTGGGTGTTCAGCGTGGGGATGGGCAAGACGCAAATATATAAGAGGTGATGGTAAGTGATATGTATGAGAAAAAATAAGAAGGGGAGAGAGACTGAGTGTGGAGATCCTGTTTTATCTACTAATTCCCCCCGTCCTTGCATTTGGGAGCGAGCTTTAGTGCCACTGATAGTAAAGCATGGAATCAGAGCATGTAGATCTGTGCCGTCATCTGGCTAAGTTTTTGTGTGCCCTTTGAAGAATTCTGAAGAAGTACAATCTTTGTTTTAAAAAATTCCATCAAAGTCCGCTAAGGAAGGTGAAGTCTCTGAAGGCAAAGTCACTTGGCCCCTTCCCCCCCCAACCCACATCAGTCCCTCTTCCCTGGGTCGGCTTTTCCGCCTGCCACCAGGTGGCCAGAGATAAAGTTCTGACGGTTCCAGAGGACACAGTAGTTTTCAGCAGCCTCTGGGGAAGAGACGGCAGTGGGCCAACGGTGACTGTGGCGGTGGGCACCCCAGCCCCGAATCTCAGAGCTGCACTCCCCTCTTGCACACACCGTCTCTCAGATTGGTGGGAGAGCTTCTTCTAGACCCCAAACGAAAGAAAAAGTCGCCGCAATGGAAACTCGAACTAACCCTCCCTTCTTGCCCCACTTCCCTCCCGCGGTCACACTTCCGGCAGCCACCACAGGGTATTTTGGGTTCGAAAACAAAGCGTCAGATCTATTTGAGCAACTTTTTTTTCCATTGGAGTAGAAGCCCAGGGGCCTGTGGCCACCCTGGGCTCGGCCACTTCCCCAGGGAACTGACGCGTTTCCCCTTCTCTGCTGAGGACCAATTTAGCAATTCAGACTGGCCACTTTTAGCTTCTCCTTTCCTTGGCCTGGCAGCAGGCGAGGTAGGGCCGCTGGGAGGATGGGTGTGTGTCTGGGTGCCTTCCTTGTGGACTTCAGGGGGAAGGCCTGGTTTCCCTCCTCTGCCAGAACCTCCCCCTTATCCTTCTCCAATCCTCCCTCCCGCCCCCCCCCCACACACACACACAACGTCCGCAGCCACTGCTCCCAATCCATGGATTGGGATTGTCTGGTCCTAAGTCTACTCCAAAGGGTGGTATGTCCGTGTCACCGGTGGGTGGTGTGTATGTAGGTCGTGAACAATGTGGGTGTGCATACATGGAGACTGCATGTACATGCGAATCCTATGTTCACAACTGCCCAGGCGGAACAGTGCATGTACACACAGCTTGTATGGATGTCTAGAAAGAGCTTGGCAGAGTTGAAACCCTGGAGTGTCTAGCGGGTGCGTACACCATGTGATTTTGTGTGGGCTGGTATATTTACAGTATGTGTGTGCAGGATGCGCATAGTAGAGGTGTGTGTAAGTGTGCGCACGCACGTTTGGCTCCGTATGGGTGGGCTGGCCTGGTTCTTGGGGTGTAGGGGAAGGAAGACAGGAGAGCTCTGGAAAATGGTGACCTGAGCCCTCGTGCACACAAGGTCCATCAGTGGACCTGGGTTCGAGGGCGGGTCAGAGAACTGCGAGTGTGAGTGTGTACACGTGGGTGAGGGACCAGCCAGTGTTCTGCCTCCACTTGGGCCTTTACGCTTTACTTCAGGACCCTCGCAGCCCCGGCAGGCCCCTCTCCTCAAGCCGCTGCCCTTCCCCAGGCTGCTCCGTCTCCTCCTGGCCCCAGTGCCTCCCCCTTTCTTACTTGTTAGCCCGCCTTCCTACCCCCGGTGCTGAAGTCCTCAGGTCTCCCAATCACAGGACTCCTATGGGAGACATTCCAGCGAGCAGGGCCCTGCTAGGTTTCTTTTCCAGTTTCTTCCATTTCTCTTTTTGCGTACAACAGAGCCTCCATCAGTGCTGGAGAACGGCTGACTGGATGCTGGCTTCAGCCACTGCATGTCTATAAAGGATCTGCTGCCTTACGGTGACTGGAAAGTGCACGTCCTGCTGTTTCTGTGTGTGAGAACGCGTGTGCAAGCATGTGAGCGCGTGAAGGTACGTGAAGGAGTGAAGGTACGTGAAGGGGTGAAGGTGAGTAGCGTGGGTGAGGGTATGTGAGTGTGTAGGTGCGTGGCTGTGGGTAGAGGGTGTCTGGACTCCTCTAAGGTGCTGCTCATACTTGCCCTTCTGTCCAGGCCCTGAAGGAAGCCCACTGTCCGTTTTCTTCAGAAAATGGGATCGGAAGTGGGCACTCCATACCTCACTCACTGTGCCTGCCTTTCTGGCAAGTCCAGCCTCTTTCCTTTAGACCCTCGGCTCCTTGCCCAGGTGACTTATGCCAGTGGGGCAGACTCAGGCTCCTGAGGAATCAAGGAAGTGCTTCTGTGTCCTGCCCTCATTCGGAGCATGTCAGGAGGCTCCACGGTCGCTGGATGCAGACACAGGGCCATGTGTTCCTCCGCCTTCCCTCGGCTCGGCTCCCTTAATGGGCTTCCTCCTGCCTGGATCTGGGGAGGCTGGGTCCCGTTGCTGGTTGTTGCTTCTGGAAGCAAGTTCTCCTGAAATCCCAAGGTCTTTAGCTCCCTAGACTAAGACCTCTTTTTAGTTTGGCCCTCCTGGTAGGGACTTCTACAGCCAAATGCATTTGGCTCCTTTTTCTTCTCAATCCCAAAGTTCTACCCGGTTCTGGTTGCTTCCTCTCACCTACCTCCACTCCTACCTGGCCAAAGGGACAAGTAGTAGTGGCTTTTTCTACCATTCCCCAAAAAAACCACATAGAGTTGCAGAATTTTCAGCTAGAGGGGACCTCAGGGAACACCCATCCCAAGCCATTTTGTAGATGAGAAAAGTGAGGCCCAGAGAGGGCAGCTGACTTGTCCAGGCTCACACAGCAGACTAAAATCGGGTCCCTACTCCTGGCTAGCAGTTCTTCAGCTACATCAGACCAGATGGCCATGCCTTTCTTTTCTATTTCCTTCTCTTTCTGCCTCTTTCTCTTCCTTTCCTTTTTTATCAAAATATTTCCTTTTTTCCCTTTGAAATATCCTCTTTGTGTTAAGCAGGACAGCTTGCCTTGGGTGGCACCAAGGTGGCCCTGACCCAAGACCTCTGTCCTGGCTCAGTTTTCTTCAAGTCTTTTCCAAAGGCTGTTCTCCTTCCTGGCCCCCTTTCCACCAGGATGCTCAGGGGGACCCTGTCCTCCCCTCTCCCTGAGCCAGCCTATTCAGCTCCTGTTTCTCCTTCTGAGTACTTGGAAGGCAAATGGGAACCCTCAAGGAGTTGGCTCCTCTCTCTAACCTTAGTTTCCTAATCTTGAAAACGGAGCAAGGGTCTCTGAAGGGGGAATATGGGCATTTGTGTATCTGTGTACGTGCGGGTATGTTTGTGTGTGTGCACGCACGCGTGCATGCCTCACGTGTCTCCCAAGCAGCTCCAGGGGGTAAATGGGAAAGTTAATTAGCACCAGGATGAAAGGTGCTGTGGGGTAATTACAGGTAATATCAGGATGGCTGGGAGGGTGGGGCAAAAGGCCCCTAGACCTGGGGGGTGTGGCGGGCAGCCCCTAGTCCCATTCCTGCAAAGTGCACCAGACACCTGGAGAGGCGGGAGGGAAGGAGCATTCTGAGGGAAGGGTCTTTGTCTTTACAGAGAAATGCTTGTTAGTTGCTAAGGAACTGGGCTGTCTTCCCTGATCTGAGCCTCCCAATGTTTTGCTGAGCTTGGGAGGGGGATGCCGGGCTGGGGCTTGAGGATCCGTTGGCAGCCAGCCCTTTCCCCGGGGCCGCTGACACTCTGATGGGGCTCTTGGGAAGGACTCTCATCTGGGGAGGGCAGCTCTTTCCCACTCCCTGCAGCGACACTGCTTGCTCCAGACCAGGTGGGGAGCAGAGCAGGGGACTGGAGGCAGGGAAGGAGAGGAAAACAGGCACTTACTCAACAGCCTGCATGCCAAGCCCGGCGCCTGGGTGCCTTGTCTGCTATCTCATTTAACTGTTACAACAGATCTTTTGGGAAGGCACTTAGTTCCATGGTTTTTTCATTATACTGTTTATTGTTTTTTGTTTTGTTTGTTTTAGGTCCAGAACAGTTGAGTCAGTTGCCCAAGGTCACAGGGCTATGGATGCTAGAGATTCTATGGGACTTCAGGTCTGCTAAGTAAGAAAAGTTTCTGAACTACACTACTTAATGCATCTACCAGGCTTTCTCTCTCTCCCATGGTTGCTCAGCTGTAAACTGCACCCGCCGCCACCACCACCACCACCATCAGCATCATTGTCATCACCATCACCAGGAAGTCTTCCCACAGGGCTTTCCCTCCTTTTCCACCTCTCTCCCTTCCCTGAGAGCAGTTTTCACACAGTGAGGTTCTTGGGGAGAGGGGTGATTCAATGGATTGAGGGTGGTAAACTGTTGGGGTAGCTGCCTCGGGAGGCGGGGTGGGGGGCCAGACCAGGCTGTTGCCATGAGTGTCTAGGAGCTGGCCCTCCTCACAAGCCACACTTGGTCTAGAATAGCTGAAGCTGAGGGTAGGGAAGATGCTGGGTGAGACTCCCTTTAAATTCTTCTGGAACTTCCAGCCTTCCTTCTGCCCCAACTTGCTTCTGAAAAAATGGAAGGCCTGGCCTTTATTTTATGTAGTGCAAAGAGTAAAATGAGAGTACCATGTATCTCTGAGTACTTAGCGTGAGAAGGCTCAAGTTAACACCAGAGGCCACAATTACTAGTTAGGGAACAGGGAGTATGTTCCTTAACTTACCAGAATGTCAGTTTCCTCATCTATAAAATAAGAATAGCAACACCTACATTATTAGGTTGTCGTGGCAACGGAAGGAGAGAATCTGCATGAAGGCCGGGAAGCAGGGCAGGAATGCATTAAATGAGATGCCACTTGTTAGGCATCTGGCACAGGGCCTGGCAGGCAGAAAGGGCTCAACAAATGCTATCTGATGACCATGATGATAATAATAATGCCGGCCCTCCTATCCTTGCAAAGGGCCCACTAATGCTCCCTTACATCTTTCTTAGCTGCTTCACTAGAGATCTCGAAGCAATCTACATGCTCATTTTGTTTCTTCCTGGAGGAGGCAGTGAAAAGAAAAGGGGGAAGAGGCCTAAAGTCTTGTGCAGGCAGAGAACGGAGTCAAGGGTCGGTTTCCCTTTCCTGGCACTGTACCTCTTTCTCCGTGGCTTGCAGGGGCTGTCTGGCAGGGCTGGCTTCAGCCTAGAGCCTGGGCCAGCTTTGTTCTTTTTTCACGTTTTGGGGCCAGGAGGGTGGGGGTCTTTCCTGCAGTGGAACTCAAAGCCCAAAACACCAGGAGAAAAGGGGGGGGGGGAGGAAGGAAAGCAAGCCGATAATTTCCTCGAAGGATAAACATCCGATTTTTTTTTCTCACCCAAAATAAACATGCTAGCCACAAGGAATTAAAAGCAGAAGAGGGGAGGGTGTGTCTCAATTTGGGGCTGCTCTAGCAAGCTGACCTGCTATTTATCCCAGCCTTGGGCACCAACCGGAGCTGCCAATTACACTCCGGGCCTGGTGGGGTGGGGGCTGCAGGGAGAAGGGCCTGGGAGTGTGAGGTTCACGCACACACCCAGAACGTCCCTTCCCGGGCGGCCTGCCGTGACACTGCAAATGGACACTTTCCTTTGCGTCTCCTTTTAGCGCTGCTGACAAGTTTGCCCGCCGGGATGGACGACAGAGGGGAGTTCCTACAGCCTGGGCTGGCATCAGAGGGCCCTCCGACAGAACACGACTTTAGTGTCCATCACCTAGACGGACTCACAAACTCAGTCTCCCACCTCATCTCATCCTTCAGAGCCCCACCATTAAAATCTTCCAACTAGTTAAGATATGCTCAGTTGGGCTGAGTGGCTGGCCAGGGCCCTTCTGCCTTCACAGCTAACGTGGGGCATGGCTTGAAGAAGACAATAACCCTGTGCCCAGCTGCAGCCTGCCTCTTTCATCTGGGCATCTCAAGGCACTTTGCACACACGAGTCACCAACATTGCTGTATTCTGGCCAAGGATACATGGGGGATATTAACTCTTGGAGGGAAACTGAGTACGGGGGCATGGTGGTAAGGGGACTGGAGCAGGGGGTGAGGGAGTCAAGGAACTCGAGTTTAGCCTGGGAATAAGACTGTAATGAAAGAGACACCTCCAAGGGGACCTTGCGTGGGAAAGCCATGGGACCTTCAGAGGACATCCAGGGGAGTTAGGAAAGGAAAACCCTTTCCTTAAAGACACCAGGGAGTTTCTTCATAGTTTTCTAAAAGCACAAATCAGATTGTACTCGTTCTTCCCCTCCAATCTACTTATTATTCAGTAGTTTCCCATTCAGGGCACACTCCAGAACTTTAGCACGAGGCGTGGCATGTTCTGGTCTTTGCCCATCTGTCTAGGTGGCCACACTATTGGCCTGGAAGATGCCACGCATGCCCCTGCCAGCCGCGGGAGCTCGGAGGTAGTGTTCTCTCCCTTGTTGGCACGGTCTCCAACGCCCATCCCCATTCACAGTTACCCCTAGTACACTTTTCAGCCCTGAAGTTAAAAGCTACTTCCTCTGATCGGCCTCGCCTGAGCCTCTACTCTGCGCCCCCCACCCCCCCACCACAAAGCAGGTCCCCTCCTGTCCTCATAGCCCTTGCCACGTTTGTTGTAATTTCCTTGTGCTCACCTGAGGAGCCTTTCCCTCCTATCCTGGTCGGTAAGCTCCACGAAGCAAGCCTTAGGTTTTGCCTGCCCTGTTCACATACATATTCCCAGCATCTAGTGGAAGGTCAGGCACATACCAGGCACCGACAATATTTGTTGAATGAATGATGCTGAAGGGACCATGGTGATAAACCAACTGCCCCAACTCTTCTTCCTACCCCGATTTCACAACGAGGAAGCAGATTAGAAAAGATATGTGATTTGCCCCAGGTCACATAGTGCCTCAGTGCCAGGGGAGGCCTAGGGACCCCCACTTCCTATCCGTCTATATCCCAGCACCACCTGTACCCCACACACTTGCACTTACAGGAAAGCCCCGGGTTCCCAGTGCTGGACATCGACTGATTTCTCCTTAGTTTTTGAAAGAGAACAGGTTAAGAAACAACAACTCCTGCCAGTAAGTACTGGGTGATTTTTTCTTTTTTTTCTTAATTTGGGAGAGAAGGAGTTCCCTGCTTAGAGGGGGTCCATGCCCAGACCTTCGCTGGTGGCACTGTGGACACACACACCTGCAACACGAAGCCCGATGTCTGGCCGGCAGCTAACTCTGTTTGGGTTTGTCCGTGGGCTCACTGCTTCCTCCTGCGGGAGGCTGGTAATTTGGGGAGTCCTGGTAATTTTCAGTCATGAATTGGGTGCTTGCTTCGGGTTCGCTCAGGTGGAAGCGGTTCAGGAATTTGTCCATTTTCCAATTGCCTGGAAGAACAGACAGACCATAGGAAGGCAGTGAGAGAGAACCATGGACTGGGAGCTGCAGGGCCTGACAGGGAGGCCAGCTCTGGGGAAGTAGGGACCTCAGCAACCTTGGCCATTGGGCTGTGGGGGGCAAAGTGCCCGGGTGCCTTCTGGCTCCTCGCTGGATGTTAGCAGAGTGCCTGGGAAGAGCCTACTGCTCCCCAGGAACAATGAGGACTGAGTCTGGAGTCCTTCCCCAGGGTCCTTTACTTGGCATAACTCTGCCTTCTCACTCACGTGCAGAAAGATGCCCCCCAGGGTGGGCCACCCCCTTACTCTCCCACCCCTCTTTTTCAATGGGCTCTCCTCACCCCAAGACTGAAGCCTTAAGGCTTCTTATCTTCACACCTGGTCACCCCAGCTACTGGGAATGAGATCGGCCCCAGTGTCTGTGTGATTCTTTCAGTCTCCTCCCCAGAGCGCTGGCTGTCGCTGAGGTTGGGGGGCGGGGCAGGGCACATGGCTAAGGCTCTTCCCCCGACCCCCAGCACCTGGATCCTGCGGGAGAGGAGTATGGGTGAGAAGTCCCCAGCTGGTGCCCAGGTGTTCCTTCAGGGGAGAAAGCACAGGGGTGTGGGGGGAGGGCCTCTTCCGGGGCAAGTGTGGACAGGCCTAGCAGCAGGGCAAGGAGGGCGCAGCCGCGGGCACTGGGGAGAAGCTGCGGAAAGTGGTCACAAGCATATTCCCACGCTCTGTTTCCCAAACCCTGGGCCTCAGGCACCCTCTGTGCATGATTGCCAGCGACAATACAGGATGCCCACTTTAACTTGAATTTGAGATAAACAACACATAATTTATAACTGTGTCCCACGTACTGCATGGAACATACTAAAAAACTCATTCCTTGTTTATCTAAAATTCATATCTAACTGGGCATCCTATATATTTTTTTCTTTTCTCGTGGTGGGGGGGGGCGGTAAATCTACCACCCTTCCCTGGGTGGAGGGAGTGCTCAAGGAAGACCTTGCCTGGAGCAGAGCTAGGCAGTGGACAGGTGGAGAAGAGTAATCTTCAATGCACAGGGGTGAGGGTGGCAGCCTAGAATTCCTCTCAGAGCTGCCCGTTTACCTGTCTGTGGTCCTCTGCCTGGACCCACTACCCCCTCCCTTTTTTTAAGTTTATTTATTTAATTTGAGAGAGAGTGCAAAGAGCAAGGGAGGGGCAGAGAGAGAGAGAATCCCAAGCAGGCTCTGTACTGTCAGCACAGAACCGGACGCAGGGCTCAGACTTACAAACCATGAGATCATGACCTGAGCTAAAGTCAAGAGTTGGACTTAGCCGACTGAGCCACCCAGGCACCCTCACTCACTACCCTTTTTTAACAAGGAAGAAAGCAAGTCCCTTGATGTGTGGTTACTCCACTTATCATCCTCCCCCCACCACTCCCCCAAGGGGCTGTTTGCATTTCAAAGAAAACAAAAACGTTTAATCCAAAGTAACAAGCCAATAATAATGATAATACAAGTAATAATAATAGTAATAACACATCTATATAGTGCTTCCTATGTGCCAGGAACTCCATGCATATTCATACCCTTAATCCTCATAAGGGGAGACTATTTTTATCCCCGGTGCACAGATGGGAGGATGGGGTACAAGATGGGGTTCCAGTGAGGAGGCTTCTTAGGGGCAGTGATGGAGGAAAGGGCCTCTTCAGGTTCCCTCAGGTCCAATCCGGTGACTGCTTAGATTCAGGAGAGGTGCGGGGCCCTGGGAGTCTCTCTTCGGGGTAGGCTGCTGCTGGGTGACAGGTGTGCGACTGAGGGATGTGAGGTCTTCTGCCAGGAGAGGAGGCAGGGAGGCACTGGCCTGGTAGACATCACACCCAGGGAGCCTGGGAAAGTGTGTGCAGGTGCGTATGTGTGTATGTGCATGCATGTATATGCATATGCAAGCCAGGAAAAGGGCTCATGGGTGAACTGGAGTGTGGCAGGCATGGGGACAAGGGGGCCTTCCCCACCGAGCAGGGCAGGAAGAAACCTTGGTGGCCACGAGGGAATTGAAACTCGCATCACGAGATCAGGGCAAGTTGGTGGAAAGAAATCCCCTGCACCCCGAGGGAGACCTTGCTCCCCTCCTGCAGACTTTGCCCTCCCCTGGCTCAGAGGACTTCCTTTGATGGAGCCTGGAGTGCCCTTGGAGCCTCACAGCTCCTTCCCAGTCACATGTCTGACAATGCTGTGGTTCTTGCGCAGCTCCTCAAACTGGCCCCTGTGTTCCTCAGGAGAGCGGGTACCGGCCGCTGGCTGCTAGCCTCCCGCTGCCTCCTCCCCTGGCTTGGCCGTGACTCCTCACACCCCCGTTTCCTGCCACAAAGGGCAAGAGGAACTGACCCTTTGCAAGTTCTAGAAGGAAGAGGGGTGAGTCAGCCCCTCAGGGGTGTGTGTGTGTGGAGAGATGGGGAGCTTGGAGGCTGTGGCATTGTGGTCACAATTTGGAGGAAAGTCCCATCCTGTATGGCACTGCTCCGTCCTGGAGCTGCAGAGAGGCAGCCGCCAGCCAGGAAGAGGGTGGTGCTGCTGGCCACTCCCCTTGTACCTTGGGCCCACCCAGGATGGCCTCTTCCTGGGTCCAGGGCAGGGGTGGTGAGTGCACTGCAAAGGGCTCCGTGGCAAGGGGGAGAGGGGAGGAAAGTGTCTGATGCCTGTTTCCTGAGCCACCCAGTGGCTGGAACACAGGCCGGCTCACCTCAGGGCGGGGCTGCTGCATGTGCTGTGCCCATTGTTCCCTGCGCAACCCTAGGGAACATTCCCATTCCGCAAAGCTAGAGGCCGATCTCTTACCCACTGGTTGGTGCTGATAGGGAAGATGTTGGCGATGAAGGCTGTTAGATGTTCCAGATGGGCCAAGGGGAGTGAGTGCTGGGGAAGCTTGCCTAAAGCCGTGGGGAGGGGTCTGAACCCCCACTGTGTGCCTAGTCACTCCTAGACAGTGTCTTCAACACGTGGGAGAGGGGCTCCAAGCTTTCAGTACTCATCCTCTGCATTGGAGTCCCATGGGCAGCGATGGCTGAATGTGTGGGAATCGCCCTGGGGCAGGTCCTGCAGTCACTCTCTGCTCCCAGCTTCCCGGTCTGTGGGGGACTGAGACACATTCTCCTAGCCCAGCCCCTCCTCCCCTTGGAGGACTTGTGGGCGTGGGATAGGCGGCTCCTCTGCTAAAAATGTGCAAGCTCTGGGCCGAGGGGAAACTGACAGCCCAACTGACAGCGGCTGCCTTGTGTCTGTCAAGCATGGGGTGCACTGGATGGAGGCCCTGCTCCTGTCCCCAAGGGGTTTATAATACGAGACCATGAACCCTGGACTAGTAACAAGCTAGGCCTTCTCAAGGTGACCTTGGCCAGCAGCACAACTTTGCAGCTGCTGGTGGATGGGGTCCCATCCCTAGCCTCACCCCTGGTCTCTTTAGCAAGCCCACTCTGAAGGCTTCCCAACAGCACAGGACAGTGTTCCCCGGGTGTCCTCACTGTAGCCAAGGGATATTTCCCACCTGGCTTGCCACTTGGTCCTCAGTGGGTTCCTGCTCAGCCTGGCAAGTGGGGGCTGGGAAGCCCCTGCTGGGAGGCAGGCCTCCATTCAGGTGGCTGGAGAACAAGGGGGCGGGGTCCTGAGACTTGGGCCTGGGCTCCTCTGAGCTGTTTTGGGAGTTGAGCTGCTGGGGCCTCTATGGGCGCTGAGTCGCCCTGTCTCCCAAGGCGGGTGAGCTGTGTCTCACCAAGGTGGCCACCCTCTTCCCTGTCCCCTACCCCTGACTCTCTCCCGAGGGGACAGTGGCCCTGAAGAAGAAACAAAAATTGAACGCCAGCCTAATAACCGCCCCACCGAGCGCCAGGCTCAGGTCTGTAATTTGTCTGGCTCTTCGCCGGGCTGGCTGCAGTGATAGAAGCAGTGATGCCTTTCCGCTGAGATTAATGATGTCCTTGCGGTGGTAGGCGGGAGGCCCGGGCCTCTTCTTTTTTGTGCCACTAAATGACATCCAGAGACTTCCACTCAGAAGCTGAAAAGCCCTCGTTCCATCACATCCAATTACTCCTGGAGAATATTTGCTGAGTGGCTGATCCTGCTGACTTGAGAGGCATGGGGCAGAGGGGACCACTCTGACTTTGGCAGGAGTGAGAGGGTGGGGATGCTGGGGGCTTCTGAGGTGGGGAGCGGTTACCCAGCTCCTCTGAAGCACTCGGGAGGATGGGGGAGTGGAGGTGTAATTCCTAGTTCCCTGGGGAAATAAATCACCCAGGATTTCTCCCTTGGTCCTGGGGCTCGGGGTGGGGGTGGGGAAGGGGCAAGAGAGGAGGCTCAAAGCTGTCAGTTTACGCTTTTGGTGCTCAATTCCAGTATCCACTGGCGGTGGCTGGCTGCAACTCTGGGTGAAATTCGGGGATTATCTGTGGGTTCCTGATGAGCCGTTCAATACTGCTTTGGACAGCTGATGTTTGGCTTGAATGGGGCGTGCTTCCCGAAGAGGGCTGCCTGCGGCCGGTGGAGGTTGCAGGCAGTTCCTAGCCAGGGTGCCTGTCTGAGAGTTGCCCAGGATGGCCCCATCTGGGCCGCTGCCAGGCCCCAGGTCCTACCCGCTCTGCCAGGTAGGTGGGGCCTTCGGAGGCAGCAGAGGGCTGCCTGACACAAGCCCACACTGATTCAGGGGTTGGGGGGGGTGGCGGTTCTGGGGCTCGGCCAGGTGAACCACCCTGGGAGGTCATGGCAGGGGGGAGAGGCTGTTTTGCAGTGGGCTGTGTGTGTTTGTGTGTGTCTGTGTGTGTGTTTGGGGATAGTCTGCAGGCAGGGTGCCCTTCCTTCCACGTTTGCCTACACCATGAACTTTTAGCTCACCGGCTCCAGGTCTGTGGATTTTCTCCCAGCCTCAGTCCCTTCACATCAATGCTTCCTACTGTTGACACTGCTTGGAGTTCTGCTGCCTTCCTGCCCTTGGCCTGTGCTTTCGAACATTTCCCCACAATGTCTCTTGTCTCAATCACCTATGGTACCCCTCGGGCCTTTAGAGGCCACAAGCAAGCCTTCAACCCCACTGTGTGGCAAGTCTCAGCCCATCCCTCTTCTCTGACCCTGTGGGTGGGTGGCTTACCCAGGAGCTGCTCGAGTCCGGTGTCTGTGGTGTTGGGGAGCGGGTTATGGCTGCCTTTTCCAGAACCCAAGGACCCTTCTCTGCCCCTCCCATCCCACTTTGCAAGGCGTAGTCTCTCTGCAGGCCTCCGAGGCTGCCTCAGTAAGGTAAATCTGGTGGGTCCCGTTAGCTCCCCTGGCGCTGTGGCACCATCCTGGGCTCACCGCCTTGGAGAGGCTTCTGGAACAAGCTGTGGCACGTCATCCTGTGGGGCAAAGAGGGGATTTCCCCAGCTCACTCGCGAGAGGAGCTTGAGGCTGTGGGCCTGGCTCGTGAGGCCTCTGGGCCAGGTGGCTGAGGTGTGGCACCACGCAGGTCATAGCTCCACAGGATTTTTAGTCTCTACACAGTACTTGGCTATCGCCTTCTCCAGGAAGGGGGTGTGAGGACACTCAGGACTTCAAGATGGACTTGCTCTTTCTCTGTCCCCACACCAGGGCCCAAGTGGTCTCGGTGAGGGGAGAGGGAATGTGGGTAAGTGAGTGATATGAGTCAAGAGCCTTGCCCCACAAGTCAGAAGAAAGGTAATTTGCTCTTAACTGTGGACCCTTGGTTGACCAAGCCACTTACTGTTCTGGGCGCCAGTTTCCTTGTTCGACTGGAGGAAGGAATGGCCACAGTACTGCTCGTCCCACAGAGTCCAGCCAGGGAGAGGCCGGGTAGGCTTGCAGAGAGGCTGGGCACAAGTGGTCCTGCCCGCCTGCCTGGTGTTGGGACAGGGAGGATGTGAGCTCCAAAACTGTCATTTGTGGATACGGTGCTCCCAGAGGTGGGTGTCTTTCCAGGTGTTAAAGGAAGTTGATGATGACTTGAATATGGGGGTGTGAGAATGTGCAGCTGTGTGTGTGTGTTTGTGTGTGTGTGCATGGCTTGTGCGTGTGCCTATGTGGGCATGTCCCATACACAAACATCCTCATTGACCGAAAGTTCACAGAGGGCTGAGCACAGGGACAGCTGGTAAAAAGGAAACATATGGCAGAGGTGAGCTCTTCCCTCAAGGAATTTATAATCTCGCGATGGAAGTGAGACCTGTGCAAGTGAAAAACGATTGAGTAATACAAAAGAGATAAAAGCAGGTGGCTAAAGAAGCAAAACCAAGTGGTACTGAGCGTGTTGAGATGGACAGCAGCAGGGAGGGCAGGTGCCTGTCGGCTGAGAGAAGACCACCCTGTGGGAAAGCACCACGGGGCCATCAGCAAGACTGGTGCTGTGCAGGGCGGTGGGGCCGCCAGGCTTGGGGCAGGGGAGGAGCGGTGTACTCCGATCAGCAGGCAGGGGGGAGCGTGGTGGGCACTGATGTGACTAAGACAGCAGGAGTTAGTGGGGGTGTGGTACAGAAGGGTGCATGGGGTGGGAACCAGCACTACCTACGGGCCATCTTCAGACACGGCCCCTCAACTCATTCAGTTGGTCCTCTACAACGTGGAAGCCTGCTGCCAAATCCAAGGCTGTTGTGAGGAAGTGGACGCAAACTATCATGAATCACAGATGGGCCCAGAGGCCAGATCAGGCTTTGGGCATACAAGGTGGAGGGGAGAGGTGGATTAGAGCTGGGGGAGAGGGACTGGACAGAGGTACAAGTCCAGTGTGTTACACGCCCAAACTTAGGAAGGGGCCATGTGGCCTTTGTGATAAATGTCAGTGAAACTGGGCCAGCCCTGGTCAGAGGGCATCTAGGCCAGGCTCTTTCAGCTTCACTGTTGATCCCTGTTTGGGATGTGGTCATGCTCAAGCTATCTATCTCCCTCTACTAGCTCTGTGAACTCCAGCTGTCAACAGGGCTACGGGTGACACCATATATCCATGAAAGCAGGGACCTGGTCCACATGGCTCACTTCTGTGCCCACAGCACCTAGAATACTGCCTCACACACACTCGGCATGCAGAAGGCATGTGTGAATCATGCCCCGCACGGAGGCGAAATGGCGGGGAGAAGGAGCTGTGTAAAGGCAGGAGGAATGGGAAGGCACGCTTTCCTAAACTAGAAGGAAGTTGGCACCAAATGCCCTTCCAGGGCCCATGCTGTGGTCCTGGCAGACCAGTATCTGATTGAAGGCCTCCACCCAGAAGTGTATGGAGTTGGATGGGCTCTTCAAGTCTGGTCACTTGCTCCCTGCACTCGTTCCGCAGAACTCCGAGGTGGGGGGAACTCGGTTAGCTGGGAGCAAATCATTCAGTGTCATTCAGTGGTAGACCCAACTAGTCCAACCCCTTATCCTGATGATGTGGAAACTGAGGCCCAGAGATGTGAAGTGGCTTGTCCAAGGTCACACAATGGATGTCAAGGTCTCCCATCTGCTGACGCTATAGATGTTGCTTTAATGTCACGGAATAAAGAGAAATCCTGGGGAGGGTTTCAGCCCCTGGCACTGAGCAATGTTCCCCGACCCCCATAGTCCTACAAGTTCAACTAGAATAATGTCGCACATGCTTCTCATCCTAAGCTGTCATCCACACCTAAGTCCTAGGGAGGAAAGGACCTAGTAGGGCTGGCTCAAGTCAACTGCCCTTCATGGATGCCTCCTTACCTGGCTGTTACATACTGATGCCCCGTCCCCCCGTCCCCCCGTCTCTGGAAGCTGTTCCTGCCTGTGCATCCAGGAAGCACAAGTGGATGGTTACAGCACTCATACCCTAGGACTCCCCTGTCCCTCCAAGGATACCTTCCCATGAAAAGAAAACTAGACCAAAGGGAGCCCCAGGGACTGTGTTCCTTGGCTCCATGTCCTGGCCCCCCGGGGGCTGGTCCAGCCTGGGGCTCCACAACTCCCTAAGCTCTGTGAGGGTGCTTCGGGGAGCACCAGGCTTTGGGGTCCTGACAGTGTGCGAGGGCGGTGTCTCCATTTGCCACGCCCCCTCAGTTCACCTTGGCACGCATCTCCACGCCTCTGGTGGTCTCCTGTGCCCTGCTCCTCTCTGGCCTGCCCACCGCTCCCAAGTAATCACCTCTAAAGTGGGGCTGTTGTGTGTTACTTCTCCCATGGGGCAGGAGCCCCCGGTGCCTCATGGCACCCACCAAGGTCAGGCCTCTTCTGGGCTGGCTCCTCACAAGGGGTGCTCCTTCTCACTTTTCAGAAATAATCGTTGCACCTGTGGTTTCCGCAGCCCTGAGCTCCCTTTCTCTTTCACTCAAAGGTTCCAGTGCCCTCCTTCTGCCAGGCCCAGCCCATGCCGCCACTTCCACGGAGCCTCAGGGCCATATACATTTGTAGATCATCTAGAGCCAACCTCTCATTTTCTAGATGGGGAAACCGAGGCTCAGAGAGGGTAGCTGAATTGCCCAAAAGTCAAGTCACTAGCTGGAGACTGGAAAAACAGATTTTCTCTCCCTGCAGAAAAATACCTTTGCACTCTTCCCAGATGAAGAGGATGTGTCTTCTGGGAGGGAAGGGGACCTTAGGAAGGTATGGACTATCCCTAAATCCACTTGATCTCCCGGTATCCTTACAGCCAGAAACACACAATTAAGTGCTTAATTATAAGCTGCTCTGCATTGTTATTTAAGTGTTTTCAAAGTAGACTGTAAGCCCCCTGAGGGCAGGAACATCCCCTGTGCTATGAGATCCTATCCTCTCCTAAGCCCCACACAGGAAGGTGTCCCACGGTGGGACAGGCACCCTGGCCTGGCCGGAGCGCCATCTGGAGGGATGATTTTCCCACCTTCCTTTCCAGAAGCAAGCAAAATGGCACAAAAGTCCAGGGACCCTGCCCAGATGCAAGTCCAGTTCCTGAGTTTTCATGTAGATTAAAGGGGGTGGGGGTGGGGGGGAAGTGTGCACAACGAACTGTGGTTTTGGCAAAGATTCATTCAAAGGGACTAATAATGGGTGTCAGGCTGCATAGGCTTAGCGCTTCCTTGCCTGCTGCCAGTGTCACAGGAAGGGCACACCAGCCGCTGTGTTTTCTGGAGGACAGGCTAGGATGGAACCTGCGGACCCAGCCACAGCGGAGGGCAAGTGTCTTTGCTGTAGGCACTTCCCTTCTCCCTTTGCCCCCTTTCATGATCCTTCTGGCCTTGCCTACTGCTCTGTCCTTCCCCCCCACACCCCCCCACCTCCTCAGAAAGCACTTGATCTTGCTGGAGGCTCCCTCAGGGGACAGTCTGAGCATTATCCTAGCCCAGGGTGTGGGCATTGTGATCTTGATGTCTTAACAGTGGGACTCAGGCACTGCCTGCTTTGCGAGACTCATCCCCCAGGAAGCACAGTGCCTGGATCGGTGTAAGGGGGGCTCACGGAGTCTTAGGTGACAGGGATCCAGGGGACTGGAGAAATTCATCTTGGCTTGGGCAAGATACATTATTCTTTTCCTTTTCTCTTTGTATCCAAATTTGACAGTGTGTCTTTGGGAAAGCTGTTTAAAACAGATTTCCAGATTGGCAAGATGCTGAGGGCACCTGGGGAGGGTTCACCAGTGGAAAGGTTGCACCAACTCTGCTTTCAGGGCACCCCAGAGCCTTCTGTGATTGGTGGCCCTTGCTCGGCACACCTGAAGGCCTCCTTCACTCAACCAATGCCTTTCGGGGCTCCACTTTCTGCTCCCCTGGGGCCTTTGGGCAACAGGCTTGTAACAATGCCTTTCCCGGCTTCCCAGTGGGTGTAAGTTGGTCAAGGTCACTGGGTGAGAGCAAATGGCTGATGACATCCACCCGCCCACTCACCTTCCTGCCAGCCTGGGGGATGTGTTGTTTGCACTCTCAAGATGGCATTTGTGCGTTCCGCATTTTCTTCCCTTCCCCCAAATGGGGGAGGTGATAGAGTGCACAGACTACTTTATTTCCCATTTTCCTGGAGAGAAGTCTAAGGCTCAGTGAGGGGTCATGGCTCACACAGGGTCAAGGTGAGTCGCCTGAGGCATGGCAGGGTCCACATGTCCTTGAGTCTTCCTCCCTGGCCCCCAGCTCCACCTTCAGTTAGCTATCAGGAGGCTATAGGGAGTAGGTCCTCTCCAGGATGCCAGACGGCTGCTCAGAGAAGCCAGTGAAAGGGGCATGGCTGGGGAAGTTTTTGCCCCACCACTGCAGCAATACTGGGCAGACAGAGCAATTAATGACCAATGAAGACAGACTGGCAAGGTGGCATTCCAGGGCCCTCTTGCCCAGATCAGGCTCAATTACAGCGTACAATTACTTGCAGAGGTGCTGTGGGGTAGCTGCCTGCACATGCCATTCGAGGCTAAGTGGGGGAAATGGTTCTCTCCCTGGCTCTACGCCAACTACAGCCACCATCCTGATCTGTGGGACTTACTTATGGGGGGCAGGGGGAGAACACATCTGATGTCAAAATCTTCAGGATGCTCATTCCAGTCTACTCCCAAGTAACACTACTCTTTGACTCTGGCCTCCAAAGCTCAAGGGTAAGGGGTCAACGTCCCAACTTATCCGTTAATGCACAAAGCATCCACGTCCACCCCCAAATTTACACCAGCTTTGACAGATGGGAAGGCCTTACCTCGAGTTTTGTTTTCTTTGGAATGGAGAGAGATGTTCTGTCCTTCCTGAAGGTAGACGAAGAACTGGTAGCGGTGGAAGCCACTTCGTGCTGGTGGGGAGGGAGGCTGGTAGGCTAGGGGCAGAAGAAGGACAGAGGATGGGCCCCACCCACCACAGAGCCCAGAGACCCCTGGCTCTTTTCTCTCAAGATAATTCTCTATGCCTTCCATGATCCCCAGTGAGTCCTGGGGTCCCAGCTGGGGGCTTACCCACGGCCAGCTATTGGGATTTATCTTTGGCAGGATCTCACCTTCAGTAGTTTCCTTTAGGAAACACCTTATTTTGGGGGGTGGTGGGGGGATGAGGTGGAGGTGTGGGTTGGTTGAAGGTCTTGGGCACTGGTGGGACTCCCAGGCCTTTCTTGGCCGGTGGGTGTTGGTGTTATCCCTTTGCTGTTTTTGTCTATCCTGATAGATTTCCTGCCTCAAGAGAAACCCATCTTCCTCTGTGAGAGTGTTTGGCAGTGGAGTTTTATTTATTTTTTCAGCATTTCCTTATGAACTCAATTCCCAAAGAAGCCAATTTCTTGGCTGGATCCGGAGGATCTGGAAGTGGTTACGGGGGTGGGTGGGACTCGGTTCAAAGGTTTGATCTTGGAAGTGTAGGATCTGGGTGCTTGGGGCGCTGGGAGCCCACTCAGGCTCTTCCGGAGGAGAAGGCCCATCTCCCTCCCTTTTGCCCTCGGTGCAGGAGGCAGATCTTTTTCTGGAGTAGGGGGTAGGGGGGTGGGACATCTCTCATTCTTTCCCCGAGTCTATGCAGGGGTTTTATGGGCCAGACTTTTGCGGTTGGTTCCAGTTGGGCCTCCTTCCAAATTGTGTGACTCTGCCTCCTCCCCTTCGCCTCCTCTCCCTTCCTAAAGAGCCAGGAATCTTCCTGGGGGTGGGTGGGGGTGGAGAGCTTGCAGTGAGGATGCCGGTGGGAGGGAGCTTGGTCCTTTATGGCCACCTCCGTCTCCTGGTCATTAGACAAGAGCAACTTGCTCTTTGGAACTGCTGGAATTGTTCCTCATGGTGTACTTCCGGCCACTGGGGCCTCCAGCATGCTCACAGCTAGGGGAATTCCTGACTATTCATCTCTCCCTGAGGTTTTGATTGCAGATCTGACATGCGCTCGCGCACGTGTGTGTGTGTGTGTGTGTGTGTGTGTGTGCATGCAGTGCGTGTGCGTGTGTTCAGAGTGAGCACAGCACAGGGTGTGCCAGGAGCCACATGAGTTTGTATGACTTGGGGTCTGTGCTGGTGCAGGGGTGAGTGTTAGTGCTGGGAGAGCTGGTGTGCGTGTTCGTGGAGGCTGTTTTGGAGGGTCTCTGTCAGTGTGTGTGCAAACGTGGGCCATTGTGTTTTTTCACCAACACTGCCAACTCTGAGAAAGACTTCTGAGCATAGGTGGGCGCCCGAGTGTGTCTTCATGTGCATGGAGGGCAGGTGCAGCTGGGTCAGCTTTTAGCAAGGCCAGTGGGTGTGTGGGGTGCCGAGTACGCTTGAGTGTGGGCACGTTCCATGCTGCCCAAGACTGGTGTCCATGATTCTGGGTGCATAAGGCTGTAGTTGGAACTCGCTGATCCAGTGCAACGGGGAATTTATCCTCAGGAGACATGGAGACTGAACCCCACTCACTAGGGCTTTCCTGAAGAATCCCCCCTCTAACAGTAGAGGTGAGAGGTTATGAGGAGGAAGGGAAGGGACATGCACGCATGTTGAGCCACTTCTTGGTGCCAGGCCCTGATTAAGTGCTTTCCCTTGGGACATCCCCTTAATCCTCACCACAACTTGGTAAGATGGGTGTTGCTGCCATTTTCTGGATGAGGAAACTGAGGCTCTGGGAGGTAAAGTCAGGCGAACAGTAAGTAGTGGAGCTGGGATTTGAAGCCAGGCCCGTCTGACCTGTGTCGCTCCACAGAACTATGAGGCTCATTTATCTTTCTGCCCAGCCCTTTCCGGGAGGTGTACGGAGCCCCATATGACGAGACCACCTTGTGGGCCTGGGTACAGGGGACACAGGGAGGCAGGCAGAGGGAAGAGAGTGACCCGCTGATCTCTGCCAGGAGAGCAGTTACAGTTGCTCTCCTGACAACCCTTGCCTTCCACGCTGGCCCCACCCCTTACTTGTCATGAGACAAGTGGGGACTGTGCCTCGACTTCATTCTCTTTAAAATGGACATATTGGTGGCAGCGGCCTCAAAATGCAGCTGTGAAGATGACCTTAGAGCACACAAGTACACTCCTGGGCCGGCGCTTGCACGCTGTGAAGTGTCAACATTGAGTGGCTTCGTTATGGTTCTCGCGGTCCTCCCTGTGGCCCTGGCTGGGGCAAGGGGGGTTGGAGGGTCGTACTCACCTGACAGCTCCTGGCCCTGAATCTTCCCTTTCTTCATATCAGTGCCCTGAAATGACAGACAGGCATGGGTGTGGGAGACGACTGGGGCAGCCGAAGGCCACACCAGCACACTTCGGTCCAAGTGGGTTTTGCTGACTTCGTTCTCTCCCTGAGGGAGTACGATGGAGGAGTAGGAACATGAACGGCTGCTCCTGAGAACTGGCTATAAGGTTTGAAATGGTGCCTCAGGGGGCCCAGGGAGAGAGGACAGACACAGGCATTGCTGAGGGTGGCCTAGGGGTGAGGGATGGGCCCCCTGAACATGAGGGGACACTTCTGGAAGGACGCTCCCATCATCTGCGCCCCTAGACCAGGCACAGGACACAATTCTGCCTGTGCGGTCTGGTCAGATCTGGGGCAGGCGCTGACAATTCTCACAGCCTTGCTAAGCCAGCCCACCCTCTCAGGTTCTCTTTCGGGCCTTGAGAGTATTAGGCCAGTGGCTGCCTGAGTAACCAGAAGGGCAGGGAGGGTGGGAGGAGGCTGGACCACTGATTCTGAGGCAACTTCTTCCCCAGCCTTGACTGGACTCAGCCCACAACCTCTGGGCAGATTCTTTGGCCTCAGTTTCCCTCTTCTTCCTTCCCCTCCCTTTCCCCCTCTGCTCCGCGTCTGTGGGATAATGAGGCGATCCCGGGGGCGGGTGCTAATTATTGTTTGTGCAGGACCGAGAGATGCTCAGATGAAAGGGACTGGAGCAGGGCCCCTGGGT
Source organism: Hyaena hyaena (assembly GCF_003009895.1). Classification (NCBI taxonomy): domain Eukaryota; kingdom Metazoa; phylum Chordata; class Mammalia; order Carnivora; family Hyaenidae; genus Hyaena; species Hyaena hyaena. Next base: position 1,319,953 of record NW_024080863.1, on the reverse strand, counting down.
CCGTGCCACAGCTTGCGGCTCCTAGGTGTGGGGTTTTATAGCCTTAATGATGGTGATTAGCATGGCTCTTCACGGGCTCTGCCAACACCTAACTGTGCCCTGGCCATCTTTCCACCAAGCACTCCTGAGGCAGCCTCTGCTCTTTCCCCTCACAGAGGTGCTCAGGATGAGGGTTTGGGAGCAGGGAGCTGAGAGACCTCCTCTCATTTCTCTGCGGAGACTCTCGGGGTCAGCTGGGAGACCTAGCCCCTAGTGCGGGTTCCTTTCTACAAAATTAAAGCCCCACCTCCCTCTCCTTGAAGCCCCCTGATCTCTTCCCCTTTGGGCTATAGCTTGTCCACCAACCGTTCTCAGAACATCCCCTCTCCCAGACCCGTCCCTGGCTGGGAGAAGGGGCAGAGGACTGCACTGGGCCCCTCCACCTTGGGCCCCCTTCCCACTTGGTTTTCCTCGCCCCAAGCAGGTAAGATCTCTGTCCTTTGGCACCCTTCCAGCCCCCTCATGCAGTCTTGTCTGCTCCGGAGCGTCTCGGCAGCCTTCAAATTCAGTCCCTGGAACAGCAGGGCGCGTGCCAACACCTCACAGAGGTGCTCAGGATGAGGGTCTGGCCAGCTCTGCCTTGGCTGGCTTTCAGCACGGTCCCTGACTCCCCCAGCATCAGGCCCTGTCTTACCCAGGGCTGGCAGGGGGCTCCAGGTGTGGCCAGGGGTTGAGAAGCCAGGGGGCGCCAGGGTAGAGGAAAGGGGTTGGGGAACAGAGGCCCCTCCCCTGATTCCCATCTCTCTCCTCCCGGGACGTGAAGGCCCAAGCCTTAGCAGCCACTCTCCCAAAATAGCTCTCTGGCGGCTCTAGCACCGCTGAGAGATGGGGGCTAAGCCCAGGGCGGCCCAGCCCAGCTGGCTCTGCGCTCCCAGCCTTCCCCTCACGCCTCTCCAAGTCAGCCCCGCCAGCGGTTTGTTTAAACAAAACAATAGCAACCTAAGCTGGCTGTTTCTTTTCAATTCCCCACAGGCTTGGGTCCCACCCAGAGTGATAAACAGGCTTCTCTCCTCTGTGTGAGTGCAGGGAGGGGTAAGGGTGGGGGCTGGGGCCCGTAAGGTCAGGGAGTTTGTGCAGAGCAGCATGGAAAGTCTGATCTGTAGCCCTGATCAGGGTGGAAAGGCTCTCCTACCCCTCCCTTTCACTCCAGGGAGTCTTTTCTCATCAACCGGGGCCAGCTTGGCACAGACACCCGCACACCCGCACACCCGCCGATTCATTGAGTAAAGCCAGCAGCCCTTCCCGCCTGCCTTCCCTGGCCGAGAGCTCCGCTGAGGCGGCTGCTGGGGGAGCGTGAGCAGAGGGCATTGATAGCTTTAGTTTTTAGGGTCTCTCTGGAGCTCGTTATACAGACCGGCGCTGGTCCTTGGAAGGGCAGGAAGGCTCTAAGGAAGGGCCAGGCTGTAGAGGCGCCCCTGCAGAGACTGTGGTCAGTGTGGCTGGTACGCACTCAGGATGAGGATGGGCTAGGCTTCCTTTGGGCATAAACCTTCCCCCACTGGTCTGTCCTGGGAGTGGGTAAACTTTCTACCATATAATCCACATGTGGTAGTGGCCTTAGGAAACCAAATTCAAAGGGTGAGAAAGTTGAGACTCAAGGAGTTCAAACTGCTTGTCTAGAGCCACGGAGCAGTAGGTGGGAGAATCCCAGAATATTCCAGGAGGAAGGGGCCTTAGACCCTTGGATCTTTGAGACCCACTAGCTCAAGATCTCATGTCTTTTGACCCGCAGCACCATCCTATGTTTTTTCTACAGCGGTCATGATGACCCTATCACTTCTCCAGGAGGCACTGTTTTAGGAAGACTATTATTAAACTACACAGATATCATGTGGAGGGCTGGGGCCACAATGGAAATGGTGAAATGGCTGCCTGCCCTCCAACCTCCCAGCCCTCCAACCCCATATGAAATCATGAGCTCTTCTGAAGTGTCTTCGTGGACTAGGATACCACAATTAGCCTGAGATGACCTTAGAAAGCTGGACATCTCTGGATATGGATGAGATTCTGGAATATCTTGGGGGTGGCGGATGGGGTGGGTGGTGGGAATCTATGGTTCTGAGCACTTCCTAGGGAAACAGGACTGAACCTGAGGGCAGGCAATGAACCTGGCATTTGAGGAACAGATCCCACACCTGTCAAGTCTGAGCAGACAAGAACTTTGGAAAGAGAGTCTGCAGTGGGGAAGGGACTGTGAGAGCACCCCGACACCTGGCTTCCTCACCTGGACCCCTCCTCCCTGGCCTTCCCCCTCCCCCAGGTATGCTGCTCCTCTTTAAGATGTGCCCAGCCCAGACAAAACCTCCTTTCCCTTACTATAGCTAAGACAGATTGACATTTTCAAAAGGAGCTTGTCTAAATGCTAAGGTTAAAAAAAGGAAATAATTATAGAAATTACAAACAGTGTAGAAATTGTTGGGTTTCTGATTCTGAAGAACACCTAACAGCCCAAGATGGTTTTTTCAGGGTATCAGGACAGGAACACCTGAGGTGTTAGGGCAATGTGCTTAGGAGGATGTCCAGGGCCCTTCTAAGTGTTGGAGACTAGATAATCTTGGGGAGGCAACTCTTCTCCTCATTAGCATCCTCTGGCAAAGGGAGGAGAGGAAGACGTAGAAGATTGCCCAGTGGGACCCTTAAATGCCCAGGATATAAAAACAGTTTCCTCTTTTTCTTAGAAGTTGGTTCCCAGTATGTATGTGTTTGCATGTGTGCATGTGTGTGTTTGTGCATGCAGGGTATGTGCATGACTGCCTGGTATAGGAAGATTCTTTGGCACAAATTATTCTAATTGCAGAGAGGAAGCTTGAGTCTATGGACACTTAGGAGGAATTTCTGGGTTTACAGACATAAGTTGGGAACTGGCATATGAGATGCTTAAGAGAAGGCGAAATTCGACCAAGAGTCAGAGAGTCACAGTGGCCCCATTCTTGGCCCAGGCTGAGAGAGACGATTTTACCAGACTTGTTCTGGCCAGCTGGTCTCTGGTCAAGTAAAGAGCACAGTGCTGGGAGCTGGGGTCTGCTGCCCCTACTATGATCTTACATTTGCAATGAGCTTTCAGGATTTATTCTCCAGGGCTCTGTCCAACTGATGGATTGATCTCACAGCAGCCCTTACATGGGGAGGGCAGAGATCAGTCTCCCATCTGACTGGAAAGAAACCCAGAGAAGCTTTCACCTCTTAAGGGCAGGGACTGAATCCTGCCCATCTCTGTGACCCTTAGATGCTTTGCATCTAGGGGTAGTAGACATTGTCAGTGCCCTGGCTCATTCTCTGGCCCTTGCCACTTTGGGGCTCTCCAATCTGCTTCTCCTGGTCCCAGGGCCACCTCTGGCCTCCAAAGCCTACTTCATCACCTGCACAATAGGGCAGACATGCTGGGGGTGGGGTTAATATCCCCTTAGGAGCTGTTGCTCCTAACCAATGGCTGATGGGAAATGAGGCATAAATACTCCAGTTCCTCACCTCATGGGAGGAATGATGGAGCAGCATATTTCAATAATGGCTCCAGGTACCCACAGTGGAATTTGTTTGCTCATGAACCTTGACTGAGTGCCTTCCTTTTTCTCTCTTACCCTCCCCCGTGCTGGTGCTTCCTTGTGTCCCTTTGAAAATACACTACTTGCCCTAGACTCCTTGTCTCAGACTCTGCTTTGGGGGAACCCAAGCTGAAATATTAAGTCTAATAGATATTTGTGGAAGGAGTGGAGAGATGAATGAAGGCTTTGTCTAAGGTGTCATAGGTAGCTGGCCTTGATGCCAAGACTAGAAGCCTCTACTCCTCACAATGTCCCGCCTCTTCTGATGGGACTACACTGCTACTGTCTGGACCTGGATCCTTCTTGCCTTTCTGGGCTGGGTCCCAGAGGTCCCACAAACAGATGAGCCAACTAGATGACAGTCACCCCTATCTTTTGTTTCTTGTCCATGGGGACATCAGAGAGCTACATTTCCTGAGAATCAAGAGTCCAGAGGCACCCCTTGCCCAGCCTGGAGAAACCTTAGGTAAATGCTTCTTGAGACTGGTGGCCAGATTCAGGTTGTGAGGTCTGGTGGGTGGGGAAGGGGCCTGGCTCAGCGTAGCTTTCTCATTCCCCTTCAATTACCTACAGGCAACTGTCCGCCCACCAGGACGTTTGTGGAGGCTCCAGGTACTGAGGCTTGCTGACCCCTGGGGTAGAGGGTCAGCAGTACATTTCCTAGAGTCTGCCGGAGATGATTTAATCGCTTCACCCACTTCTTCCCATATAGACAGGAGGATTCAATCACTTCTCCTGCCTGGCTGCAAACCTCAGTCAGAGTGGTGAGTTTCACTTTTTGATCACAGAGTGGGTGGGTGGGTAGGGGGCTGTCAGAAGAGTCCTGAACTTGAAAGGTGAGTTACAGAAAGACGTTGTGGGGATAAGGGAGACTGAAGGGAGAAATGAAGGCAACAGCACTCGGGGAGCAGCGGGGGGAGGTAAAAAAAAAAAAAAAAAAAAAGGGAAACTGGAAACAGAGTTCCAGGCTCTCTGACACTGGCACCAAATGAGAAAGCTCCTTGCTGTTTTGCACAGCTGCCTGCAAGCTGCCAAGTGGCAAAGGATCCAGGAAAAGGCACAAGATGGGAAAGTGCTACCCAGCAATCTGTGTATTCTGCAATTAAGAAGGGTAAGTAAAAGGCACTGACAGCTTCTGGGCTCTGAGGTCTCGAGGGGCCGTGGCTGCCAGGCCACCTAATGCCAGCCTGGAAAGGACCCAGCCCTGGAGACCTGTGCCTGCTCCAGGGTAGAGGCTGTGATCAATTAATCCTGTGGCCTGCTTTTTTGCCCTGAGGCCAGGGAAAGGAGGGCTGGCCACTGAGGTAGGTAAAATGGAGTCCATGGGAAGTGGTGAGGAGTCATGTACCTGAGCCCTCTTGGGAGCTGAGTGCTTCTAGACTCCATGGTGTAGGATGGCCAATTATTTTGTGCACCAGTTTCCCTCGAGAAGTATCAACATCAAAGACCGGATAGGCCTCTTCCTGGCATCTTCATGGGCAGTGGGGCTGAGTGGTGAACAGTCTTTAGGTAATGTGCTGGTGGGGAGCCGGCAGATTTGGTATCTTGGCACTGACTGGCAAGAGACCTCTGGGTTTTGACCCCCAGTTTGGCTTCAGATCTGGAGTCAGTTACCTCCTCGGGTATCCAGATGCCAATATGGGGAGAGGTGGGGTGTGGCTGAGGAGGAATTATCTGCTTTTGAAGTCAGTTACCCAGATGAGAGAGAAGAGCTTTTCCCAGGGGTTCACCATTCTTCATGACACTGGGTTAAAAGGCAAGATTTCCCAAGGCCAAGGTCAAGGTTGTCTATGGCTTAAAAAGTACAGGCTGTCCAGGCCCTTTGGTCCAGGCCCTTTGTTCCAGGCTATGTGGAAGTATACGCGGTTTCCAAATAAGTCACAGTGTCTTGCACCTGTGTGTATGTGATAACATCTAGTATGGAGTTGGCCCTCAGGAATGAGGCTGGGGAGATGGGCAGATAAATCAGTCAATGAATGAGATGCCCTGTGTTGGAGACAGAGATATGAATGAGACCCATTTTATGGTATTGAGGAACTTATGGTCTAGTGAGGGAGATAAATCAACAAAGAAATAACTCTATTACAGGCCTAAATAATTGAAGTCTGTGAGAAGTACTGGAGGAGCACAGAGAAAGGAAGTTGTAACTGCTTGGGGGTAGTGATCACGAAAAGCTACTCAAAGGGGCTATACTCTCTCTGGGCCTTGAAGGATGTGTAGGAGTTTTTTAGTTTTCCAGTGGACTGGATAGGGGAGGGGCAGCTTAATTTGAGGGAACTATAATTAGGATGTATACATATGCAAACAAGATGTGAAAAGGACAGGGGGGTCTGGAAGAAGCTCAAGATAAGGCTGGAAATTTAAGCTGGGGTTCGGTGTGAATGGCCAGTAATGCTCCTGAAAATCAAAGCCACCAGCAACCTTCGTTTTGGGTCCACAGCCCCTACGCAAGACTTCTTCCATATGCTTAGCAACTGTGTACCCAGAGAGTCCTCAGAGTGGGCCAGTGGAGCTGCCTCTGGCCAAGAAAGTGTCTGGGTGGGGCTGGGCCTTGGAGCACGACCCACGTGGAAGGTCAAGCTTCGTGGGGATGAACTCCACCATCATGGCCTCATTCAGAGCAGGGGAGTCTGGGACTCCAAGGCCAAACACCTCCCTTTTACAAATGATAACTTTGTTTCAGATCATTAAAGTACTATATGCTCAGTGAAGAAAAGTTTTAAAACACAGAAAAGAAAACAAAATACTAGAAAGGAAAAGAATCCCCTGATTGTTCTGTGTAGAGGTAACTGCTCTGAGAACACCATGGGTCCCTTCCTTGCATTTGGGTCCCAAAGCACAGGTGCCAGCTGTGAGCCTCTGGTGCTTCTGGGGCCTGCGCTGGCTGGACTCCCCTCTGCCCTCCTGCGGAGGTAACGTGCCTGAGGGGCTTTCAGTCTCTGAAGCCCAGAGACTGGTTTAGACCTCAGGAGAAGGCGGACCCACTCCTCTTTGCCCCTTGCCTGTCAGAGGTCACCCATTCTCTGGATGCAGCTCTGTAGTAGGGTTAGAGAGGGGGAGTGGGAGGGAGAACAGAATAAAGAACACAATGCATGACCCGCTCCACTTAGAAACAGACAAGCTATACTAAGATAGTTTGGAAGCAATATCATGAGTTGGTGGCCAGATCTAATTATTGTGCATCGACATCAGTTTAGACTGAAGATGGCCATTTCTGGATACCTGGAAGAAAACCCGAGGCTCTCAGAAGTAACAGGTCTCTGGAATGTCTCAACTACCTGGAACCATGCAGAGACTTGGCTCTTTTTCATAAGCACATTTCCCTGAGCCCTTGAATCGTACCCTTTTAGTTCCCCAACTCCTCTCATCTTAACTATTTTAGTTAGTGATCTTATTAAACACTAGTTCTTATCTTCTTAAACACATGCAGAGACTACCTTATGTAATTTTAAACACCACTGTGGTTGTCACCATGAATAACCACTTTTGTACCCTCCTATAGCACCAGACTGCGATGCTAAAACACAAATAAAATGAACAGGCCATTTGGCCTTCCGCCTGCTCAAACCTCCTTAGGAGCCAATAATTTAATATTTATGTGGTCGTGGTCACCACATAAAGAAAGGGGAAGCACCTCTTGCCGGGTGCCTACAGTGCATAGGCACTCGGCCAGCGCCAGTAGTTTTACACCGGTTAGTTTCCTCTGGTCCCCGCCTTCCTGGACATTTCCTGCTAAGGAGCGGTGACCCTCAGGAGACCCACCACCTGGAGGACGGAGGCCGCCTGCCCTGCTGGAGGAGTTGTGCTTCATGGTCGGAGTTTTGGCAGCTGCAGGAACTAGGGAAGTGGTGTCATCCAGCTAAAAGCAGCCCCATCGTGTTAGTGACTGAGCGGTTAGCACAGCCGGCCGAGAGGGCAACCTGGGCTTCAGTCCAATGTCATGGCCAATTAGCTACATGACTGTGAGCAAGACACTTAGTTTCTCAGTGTCTCAGTTTCCGTACCTATGAAACGGCAACGATAGCGATACCTGCCCCGATCTCCCCATGGAGCTGTTGCAAAGACAAAATTAGGAAGTGGGATATTCTCAGGTCCCACAGTGCTGCCCCAGTACAAGGGTCATCCTGGTCCCCCTTCCTCAAGGCTGCCCACTAGGGGTGGGGCGGGGTGGCAGGGGGTGGGAGGGGACGGGGACCCATCCTGCTGGCTCCCTCTTGCTGTGGCAGTCCTGAGAGGTCTCCTGGCAGGGTCAGTCTCATGAGGCTGGTGGCTGTGCTGTGGGCTCAGAGATTGCTCAGCTGTGACCGAGGGCCTGTCCCGCTGGGTCTGCACTCACCCGGGGTGCGAGGAGCGCTTGGCACATAATGTTTATTAATATGCCTTGATGAGGGGCATTAATATCTCTTCATGACACCATCTGAGCCCAGCCTCCTTTCTCTCACTCCTTGCTCCGTTCTTTTCCCTCACCCACAGACACACACACACACACACACACATACACACACACACAGAAAGCGAAGGATGGGAGGGAGAGTTGTTGGGAGGGAGGTGCTCCGATGGGAGTCCAGCCACCAGCCACAGGGGCGGATGAAGGATCCTGGGTGAGGGAGGCAGGAGGGTGGAGAGTGCTGGAGCTCTGCTGTCAGGTGGAAACTTGGCCAGAAACTGCTTGGCTATGGGAGTGAGGGAAGCAAAACAGCAGCAAGATGTTTCCAAAATCGGTGGGGAGGAAGGGGAGCGGCAGAGGCTGAGACAGGAGCCAGGGAGCTTCAGGAGCTGAGGAGGGGCTGGGTTCCTTCATGGGAGCAGGGAGAGACGAGGAAGTCTGGAGGTCATTCGCAGGCTGGGTCTGCGGGCGGGGGCGGGGGTGGCAGGGTGAGAGTCAGAGAAGGGGAGAACAGTAATTCACACTCACTAATGCACACACTCATGCATACATGTGGTCACACACTCATGGCCCCCCATATGCATGCTCATATAGACGTTTGCACACGACCCTCATACTCACACTTAGACACATGTGCTCACACATACCCTCACACACTCACATATATACATGTTCACAGCCACACACACGCTCCCATACAAACACAACAGGCTTCCATGGACACATATTCACACACACAGCTGTCATGCTTACTTATGCACATGCACCCACACATATGCACCCACACGCAACACATGTCCACACAGTCACATACACATGTTCACACACATACATGCACACTCACACACATACACTCACATGCTCACACATGCGTGCTGATACACAACTCTCTGCACTTGCGCACTTATGCACACACAGTCTCACATATACACATGTTCAGCCATGCACACACGTACAACGTGCTTACATGCACACTCACACATCTCATATATACATGCCCACAAACACAATATGCTCATAAAATATTCATACATGCACACACACACTCACATACATACTCACATAGTCACACACACAATACATCACAAATGCATATTCACAAATGCAAATGTAGTGTCCTACAGACGCACCCTCATGTGCATATACACATACAATATACAGAGCCGTATGCAGTCACACATGCATACTCACAAAGTACACACACACGCTCATACTCCCTCTCCCAGGCCTCCTTGCACTGGTGGGCATGTCAGGGGCTGAGTGTGATGGGAAGACCGGGACGATGGAGCACTCGGAAGGGGCCGGTGGTGACGCTAAAGCCTGGGCTGCAGGATTAGGACAGGCAGGTGTGGGGACCTCCAGACCCCTGGCAGGACACCAGGACAAAGAGATGACTGATGGGGACTGTTGTTCGTGAGTAAGAACGAGGCTGTGCTGCTGCCGTGTGAGGACCGATGGGGTAGGGGGTGTGGGAAGGAAGGGGAGCCCTAGTGGGAGAGGTGGTCAGCAGAGTGAAGGGCACCACCTCTGCCTCTCCCAGCACTGCAGCGTCAAGCTTCGGGGTGGCCTGCTCCCCTCTCCGTGCAGTACAGAAGCAGAACAGTTGGGAAGTGGGTGCGGTTATCCCCCAAATAAACAGGGCTTGGGAAACTGCCCCCTCCAGAGGGAACAAGCTACGTCCTCAGGCATGGTGCCTATCGGTGGTGGCTGCCTATCTGTGGTGGCTGCCACCCCAGGAGGGAGGACAGGAGACACTGGCGAGGGCCAATAAGCTGAGACGAGAACCCCGGGCCAGACCTTTGCTTCCCGGCTGCAAGCTGGACCAGAGGAGGCCCAGTAGCCCCCTAATGCCCACCTGGTCTGGGGAGGGTACCCCAGGGCTTATGGATGCCTGGGGACACTGGTGTATGGACCACTCCGGGGTGGCTGTGAGAGCTTTATGGGGGCTCCCCTGGGTTCTGTAGAGTGGGGCCCACCTTCGCCAAGTGCTGGGAGGCTTCTCGGAGCACCTGGTTCAGCTTCTCCACTGGCTCCCGGTTCCACTAGTCCTTCCATCTCCTCTCTTTTTGCCTAAGAGGTTTCTCACCACCCCCAATTCTGTTCCAGGAAACGGCCAGCCGCCTCTGGACCATTCTGCCCTCCCCATGTGTCACTTAAGAAAAGCTGGTAATCCTAGAGGAGCAGGCCACAGGGCTGGGGGGCTAGGGAGCTGGGGGCATGGAGTGGAGAGGGGGCACCCAGCAATCATGAGCCCTCTGTGGCCTCCTGGGGGAAGGCAGGTAGCAGTGATGGTGGGAGTCTGGCTCCTGGGCTCTGTTCTCTGCTTTCTCTTCCTCCTCTGCCCTACTTTAGGCTTCCACACTCAGTTCTAGTGGGAAAATAAAGCATAATCCACAATTTTAGGCCTCCTCTCTCCTTCCTTACCAGAGGGCCCAGGACAGGTAAGACCTTATGAAAAAGAAGAAAGGAGTGAGGAGGGAAAGAAGGTAGGAAGAAAGGAAGGAAGGAAAGAAGGGAGGGAGGGATAGACAGACTTTCTGGAAAAAAAGCTTGGGGCTCAGGATGTTGAGCAAGAAAAGAGGCTGGCAAGACCCGGCGGTTCTGTGAAACTCTGTACTCATTAGAAAGTGTGATAATAAATAGAAACGGTAAGTCTCATTCAAATCACATTTTGCTCTTTTCACAGGGGCTGACAGTAAACTTGGCCCTGCTGCCCTAGCCCTTCACTACTCAGAACAGCAGCAGCGGCACATGGGAGCTTGTCAGAAATGCAGACTCTCGGGTGCCACCCTGGACATGTGAATTAGAATCTTCCTTTTTACAAGAACCTGCAGTGAGTCACATGTACATTAAGGTCTGAGAAGCGCTGCCTCCGAGGTCTGCTCTCGGGCCTTCCTGCCCACTTTCCCTGGGGTCTCTGGATGGTGGCAGCAACGGTGGGAACCAGCCCAGCTCAGGTCACTGACAGGTCTCTTTCTGGCTTTGGAGCTCTCAGAATCATCCTTCTGCAGCAGCACTGACTGGTCCTGAGGTGGCCCTAGCTCTCAAGGCTGACTATTTGTAGCATCAGGCTCCAGGGCAGGTGGTCAGAGGAGATGGGTGGGCTGGAGGGGCTGGGGCTTGGCCACGACTGGGAAGGCACCAGGCACATCCTCTCTCCAGCGCCCCCACCTGGAGCTGCAGAAACAGCCCCCAGATCAGGGACTTTCGGTGTCACTTGTGTCAGATGTTCTGGACATCTGAGTTTCTGGGGTTGGGCAGGGCAGGCCCTCCTGCCAGTGGGGGACCTGTGTGGGGGACCTGGGTGCAGTTTGGTGGGTACTCAAGGGGGGTGTTTGACACTCCCACTGGAGCTCCTTTCTCCCTGATCATGTTGTTCACTCCTGACCCTATTTGGGGAATGTTTATTCCCCAGGCATTGAGGGACCTCTGGGGAAGCAAGAGTCAAGAGAGCATTGCTCTTCCTTGTAGCCTGTAGAACAGGGGGGCGTTGCATGAGGCTCTCCAGGTGTGTGGGTCAGGGTCTGCTCTAGGACCCTGGTCGTAGTAGCAGGCCTGCCACTAAGTGACTTCCTCAAGTTTCCCCCTCCAAGATGCCCAAGGAAAGCCGTCATCCCTGGCAAGCTGCCCGTCTGCCTTCTCATTCATTGGTCATGCCAGGGCCTGTGCGGTGGGCCTTTGAGCCCCTGCCTGTCTGTGTCAGGCCAGACTCCTTTTTCTGGGCCAAGGGAACTGTGAATGTGACCCACTGGGGGCCTCCCAGGACCGGGGGCTTTCTCTCTCATTCTGTTGTGTCACCTTTTACAGTGCCCGGCAGGCAAATGCCAATCTGGGGAGCTTGGTAATTACAATGCAAAAACAACCGAGACTGAGCTCCGTAAACACCCTGGCCTCACAGTTGGTCTGCCTCTGGAATGCTTGGGGACTGACATAACCCTGGGGAAGAGAAGGGAGATCTACAGTCCTCTCCAGCAAGGCCGGTGGAGCCTGGGCCACCAGGCCGCCCCGTTAGGGGTGGTCGTGTGTTGGGGGGCTCTCCGCTGGGCCCCACGGCCAATAGGAAGGCAGGTGGAGAGCTAGGCTTGAGGCGATTGCCGTGCTTGGCTTCCCGCCCTGTGGGGATCGTCATCAGTCTCCAAGTGTGTTGAAATGAGTCTTTGCACAAGCTTGAGGAGGGCCCAGCAGTTCCAGGTGACAGTGCCAGGGGCCATGAGGAGATGGGAGGAAAGGGGATGGGGTGACAACAGGGAAGAATCCCAAAGAGGGTCAAGGGGCCTCCACAGCTGTGGACTCTCCCAGGCTTCTGGATCTGGGGCTTGGTCTGCCCCCTGCCTATCCCCGACCCACATGGCTGGGCCTCAGCGGCCTTCCGCCCCAGGAGTCTGCGATTCTAGGATGCCAGGCTGATCCCGAGGCTATGCCATGGGGAGCCGAGACAAACTTCTCCCCAGAACTTTGTATTGTGAGCAGTCAATTGCCCCGGCATCCAAGGCTGCAGTGCACAAGCAAGGGGTCTTTAATGAACGCAAATGACAGCTGATTAATCAGCCTCCTCTCTGTGGGGTCTGGCCACGCTCCATTCAGCCTCCATGGCCTGCACCAGCAGGGTGGGTGCCAGCCTATTACCACTGAGCTTGCAGCCCTAATGGGGGAGAGGGGCAAGCCTCCCAGCCTGTGGTCCTGTCACGCATGAAGGGCTGGCCCTGCAGGAGCGGGTTGGGCCCTGCCGGACTCTCTCACTGGGTGGCCCCCTATAGGAAGGGGGCAGACTGCAAGGAAGGATGCAAGCAGGTGCTCTGTGGGATTTGTGCAAACGGGTTACATTTGGGAGGTAAGTGGGGGCACTGTCTAGACAATGGCAGATGGTTTGTTTTTGTTACTTGCTGACTGTGGCCGTAAGAAAGCAGCAGGTTCCGCAGATCATCTGCACTGTGGGAAAAGGCAGAGGGGGAAGGGTGGGGGCTACAGTGAACCCCTCTTTCTCTGCTGGGTCATCTGCCCTGGCTGCTGGCTGAGATCAGGGCAGCCCACACTTACTGCCCCTGCTAGGTGCCAAGTGAGGTGCAGGTGTGCAGGTGGTTTACAGTCTGGCAGGAATACAATGAAGGGGTAGTTACAGATGTGATGCATGTTAACTAGAGGATTTACTGAGGGTGGGGAAGGCTTCCTGGAAGAAGCTGTAGACTCCCCACCTGACAGTAGTGCTTGGCAGGGAGAGGGGAGGGAGAACTGGGCACTGGGGTGGAAAGGCCCCTATTTCCAGATTCTAGCTGCTGGGTGTGGGCTCTTTTCAGGGCCTCCTGACCCTGAGGCCCCTATCACCTCCTTGAGTTGCTCGACTCTTCCCTTGAGGGATGGAGGAGCAGGAGAGGGAGTGAGTTAGGACTGGAATGGAGGCTGCCAACCTTCTCCTGGGCAGGACCCCTGGCTGAGAAGCAGAAGCAGAGATCCCTTCTAGGGGAGAAACCCCTCAGTTTCTACTGCAATAAAGAAGGGGCCCCGAGCTCTCTCCTGCCACAGCCTCTAATGACGGGGTTGGGGAGTAATGAATATCTGTGTACTCATAAAACAGCCTAATGACCGCCCTCATTTAATGGACCCCTTTCATCTTCACCCGTTCCCAACCCAGAAGGGACCAGGGACCATCCTGAGGGCTGAGGCCCAGAGCCTGGTGGCAGCCACAGACCCCAGCTGTTGGGGGGTGGGGGGCAGTTGATTCCTGAGCCCGTTGGGGGCTGCCTTGTCCTCTTCCATCCCTTATCTGTTGGAAACAGCTGCAAGAATTTAGGTCAATGACTGACCAACCTTAGGAAGTGGGCAGGGGCTGGGGAGGGAGGAAGCACGTACGCCCTGATTCTTAAGAATGGGTGTGGACACCTGCAACATGTGGCGCAGGGAAAGAGCGTCTCTCACCCGCTGCCTGCGCCACGCCCCCTTCTGCCCAGGTACTGATAGGAACTCACAGAATCATCCAACACCTGACAAGAGTTGGGTTTGTGGAGGGAGGGGTTCCGCCTGCTGAATCACCAGCAACACCTGTGTTTTGCTTGGGAGGTCTCCCGCTCAGGGACTAGCCAAGCCTGACCCTGTTTGGCTTCCTGGAGCTTGATGAGATCACAGCCCCGGGTGTTGTGGCTACAGGCCAGTGTGACCTGCTATGCAGGGAATATTTTTAAAGAGATACTTGCCCCTGTGTTCCCAGGATGAGCTCCATGAGAGGCTCAAGCTGTTCCGAGCCCCACACCTCTCCCAAATTTGATTGTGGAAATTGGTCAGGGGAACATGAGATCACTTGGGATGAAATCTGAAGTGGAAATAAACAATCCAGCAGTCCACTTGCCGTGGTGAGCTCCACCGCCCACCCCCACCCCCCTCCCTGGGGAGGTGGGGCGGAGTCAGGGATCTGGGATTGGTAGCATTAGAAGGAGGTGGGATGGGCAGTCCCCAGGCATGGAGACAGTCCACTTTGCCTTCCCCAGAGCTATGGAACTGTCTAATCGTGGTCTTCTGCTCAGAGTCTGCACAGAAGCCACGGGCCACCACAACAGGGTCTGCCAGTAGCAAGAAACTCTTGAGTGAGTCAGCCTGCAGCCTCAGTGTTCCCATCCGGGCGCTGGCCCAGCCCTGCCTCCAGGCCATCTGGAGATAACTGAGGTCAGTGGAGGGCAGAGACTCCCAAGAATGCAGGTTCCTGTGCCTGTCACCAATACCCCATTTTCACATCCCCTCCCCTTGGACAACTGCCCCTATACAAAGTAGGGCAGAAAAAGCACTGCTCCCAGGTCACACTCGGCCTTTCAGCTGGGGGCTCCAGAGTAGAAAAGGAACATATGGAGGCACAGGTCTGAAGTCCTTGGTCTGGGAGAGTGGGGCGCTAGCGGCTAAGGTAAGTCACTTGGAGGTGGTGTCATGGCTGGTAAAGCAATAACCACCATCCTGGACATGTGTCGGGCACTCTTCACTCTGGAGGCATTTCAGGAATCTTTGTGCCACTGTATCATCTAATCTTCCTTTTACAAGGAGGCAGAAAGGGCAGAGAGTATCACCCTGAATTTGCAGGTGGGGAACGCAAGCCCTTGAGAGGTTAAGTGACTTGCCTGAGATTACAGTCCCAATCGGCGGCAGATTTGGGAATGCAATCCAGGTGTCCTGGCCCAGGCTCCAAACCTCCTGACTCACAGTCCAGTGTTCTTTTGCCTACACCTCAAAACAAAGGGGGCTGGGTTAAGGAAATCAGTTCTGAGGAGATGACTTGTCTCCCCTTTGCTGGAATTTCTTGGGTGACCCTGGATGTGCTTAAATTTGGCTGAAAGGCCAGTTTAGATCTCCCTGCACCTCTCCCGAATAGAATCCAGGCCGGGGGGCAGGAAGCTGTTCAGACAGAGACAGGCGGCTTTTCTAGCACCCTCCTGACTTAGGGACCCCGAGTGCCATTGAGAGGGGGTGTGGGCTGTAATGAGGCATTGCAAAACCCCTCTGGGGAAGTGGGACCTGGAGGGCTGGGGAGGGCCCGAGGCTCAGGCTAGAGGCTTTTCCCATTTGAGGCTGGGGGCTCTTCTCAGGGAGAACTGAGGTTCCTTATGAGCTTGGCTCATGTGGTTTCTCAGTCTCAGATGCCCTCGTCAGACTCTCTTTCCAGTCCAGCTCATACTTCTCTGCCTCTGTGAAGCCTTCCTCAACGCCTTTCCCCAAGGGCTTCCTCCCTCACACTGCTTGGCTCTGTCCTGCTGCGAGGCGTGGACTCCCTCAGCCTAGATCTGCAGCTGCTGGCTCTTCTGCCTCTCCCCTGGCCCTGAGCTCGCTGGGGGTCTTGTCCTGTACTTCCTCTCCTGCTCTGGGGGGTGGAGGGTGGGGGGTGGGGGGGAGAGGATGAACAGTAAGTCCCTGGGGCAGCGGGGGAGGGACTGACAGGCGAGTGCTGAGTGCCGGCCTGGTTCTTGTGCTCCACACCTATCAGTGCCCTAGGTCAGCCCGGCTAAGCAGGCAACTGAGCCTGGGGGAGCGCAGCCACCTGTCCTGGTCATTAGGTGGCAGAATGGGAAGTAAACCCAGGCATTTCTGATTTTAGACATGATACTCTTTGCCTGGCTCAATACCCTCCCTCAAATGTTTGCTTAGAAGAATGTGTGAGAAAGTGACAAAATGGATTATGCATCTATGGAATTGAATCAAGGTATTGTCTCCTGGTTTGAAAAATGCACCCAGCTTGTGGCAGGAGAAGCATTTCACTAGATTCTCCCTCCTTCCTTTCCTTCCTTCCTTCCTTTCCTTCCTTCCTTCCTTCCTTCCTTCCTTCCTTCCTTCCTTCCTTCCTCCCTCCCTCCCTCCCTCCCTCCCTCCCTCCCTCCCTTCCTAGAAACATTTTTGCTGCTGTGAGCTATAAAAGGGCCTAGGGACATGCCCTGCCAGTGCAAGGGGCAGGGGCATCTCTCTCTGCCAGTCCAGGTGCCCAGGTATGCAAGCCACCCTGGGGGATGGAGAGTCCTAGTTTCGGGACAGGTTGGGCTCTTTGGGTCTGGAAAGCTATCAGATGCCCTATTTATGCCCCTTGGTTGTGGGGTCTGTGACTCTGCCTTCTGGCGCTTCTGGAGTAGGATGGAGGGAATATATCAGTCACCCTGCATCAGGACAGTTGGTCAGAGCCCAGCCACAGGGACAGCCACAGGACTTCCCTTTCCTTCCTGCCCCTCCTCTTTCACGCCAGCCTCCTCCTCCTCTGTTCGCTCTCTTCTCTCCAGCATCTTTCTCTTGAGTCCTCTGTTCTGCCCTCTTCTCCCTCCTCCTCCTCTCCCTTCTCCTCTCCTTGCTTCCAAGGGGACCTCAGCCCTCCACCAGGAAACAGATTTCTTCAGACCATCTGGTCCTGCAGGCTGCCTCCTTCTGATCAGCACTGTCCATCCAATACAGCATTCTGTGGTGATGGAAATGTTCTAGATCTGCACTGCTCTCTATAGTAGCTCTAGCCACATGTGGCTCTTGAACGCTTCAAATGTAGCTACTGCTGTAAAGAAGTTGAATTTTTAAGCACTTTATTACATTTTAATTAGTTTTAATTTAAATAGGTATGTGTGGCTAGTAGCTAGTGGACTAGACCTCAGAGCTCTAAGTGATACCAAGTGCTCAGCTCTGGGGAGGCCCCTAGGGGCACTCTCCACCCTTGTTCAGGCCCTGCCCCGTCCCCTAAGTGCCTCTGTGTGGACCTAGCTTCCTGACCAGTAAGAGGCCACAGAGGCCTGGGTTCTGGGCTTGGAGCTGAGTAGACCTGGGCACTCGATCTGTGAGCCTCAGTGGCCTCTTCTGTCAAATAAGGATGACTCCTTGAGGAAGGTGCCCAAACCTCAAGGTTTCTTTCCAGCTCTAAGTTCCATGCTTCTTCCGGGCAGGAGTCTGCTACCATTGGATCTGGGTGAGTCAGTATGGTCAGCAGGGCAGGTGACGTGTGTGTATGTGTGTGTGTGTGTGTGTACACACATGCATGTGTGTGTACACACATGCACACATGCATACATATACGGGTGTGCACATGTGGAGGAGGGGGCTATGAGGGGCAGCAGTGGGGACTCTGGGGACCCTGCTTATTAGTCTGACCCTGCCTGGTTGACTGCCTGGGACTAGGGAAGGGGTTAAAAGCTCTGTAATCAGGGGAAGTTGCAGCCTGACTCCACTCCTGGCAGGTGCTTGCCTGCTCCAGGGCCCAGGCTGCTCTGATGATGCCCCATACTTCCTTTTCTGCCATAAATGTCTCCCGGAAAGTCTTCCCACAGAGGCCCCAGGGGCTTTCTCAGGGAATGTATGAGTGTGTGCTCACATAGCCACTGTGGGGCAGGAGCCCTGGGCCGTGTGCACGCTCTCCCACAGTGCTGTTGGCCCCGGCACTGGAGGGGATGTCTGTCCGGCTTGGGTGGAGGCAGGAGGAGGGGCTTCACCTGGACCCAGGCCCTGGCTTAGGCAATGCTTAGATTCTTAGTCAACTTGAACGCCTTGGACACTCATGCATGCGCGTGCATGCGCGCGCACACACGTGCATACACTGCATAGGGAGGTGTGTGGATGGAAGATAAATAAGCCTTTGCTGCTTTGCCCTCCCTTCCAAGCTTCTGCTGCAGCAGATCTCCCCACATCTGGAGAGAACAAAGGATTCCTCGAGAGAGGGCTGCTCTCAGGCTCCTTGGGCGTGACGGAGGCTCCAAGCCTATGGCACAGGGCAGTGGGACCGCTTAGAGGAGCCCTCTGAGGGCAGGGGAGTGAAGCCCACCAGCCAGTATATGATGGGACGTGGCCACAGTGTAAAGAGAAGATGACTTCTCTTTTGCTCCAGAAGTTACCTAGGCCTCGGAGATCCTAGGTCACAGAACCCGCCTGGTGGAGAATTGCATCAGAGTGAAACTGCCTGCTGGATGCCTTGGAGAACAGGGCACTGAGGGCTGGTGATGCAAACTTTCCAACCTTTAGGAACCTTTGGGGTCAAAACCCTGGTCTCTGCAGGCTCTCCCCTCTCTGACCTTTTGTCTGCACTAGATGGCACACAGAAGGAGGTGGTCACTAGGGGTGGGTGAAGAAACGGGGGATTGAATAAGAGGTCACCAGGCTTTAATCAGCTCTGAGCAGGGAGACAGGTGGGAACATCAGGTAGTCTTGAGGTCCCCCACAAGCAACAGTTTCCTGGGAAAAGAGAACCCTCCTTGACTGGGCAGCTGTGAAACTCTAACTGCAGGCCAGGCCTCTCTTTGCCATCACCATACACTGCAGGAGAATGGAGAGGCCACAAGTGAATGATTCAGAAGCAAAGCTGCCTGGAGCCAGGGACCTGGACCAGATGACCCATTGGGTCCCTTCTAACTCCATAATTCCACACGCAGGATTCACTACATCAGTGCCTCTTGGCTCTGTAAATCGTCACTGGTCCACTGAGAGTTTGAGGGGGCGTGGCATTGTGGGGATGGGGGATATGTCAATCTGGGGTCAGCGAACTGCAAAAGGTGTGGGTACGGGGGGCGGGGCTGCCACAGAGTCCTGCTGGAGTTTTTGAATTTGCACCAGTGTTTTTGCTTCCCAGAAACAGGAGAAGAGAGTGAGGATGGTTAGAAAGATTTGAAAGTTGCTCTTTGGTCGTGCATGGTTCTGGCAAGAAAGCTGTGGGGTGTGCTCCTCCTTTATCATAGCTGGCAGCCCCGATTTCCCACACTACGATGAGGTCTGGCTGGTGGTTCTTCCCCTACACGACTCCATGGGTCTCTATGTAGCTCTTCTTGCTTTAGGTTTGTGGGCAGGAGGTCCCCCTCTATGTCATGTCAGTGCTCGAAGCACAGCTGCCTTCCCTAGGCTCATCACCTTCACCTGCCCACTAGCGCTGGAAGCCATGCCTGCTCCCGCCCCTGCCTCTATCCATCTCCTCCTCCCTGGACAGGCGAGTCACCAGCCAGGGCAGAGCCACCAAATGCAGTATATGGATCAACTCTCAGAGATGGTTCCCATTTGCCTCTCTGAACTTTACTGCTCTTCTCCTTCCTTTGAGCAGACTTCCCATGTAGGTGGGTAGCTGCAGGTACCTGTGCAAGCACAGGTGAGCCATGGGTGAGTTCTAAAGGGAGTCCTTCTAAAGGGAAATCCTTCAGTGAGGTGCCCCCCGCCCTCTGCATTTTACCAAGGAACAGATTCAGGGCCCCCTTATAGGCAGCGTGGGTCTGGAACATAGTTATCCTGATTTCTAGTATGAGATGATTTATAACAAATTAATTATTTCATTCTGCCAGGGGCTTGGATGTACACTGGGGCTGGAATTTGGAAGAACTGAGCTGGGCAGAATTTTCTCTTCTAAAATCCAGGTAGATGGTTCTGGGCATATGGATGGTGTTTAATAGATGCTTGCTGATTGACCTGTGTCTCTGGGTGGCTCCTCCCCCACCTTCTGCAGGAAGGAGGGGCATACCTTGCAGGAGCTTGGTTTGCCCTTCACTGCTCTCACCCTCTACACTTCACTCCTGCTGGGCAGTCAGAAAGGATGCCAGGTGACCCATCCTCCCCACCCCCAGATGCCACCACCAGAGTCACTCTTTGCTCTCTCTTAGCTTCTCTCAGGGCTAAGACCTGAGTAAGGAAGTCAATCTGTACAGGGGCAGCCACCCTGATTAACTGTTAGAGAAATAAACAAGACGGTATTGTGCCGAGGGGAGAGAGGTTACATCAAAAATATCTCAGAAAGGAAGAAAGCCAAACTTTTATATGAGATGCATGGATAGGGGGAAGAGGGGGAGAAAAAAAAGCCTGGGTAATTAAGTTAATAGGTTTCTTAAAGAATGCCCTTGTGAGTGATGTTCAACACATTCAAGTGTTGACAAGAAGGTATTGAACTTGACACCCACGCAGCGGGCAGAAGCATGCTCTCAACTCCGACACACCTTCTTTGTCTGAAACTTGTAGTAAACCTCAGCGCTGGGTTGTGAAATCTGTCCCAGGGAATCCGTGTTGCAGGGGCTGCTGGGGTCAAGCCTCCTGCTTCTAGATAGGCTTCAGGTAGGCCAGGGTGGCCACCCTGAACTAAGATCCCAAGATTGGGAGGGCAAAGGCTGGGGTCCCCAATTTAGAAGCCTAGGGATGCTATTATGCTGTGTGAGACTGGGGGATCTCTGAGGACCCACAGACAATTTGCAACTCGTGGGGGGTGGTCAGAATGAAGCCCTGTCCCTTCCCTCTAAGCCCCAGCTGCCTTGGGGAACTTAGGTCTGAAACCCAGGAACATCTGTGCAATCCTAGGGCTTCCCTATCATGATGAACTAATAGAAGGATCTGGGTAAATATGGATTTTTCCCTTTCTCTTAAATCTATAGTAGGGAGAGAGGCCCCAACTAATTGGTGGGCTGGTGGAAAGGAGGCTTGCGTTAGAGGAGAAGTGGGGTGTGTGTGTGTGTTTGTATTTGAAACCACAGGAGCCTAAATTACCATTCTTAAAACAAAGGAGTGTCTCCTTTGGGCTAGAGCTTGCCACAAAGGCCCCAGAGAAGCAGGAGGTTCTTGGCCACTTTGCCTGCTCTGGCTTAGTGGCTTAGCAGCCCACCTTCCTGCCCAGCTGTCATCCCTCCCTCCCATCATCAGCCATTTACTCATCCATCTTCTCTTTCTGTTACGTAGGCTAAGACTTATCGAGCAATCAGAGTTTTCAGGCCGGGACCTGAATCTCAGGGACTCCATCACAGTTATGGTGGCTAGACTGGTAGTGAAAAAATGGTGACATGGGTGTCTTTGGGAAAGAGGTTTTCCTTTTTAGATGCTTAGCAAAACAGTTTCAAAATCAAGTAATTACGTTTATGGTTGTCTGGTCATCTCGAGGCAGCTCATCTTAAGGGAATAACAACAAAAAAAGCAGAATCAACACTCATGGCCCATGGGTTTCCAGCCTAGCAGAAAGACCAGCACTGCCCCTCATCTAAAGTCACATACAGGGGCTATGTATGTCGGCAGATGTGGTGGGAAGAGTAAGTGAATTGGAATTCCCTCTTACTTAAAAATGGTGGTCAAGGAAGGCAATCGCCTCTTGGAACTGGAAAGGCTGGGTGAGTTCTGTGCTCTTCTCCTTGGCACCAGCCCTTGTTCTGGGGCTCATTTCTGCCTGGGGAAGTCAGTTTCCACCCCGGAAATCCCACTGTACAGGAGATGTAGCATTCTGGGGTTTGCACGCACTCCTAAGACATTTCTGTTTGTAGGGAAAGGGAGCAATTTATCAGGTTTCTACCTAATTCTCAACACACCAGAACCCAGTATTCAGGGAAAGGCTCTGGGGTGAGTAGGGGGATATCTGTTAATTTACACTGAACCCATTGGGTTCCCACAGTGGGCACAGAGTCTGCTTGAGATTCACCCTCTCCTCTGCCCTTCCCCCACTTGCACAAATAAGCTCTCTCTCTCTCTCTCAATAAAAACAGGAGTGTTCAGCCCATGGGAGCCTGAGAGCTGCTTGCACCATCTCTACAGTCTCAGAGGAAGACACAGCCTTCTCAGGAGGCAGAAGGGAGCTGTGAGCATCCTAGAAACATGGAGAAGTCACTTCCTCCAGCAATTTCCCATTTCCTCCCACCTCCCAGCAATGAAGCTGGGGGCATCACAAGGACTTCTACAAGGAGTCAGTGGTTCGAGGGCACTGGGGTACTTTTAGCTGGACATCCTTTTGCATCAAACTCTTTTTGAAAATAATTTCTTCTTCCTTTGGAGATGCCTGGCCAGAGTGAAGCAGACTTCTCAGTTGTGACAAAATAATGGCATGAGACCAATGATCTTAATGTGGACAAATGGTGCTGGGTGCACTTGAGAGCCAGACAGCTCCCGCAGCTGCCAAGAGGCTGAGGTTAATCTCCAAGGCAGAGACCTCCAGAGTGGCCACCTTGCTGAAGTCCTTCCTAGGCCACCATTCCTTGTGGGGGAGGGCAGAGGGTGGGAGCCAGGGTCCTGGCGATGGGCTCTGCCATGCTGGTGGGCGGCCTGGCCTCAACACTGGCTTTTGGACCAGACTTCCCCACCCCAGCGTGGGAGGTGTGAGGGGCTGGAGCTGGGAGGCAGGAAGTGAGCACAGATGGGCTGCCCAGGCAGCTGTGTGGGGAACAGAGCACATCTGTCCAGGGTGAGTCTGGTGGGGCCCTGCCCCACAATCTCTATGCCACATCTACCTATTTGTCAATAGGGTGTAGGCTGGGTTTGGGTCTCAAATGGGGAAAATGATGGGAAAGGACAGTCTAAAGACAGAGGCTAGGCTAGGGGTTGCTGAGGGGGTATGTTCACATGGAGAAAAGAATGTCACTGAGCTCTGGGGAAGAGGAGGGACAAAGGGCAAAGTGAAAAATGAAAACAAATTGATCAATTTGGATCTGCTCGGTATGGGCTTCTGGCTTTGCAGTGGCTCCTGAGTGCCCAGGGTCTGGTGCTCTTTCCCCTGTGCAGCTGCCTTCACCCCTCACCTCCCCACTTCCGATGGTCCTCCCTCCTTGGTGCTCCCCCAGTGTCTTACATTGTAGTGATTCAAGTCCCTGCAGTAGCTGCTCCCTTTTCTTACCCACTCGGCTGCAGACAGGCCAAGAGCAGAGACCCTATCTCTTTCATCATGGAATCCTCGAGGAGTAGACACTCTGCTGAAGTTTGTTGAGTGAGTGAATGATTCTGTAGCCTAAACCGACATGAGGTTTCCTATTTAATCCCTTAATTTTCTCTAATTGGCTTCAAATATTGCTGGGAAAGCTTATCCCAAGTAGACACCCACAGAGATCTTTGGGCGATAGGGGCTGGATCAGACTTCTCATCAGGAATTTGCCTGTAGGCCTGAGGGTACTTTGCCCTTTTAGCTCTTTTCTTGGGAGGGGAGGAAAGCCTTTCTGAGCAGAGAGGAAAGGCTCATTGTTCTAGAAACTGTACAGACTGACTTGGCATCATGGCCGTTGGCACGTCCTCATTGGGGAAGCTGCTTCTCCCTCTGTGCAAAGCTGTGAGTGCCTGGTAACAGCTAGAGAGGCAGGAATTACGTATGGGTCACTCGGACTTCTGCAGGTAGGGAAGGCTGGTGGTTTCCCCACATCTGTGCCCTCTTGCTGTCTGGCTTTTACAGGGTAATGAAAGGAGATGGGTGTTTGAGTCCCAGCTCTGCTGTGTGGCCATGGGTGAGTCATTCTCCTCTCTGGGCCTCACTGCTCTCATCTGCACCATGGGAAGGCTGGGCTAGATGATCTCTGGGATCTCTGCCAGCTCTTAATTGTCACAAATCTGGTAGGATGATGAGTTGGGAATGTGGCCCTTGGTTTATCACTGTCCCCCAAGAGCCTGGGCTGGGGACTTTCCCTTGATTTAGATCTAGGAAAGGGAGGAGGGGCCCCAAAGCCACTGGTTTCACTCACTGGCTCCTGTGTTCACCCCTTTGCTGCAATGGTGACTCTTCCTGGATAAGTTAGTCGAGTCTGGCTTGGAGTCAGAAGGTCTGTACAAATGATTCTTCAGTGTCTCTCAAGCTTCTACTCCTGTTTTCTATTATCTAGTGAGTGTAGCAGCAGTGCCCACTGGGAGGAAGGAAGGAAGTCCCAGAGACTTGGGGCCGAAATGGGACTCGTATGTTCTTTTCTAACAGTAGCCTCGTCACTGTCATCCGCCTCCTCCTCGTCATTGTTATCACTATCACCTATTATTAATATCGTTAAACATTTATTGTTGTTCATTCAGCCACATGCAGGGCCTGAGTAAATCAGCGAGAAAATCTGGCTGCCAGAGCCTGCACCGTTCTGGGTGTGTCTCTCAGGTCAAGGCTGGTTCCCCCAACCTTACCTAGAGGTTAATCTGACCCTCAGCAGGCAATGGGGCCACTTGCTTAGTGTTCCTCTTCGTGAAAGTACCCTCCTCCCTGGAGGAAAGGCATTCTCATTCCAAGCTGCTTCCACTACTGCACACGTATATCCTATTGATCTTTTAGCCCCCATAGCGCCTCCAACAGGGCCACAACAAGAGGTGCTCCCTAAGTGCTTATTGATCATAATTATTACAGCGAGGTCTTAGGATAGATCCAGTAGGGGAAGTGGACTTCAGTGCGCAGGGAGCCGACGAGCTGCCCTGAGCTGGGAAACACAGGTAACTCTTTGCTGGGGCATTTCCCCTGCTACCGCCCAGATTCCTAAGGTTGCAAGACTAAGAATGGGGTTGTTTTAGAGTCTGGGAGGCAAAGACTCAGACAGGAGGTGAACAGCTGGCGCCTCCTTCTGGCCCCGCAGGGCTGGAGCAGGCCTGGGGAGGGCATGTGAGCCAACCCTAGCCCCTAGGCTCCCAGAGAGGGACTCTCCCTGCCTTAGGCCCTTGACCCAAAGAGAGCTCTGCTCAGGAGAGCCAATGGAGGGTGAGGGAGGATGTTATGTAACCGATTCACCTCCTTGTCAAAACTGGTGACTAATTCAGACTGTCTTGGCCAGATTGGCTCAGCAGCTTTGCTGGGAGCCGCGTGAGGCCTCGGCCAGTTTGTGGCTGGTTCTCACACCCTCTGCTGGATGGATCTCGGCTTCCTCGCTGGCTTTGGCCCCACCAACCCCGACCACTGCCATAACGCTACTCCTCCCCACCCAGGCCTTCTCCATGTTAGTCCACTGCCCCCACTTTCATGTCCCCGCCTGCCTTGCAAAAACAGGCTAGGAGGCAGTTTCATTTACATCTGTCCCCAAGAACCATTTGCCCGAAGGCTTGCTGAAGCCCTTTATTTTGTACCCTGTGAGAGAGAAGGGAGTTAGGGCCTGCTGACCTTGGACAGTTGGCCAGGCTGGGAATTTTGGCTTGCGGAGGTAGGCGCTGTAGGTTCAGAACTCAGGGCCCTCTCTCTCCCACCTCCCAAGGGGAGAGGGCTCCACGGCACATCTGGCCTCACTCAGTCCCCTGGCCTTGGGGCTTTGGCCCTGCAGGTCGCAGACTGCTAAGGGATGCTGGGAGAGGCCTGTGCTCACTGCCTGAGCACTCACTTTCCTTTCTCCAAAGGAGGTAGTACCTGGCAAGCTCAGCCCATCCCTGATACAGAAGGCTGTCCTGAGGGTACCTGGGTGGAGGGCCTCTGTACTTATCTGGAGATAGTTTATGGAGACACAAAGGTCCTGACAAAGGTCCAGAGCATTAATAATAATGATCACCAGGGATTGTTTTAAATACTCCTCAAACAAACAATCCTCGGTGGCTGGGTTTATCCCCATTTTATATGTGAGGAAACTGAGGCCAAAAGTGACAAGGAGGTTTGTCAAAGCTGGTAAGTAGCTGAGCTGGGCTCTGAACTCACACCTCAGTGACTGGGAAGCCCTGGCTGGTTCTGACACCCTGCCTTCCCACGGCATTCTTGGGGCTCGTTCCTGAAACGGGCCTTGAAATGCTTACACATCTCAGCAACTTCATGGCAACTGCCCAGGCAGACCCAGAAAATAATACTACCTTGTACTCCTGCCACTTCCTTCCAGTGAGTAGCACACAGACATGATCTCATTCACTCTCAGAATCCCAAGTGGGCTACGGAGGGGGCGGGGGCTGTTGACTCCACTTCCTGGGGAGGAAAGGGAAGCACAGAGAGGGATGCTGGCCTGCCCTAGATCACACAGCCAGCTGGTGGGACAGCTGGGCCTGGACACCAGGTACTCTTGCCTTCTTGGACAGTTATATGGCTTGATGGATGAGACATAACAGATTGGGGTGCTCTTGAGGGGTGACTCAGTGGCTGAAATAACTCCAGGATAGTTGAGCTTGTCTTGAGAAAGGAAATCTGAAATGTGAACCAATTCAATCCGTGTGAGGGAGGGAGACGGCTGGGACTGACAGTTGCTCCCCTTGTGGCCAGGTTCCTGCACCCCGCATGGCCTCTCTGCACCCCAGCTTCCCTTCCTGGATGCCCTGAGGCTTGGAGGCAGCCGCGGCATGCGGGAAAGAATGCTGGCCTGGAGGTTATGAGGCCAGGGGAGAGTATTCACCAGAGGTCCCTAAATTAGTCATTTCGCTGCTCAGCTTTTCCACTTTTCACACACAATATGAATAAATTCATGAAATAGACATTGTGTACGGAATGTTTCGTCATAAACTATAAAGCCTGCACAGAGGGAAACTACTGGTGCTCCCTGTAGCTCTACTTCATTTCAGTAGGCACCTTTTGAAAAATGGTTTTGAAGTCGTGGGTCACATAGCAGGACTGTCCTGCTCAAACGTCTAACTTAACGACTGTGGCTTTTTTCACTCGGTATCCCGATTCCCCAGTGTCTATTGAATCGAATGTTGCCGGAGCAGCCTGGTGGGCTCTAGTGCGGGGTTGGCAAACTTTCTGCAAAGGCCCAGGGGGTGGGGATTTGAGGCTTTGCTGGCTTTGGTCACACATTCTTTCTTTACTTATAACTCTTTAAAAATGTAAGAGCCATTCTTAGCCCACAGGTCCTACGAAAACAGGCCGATCTGGCCTGTAGGCTGTAGTCTGCTGCCCCTAATCTAGCATAGAGGTGGGTGGAGGGGGTTTTGGAAATAGAAAAGCCTAGAACCCATTTAGCTATACGCCTTTGGACCAGTCATTCAGCCTCCTCGGACTTGGGTTATTGGCTGCCTGTGGCTGCAGTAATGCCTGTGTCAGAGGGCTGTGGTGAGGGCACCGGCCCTGTCTCAGGCACCTGCTAGATGGGAGATGATAGCACTGTTACTGCTCAGTGAGAGAGGGGAGGAACCACAGCCCAAGTGGGCTTGCCCTGTCCTTGGTGAGGTAGGGGGACAGAATTCTCCTAGTGTCTGGGATGTTTTATAGGGTGACCGAGGCCTGGTCTCAGAGGAAGTGGCCCAGGGTTCTGTCAAGGGGCAGGAGAGGATCTGGGAGTCTGCTGGGCTACAGGGGACCCCACAAAGACCAAGGGAGGTCCAGACAGGCCCAGGGGTTTGCAGAGAGAACTCTGGTGACTATCTGGTCCTCTGGAGTCCAGGCTTCCTGTTGAGTAAAACAGCAGCTCTGAAACAAGCGTGGACCTGAGTAAGCTCTTTTCATTAACAATAAAAGCCACCGTGTACCGAGCGCCTTCTGCATTCCAGGCACCCAGCTGGAGGCTGTGTGCCTGTCCTCCCAGCAAACCTGGACCCTGCAGAGGGCTGCGGCTCTCAGCTGCAGGGGCAGGGGCGGGGCAAGAGTGGACCAGAGCCAGTGCCCCTGTTTCCTCTCATGTGATGTCCTAGTTCTCTCTGGGCAGTCAGGCTTAGGTTGGATGCCAGGCTATGGTGTTGGAGATCTTGACCCTTCCTTTTGAGAAATACAGGGAGAAGTGACAGGTTCCTCAGCTGACAGAAGAACCCCACTGTCACCCAGCCATGGAAACCAGAGCACTCCTTTCTGTGTCCCTGTGTCATCCCATGGCTGGTTCTGAAAGCCTCACCTGGGACCAGCCTCCCAGGCTGTAACTCAGCAGTGTGACAGGAGCATAGGGTCATGTCTTCAGATCCCAGACACCGTGCTCATTTCTGTGCCCCTTCTGCCAGTGGTGCACATTCCTCTATCTAGAAAAAGCCATTCTATCACATCTTTACCTGGTAGACTTCTACTGAGTCCTTTAAAACACAGGTCAAATGTCACCTCCTCTAGGAAGCCTTCCAAGACTGCCGAGGCACAGTTAGTACCTCCCTCTTCTACCTTGAGGCATTTTGTGTTCCTATTGTACTATTTTGAGGGGCAAACATTAATTGAATATTTATTACCACACTATGCCTCCCACTAGGTGGTTTCCTGCATTATCCCATTTAATATTCACAAACTCATGAGGTGGCTATTCTTATCCCCATCTTGCAGACAAGAAAACTGAGGCTTAGAGCAGCTGAATCACCTGTCCAAGGTCACCTAGCTGTTAAGTGGGAAGGCTGGGATCTGGGTCCAGGCAGTTTGACTCCAGTGCCCTTCCTCCTAACCACTAAATTATATTGCCTGCCTTACATTACTTATAATTACCCCAAACTGTAATGATAAGTTTATTGGTCTGTAAATGTCTCCTGTGCCAAGAACTCATCTGTGTTGCCCTAGAATGTACTACGGTGTACTGCACATAGTAGGTGCTCAAGGGTTGCTTATGGAATGAGTGTTGAATAAAGTCTGTGGCGGTTGAGGCCACTGACGGAAGGTGGGGTGTCTGGGAGTAAGGAGACAGCCGAGTGGATAGACAGCACTAGCCCCTGGTCAGGGGTAAGGAGGTTCCTGCTGCCAGCTGCCATACCATGTTGGAATCACAGGCCTGGCACAAACAACAGAATGATGTCCTGACCCACTACTGAGAAAGCATCTTCAGTATGTTAGGAAGTGCTTCACACTGGAATGGCTAAGTCCAGAGTTAAAGAGAGCTAGTTCGAGTCCCTAGACAGCCCTACACGGGCAGGACCTCAACCCTGGTCCTTGCGGGACACACTTCAGCCAAGTTTCACCCTGGAGGCAGGGCCTGGACTATGTGCCCTATCGGTTCTGAACCTTGCTGGCATTCTGTGGGTCCGGGGTGTTAAAGGAAGTTACGTGTGTGTGAGTTCCCATGTGCACGGGTCCCCTCTTGCACCACGCAGCTCTGTTTACAGCCCACTGGCTTCCCAGGGGAAGACAGCTTTCAGGTGAGTGGGAAGACATGCATCAGGATGCCTGACTTCTCCCTCCTCGTGGCTTCCTCCATCCACGGGAAGTGGGACCCAGCCAGGCCCTGAAGCCCAAGTGGGTCTGTGAGGTCATGCTTCCCGTCACACCTTGCAGGTGGCCCTGTGCTGGGGAGCCCCAGGACATCAGAGGCAGGTGTGGCTCGGTGGTGTGTGGGGGAAGCCCTTTAGCATCCACAGTCCCCTCTGGCGCCAGCTGTGCCCACTGAAGCCAACTGGAAAGCTCTTTTCTCGCCCAGAAGAGGTCCAAAGCCGATGTGGCTGCTGACACAGGGGGGAGGCGGGGTGTGGGGAGAGGCGGGGAGAGCCAGAAGACCCCCCTGCAAGCCATGTTCATACAAAATGCATTTCCCAACGTATCCCTCTGGCCTGTCGGAGCCCCTTCTGCTCACTGCTCTGTTTATACATGATAGACAACTAATTAACATCCAAACCTCTTGAAAGGTCTTTTCAGAGGTAATGTTCTGACAGATTATGTCAGCAAGGAGCACTGATTTGTCTAAGCATGGATCACATTGTTTCAGATTGAATGAGGTGAATATTAAACTGCTTTAAATGTACTCTTCATAAAGTACTAATTACACACTCCCAAGGGAGAACAGCCAAGGAATACTAAACAGTAGAGAAGTCAACAGAAGGTTCTTTTTATAGTATGTTGCTGGGCTCTGTGTTTTTCTGTCTCCTTTCTCGCTCTCTCTCTTGCTCTCTCTCTCTCTCTCTTTTTTTTACAGTAAAATCACAGCACGCTAAAGAATACACATTTATAGCACAATGCTTCTCATCTAATTATATGGCAATCATTAGTTTTAAGCTGGATGCATTATATTTTCTTTGATATATTATGCCTGAGGCATAACTCTGCATTTATTGCTGCTACTGGCAGATTCTAGTCCCCCAACCCCCTTTCCAAACCCCAACTCCTTTCTAGTCCCCACCCTTTAACAAATTATTTAACTCCTACTGCTAGTTTGCTTATTGTCTCAAAAAAAAAAAGCAAATTAAATAGGCAAAAATGGAAGAAACAACACACCCTTCATTACATTAATTTAAAGGAAAAAAAATCTCATGTGTTCTTGGGAGCTGTGCACTTTTTATTAGGCAGGTGATGCCCTGAATATACAACTTCTGCTCCCCACACCGGTGAAATTCCTTTGTGACAAATTCTACTGGATCCCACTGAATTCCCACTTGGCTGAGCTTCATTGTCCCTCAGGGAAAGAGATATTTATATGTATATAAATATACATCTATAAAAGCAACACAGGGGTGGAAAACCATGTGGCAGGGATCATTCCAGCAAAAATGCAGTGTGGCCCTTCAAAATGCCTATCTACAGATGTAGCCAGAATTCTGCTCCATCAGTTTTTCTGGGTATTTCTGACATCAGTCCTTGTCCATGGTTGGGAAAAAGCAAGATCAATTTTGAGATGGCCTAGATTGTCAGATTCTCAGTCCTGAAGGAAGGAAAAGGCCAAGTTCCATGGGGATGGATGGCCTGATATTGACCCAACTGATTTTTTCTTGGTCAGGCTTCCAGTGATCACGCCTTTAAAGAGAAAAGGGACTGCAGGGTCCCAGAGAGGCAGATTTCCTTCTGTGTAAGTAGCAGGGTGGGGACCATCTCTACTGTGATCTTCCTTTTCCTCCCCCACACCAAATCAACGAATGGTGGGATCTTGGGGTAGAAAGGATTAGAGATTTCCTAACTTCTTTGTTTAATAACAGAGGAAGCTCTGCCATGGGGCTTTGTAATTTACCTGGTATTATAGAGCAGCCTGCAACTCAGGCTAGACCTTGGGGTCCTGACTCCCAGGTCAGCATCTTTTCCCTCTTCAAACAGACTAACTCCAAGCAACTCATCCTTCCCAAGAATGACCAAGGGCAAAAGTATTAAATGACCAAGTGCTATGGACTGAATGTTTATGTCCCTCTCGAATTCAGATGTTGAAACCGTATCCCCAGTGTCATGGTATTTGGAGGGGGGGCCTTTGGAAGGTGATTAGGTCATGAGGGTAGAGTCCTCATGATAGGATTAGTGCCCTGTATTTTTTTTTTTAATTTTTAATGTTTTATTTATTTCTGAGAGAGAGCAAGAGAGACAGTGTGAGCAGGGGAGGGTCAGAGAGAGAGGGAGGCACAGAATCCGAAACAGGCTCCAGGCTCTGAGCTGACGGTCAGCACAGAGCCCGATGCGGGGCTTGAACCCACAAACCGTGAGATCATGACCTGAGCCGAAGTCAGACGCCCAACCGACTGAGCCACCCAGGCGCCCCGGATTAGTGCCCTTTTAAGAAGTGACAAGCCAGAGCCTCTGCTCTCTTGGTCCTGTGAAGACACCAGGAGAAGATAGCTGTCACCAGATGCTGGATCTGCCGACACCTTGATCTTGGACTTCCCAGCCTCCAGGACTCTAAGAAATACATGTTTGTGTCTTTTAAGCCACTCAGTCTGTGGCAGTTGTTATAGCAGCCCAAACAGACTGAGACACAGCATTACCTTCTTGAGAGCTCTAAGTCCAGAGAGTCATCTAGTCTACCCCCTCTGGTTGCCACTTGAATGTCCCCACCAAGACTTGTTCGTTCTTGGCTCTGGCTCCTCCAGGGATGAATGGGTAGGTGACCCCCTTCCACAGTGGTTGGATCATCACTGTGCAGCCCTCATGGTTAGAAGCAAGTGTTTAAGAGCAGTGCACACTGGAGCAGGAGTGCCTGGGTTCAATTCCCATGCTGCCATGTCCCAGCTATGTGACCGTAGATGAGCGATTTAACATTTCTTTGCTTCCATTTCCTCCTCATCCGTAAAATGAGAACGAGTGCCCATCTTACAGGGTTTTGTGAGGAGACCAAGCAGTGCTCAGTCAACTAAGGTAACTAAGGTTAACCTATGAAGCCTAACCTCTAAGCATAACCTACTAAGTTAGCTATTATTGTCCTTAGGAAGTTTATCTATTTCCTGGGAATAACTGCCATGCTTGTAGCTCCCCCCTGGGGCCCCAGAAGAGAAGATTAGTTTTTCTCAGGGCACCTGAGTGGCTCAGTCAGTTAAGTGTCTGACCCTTGACTTCGGCTCAGGTCATGATCTCACAGTTTGTGGGATCGAGCCCCGTGTTGGTCTCTGTACTGACAGCGTGAAGCCTGCTTGGAATTCTCTTTCTCTCAAAATAAATACAGTTAAAAAAACAAACAAACCCAACACGGCTCTTTCCTCCTACACCATTCATTCGTTACTCAGCTTTCACTGTCCCTGATGCCAGGTGAGGGGAGCAGCGCGGGAAAGACCTGCCCCCTGGTCTCACAGAGTTTACACTCCAGAAGAACGAACAGTTTGTCTTCAGAGCTTCTCTTCCCTGGGGGAGAGACTCATCAGTTTCTTTGCATGTTCCTCACTTGACTTTTTTCCAGCCCATTTTCCTTATGTGAAATCATTCAAAGAAATATACCAGGGATGAATTACAAATGGCAGCAAACAGAGCTTCAGTTCAGGGCACGCCTTGTGTTCACTACCCAAATACACCCCTGTGGTGCTTATTACTTGAAACCACTTCCACTGGGTGGAGGGGGCCCAGGTATGAAATCTTTTTTAAGTTCCCCATTCCTGAATCCAATCCATGTGTGTGCATTCATGCACATCTGTGTGTGTGTATATGCGTGCATGTGCACCCCACCCCCCCCAAACCAGCTGCACACCCAAAGCCTCTCCACCTGGGTAAGTTGAGAAGGCTGCCTTTGTATCTGTCCACTTCTCTGGAACACACTTTTTCGTCTAGTCCCGACTCCACATTATACAGTGGCCTCTCCTCGAGTCCAGGTCATTCTCTGCTGAGATATGCTAGGGTGCTAGCTGATGATATGTGAATCTTCCAGAACGCACTAAATTAGTTTCCAGGCCTACTGCCCCTCCATATGTCCATCCCTCCCATCACTGATGCTGCCAAAGTTAGCACAATAGAAAATGACTTTGACATTGTCACTCTCTTATTGAAACCTATCTCATAAGATTCCCCATCTTGGGATCCTGTACAAGACCCCTGGTGTGTATGCGTGTGCATATGTGACTATCTCATCAGTGCTCCATGCCAGGTACTGTTGTTGTAAGTGCTTTCTAGATATTAGCTCCAAGCCCAGGGTGGGCTCTCTCCACAGGCTGAGGCAATCATGGGCTTTGCACACTCATTTTCTAGACCTGGAATACAACACTGTGTAGTATCCATTTTATTATCTCACAGCCTAATACAGTGCCTGGTACAGAATGGGTTTGGTGAATTGTACAACCGTGACCCTCAACATGTACGACCCCAGGGAGTAAACATATAATGGTGGAATTATAGTGGTATGGGGCCTATGTTTGAGGAAGAGCTCTTGCCTCACACCAACATATATAGGCAGCTAGTTCCTTGGCCTAACTAAAACCCTCTTCCTCCTAAGCCTATGCCACCTTCTCCAGAGTGGCCTTCCTCACGCTCATGCTGGATCTCTGCCCAGTCCTGTTGCAGTGAGGCCATCTGGTGATGAGGACGTGCTCTTCAGGGTCATGTAGACATGGTCATACACCTCTCAGTGACTGACAGGTCACAGAACCCAGTAATACGGCACGTGTTACTGGCACAGGTGACATCCAGTACAGATACAACCTCTGCCCTCACAGAGCTTGCAGCCTCAGGGCTATTTCCCGAACTCTAGGAGCACTGGCTTTCTCATTTACAAAAGGGGCCTTGGAATACCCATTCTACTGGGTTGCTGCAGAGACTGGAATGGTGCATTTAGGGTGGATAGAATGGAGTCAACACTCTATGAAGTTTCCAAACAGGCATTCCTCTGCACCCCAAAGGTGCATGGAGGAACTGACCCCCTTAGGGACAGAAACGCCTGTGAATACACCTGTAGTGATGTGACCTGGTGCACCTGGCCTTGGTGGTCACCAAGAGCAGAGGAGGTGTCGGTACTGATGGTGGGCAGACGGCCCTGATGGTGCACGTGCCACTGGCTCTGGGGTGGCAGTGCCTGGAGGAATGTGGACTTTGTTTTTCTCTAGCACCTTGATGTATGGCCAGGGTATCACCTTTCTCCTTCGCACAGAGTCTTGCCCTTCTCCTTTCTGTGTCCTTCTCCCTCCTTGCTCACAAATGCCCCATACTTCTGGCCCACCGAGCTGGTTATCAACAGGGGCTCCAGAGGGGATAAAACTGGGTCTCAATTAATTGCTTCTGCAACCTAATAGTTGTGTGGCCTTAGGCAAGTTCTTTCATCTCTGCATGCCTCAGTTTTCCTCATTTGCAAAATGGGGAGAATAATACTATCCTCATGACCTCACTGTGGCGATGAAGTGCAGGAAAACTACCACATGATGCAAGGCATGCAGTCAGCCCTCGGCACACGTGAGATTCCAGCTCCCTGCAAGTCACACTAAGGTCTTGTGGGTTTAATGGATTCTCTCCCCTCAGGAGTTCTTGCATTTGAAATTTTTAAAAAATGTTTTATTTATTTCAGAGAGAGAGAGAGATGCAGCATGAGCAGGGGAGGGTCAGAGAGAGAGGGAAACACAGACTCCAAAGCAGGCTCCAGGCTCTGAGCTGTCAGCATAGAGCCCGAAGTGGGGCTCGAACCCACGAACCATGAGATCATGACCTGAGTGGAAGTCGGATGCTTAAGCGACTGAGCCACCCAGGCACCCCAGGGGTCCTTGCATTTCAAAAGAGGACACTGGGGCTGCTTGATAAAGCAATGAATTGACTGGAGTGAAAACTTCTGGGGAAGCAGTGGGGTAGAGGAAAGAGATATTTTGGGGGCAGGAAATGGTCTTCCTTTACTTCTGAATTCACACCACTTAGACTAGCAGTTCTCAGCCTAAAAGCTGTGACACGCTGGTGTGGTACCGGCAGTTGTGAGATGTATCACAAACAAATATGTTACTAATAATAAAGTGCGGCAGTTTTCGAATAATCCCCCCAGCTTGTTTTGTGAAGTAGAGGGAATTCAAGGTTATCCCCATAACACCGTCATACCCACTCACATTGCTATGTGATTTCTTGAGTGGGATAGAAAACAGTGCATTCTGGAATTGAGGACGACCTGGGCGTGCCTGGCCATGGGTGTCCCCAGTCACGCATGGCCTGGTGGACATAAGAGCAGCCAGCCACTGACTTAGGAGAAGAACCGAAACGTGAAAGGCTTTGAGACATTTAGAAACACTGGGTACATCGCATAGCAAAAGAAAAGAACGAGCCACTGTCTTCTGCACTAATGCAGCTGCCTCTCATGATGGAGTATCATGCAACCAGCCGGACACGAAGAATTGCGCCCACTCTATGGTTCCATTTACATGAAGCCCACAACTGGTTTAATTGATGGGGGTATAGCACTCAGATAAATGTCAGCTTAGGGGTGGGGTATTGACTGGGAAGAGGCTTGTGGGAGCCTTCTGGGGTATTGGAAATATTCCACGTCTTGATCTTGGTAGTGGTTACGTGGTTGTTATGGATTGAATGTTTGTGTGCCCCAAATTGCGTATGTTGAAATCCTACTCCCCAGTGTATTAGGAGATGGGGCCTTGGGAGGTAATTATCATTAGATGAGGTCACGAAGGTGGGGCCCCCATGAATGGGATTCGTGCCCTTATGGGAGGCACAAAAGAGCTTCCTTCCCCTCCTCCTAGCTCTCCTCCGTGTGAACACACTTAGAGAATTTGGTTGTTCACAACCCCGAAGGCCCTCACCAGAACCTGGCCATGCTGCAGCCTGATATCGGACCCCTAGCCTCCAGAACGGTGATAAATAAACATGTGTTGTTTACAAGACACCCAGTCTTAGCGTTCTGTTCTAACAGCCCAGGTGGACTGAGACAATGGGTAAAAAACCACTGAAGTTTTCCACTTACGATCTGGGTACTTGATGTATATAATTATAACTTAATTAAAAATTTTTTGTGAGAAGCACCTTGGAATCTCAGGCATACACCTGTCAGGGTTTTCCCAACAGCACCTGCTGGAAGTGTCCCAAATGGTCTAGGGCCCTGAGTGAGGACAGTTGGTGTAGGAGCCTTGGGAGCACTGGGGTCACATCAGGTCATTTCTGGTGGGCAGTGACTGGCCACGAGCTCTTCTTAGTGGCTCTGTGCCCCTCAGAGCTATTTCCTGGCTGATGTCTTTTTGGGGCTGACATCTCAGCCTCAGTGCCCAGTGCATGCAGAGGCGGGACCCGCACCAGATAATCTCGTCTGTCCTGGCAATGCAGCTCAGCGCAGAGAGAGAGCACCCACACTACTGCCCAGGGTTGTAAGGAGCTCCTCGCCTGGGCTTTGGCGTGAGCTCCCCCAGAGCAGCCTCAGTGAGAGGAGCTGGGCACTCCACCCCCATCTGTGGCCACACGATGCTGAGGTGACTCTCCCGGCCACCCATGTGGAGCTCATTTTGTTTGCTTTGTGTGTTACTTTTCACCCACCCCTTCGGTTGCCAAGGAAACAGTGACGCAGCCTCGGGTGGGGCCTCAGGCTCAGTCAGTGCAGAGTCTTTTAAGGCAATGGTGGTTCAGTGTGTCAGCCAGTGCTGGAGGGCTGGTGGGCTGGCACAGGGGGGCAGGGGATAGGACTTCATGGGAAGGGGAGAGGGGGACCCCAAATGGAAGAGCTGGTGAGTTTGCTGCTAGCCCACTGGATGATGCTTGTCAGGATGCAACTTTTTACTTAGAGCCTTTAGGAGACCCACCCTAGGCCATGTCACCAGCAGATACAAGGCAGATGGTTCCGGAGGTCAGAGGGAACAGCCTTTCCCCACGCTGGGTGTTTGCGTGACTTGGAACAGCTGATCTCTGAGGCTCCAGCAGGTCCAGAGCCTCTGCAGACCAGTCAGGTCAGCCGCAGGCAGAAAAGGTTTCTGGGCACGGACAGTGCGTTTGTGGACAGCTGGCTGGGAACTATGGTTCAGGCAGACCCTTCCCGTTGTGAGAAATGGCTTCTGTTCCTCCAGAGGGGACTTCCCTCGCTTTCCATCCCTATATCACTATCATCAATGACACTGGGACCCTTGAGACTTCCCAGCTGGCATGTTCTGTCTTCTGCAGCCTCAGGCCCAACAGCCTCCATTCCCAGCCAGGCTCTCTGTCATGCACTAAGCCTGTCCTGGACTCTCTCAGGCCCGTGTTCATCACACAACCAAATGGCCCCATTCCAAGGCAGGGAAGGCTGGCTGGTCCACAGGGCAGGCTACCCTAAGGTCCTATCTGGGGACCTCGCTTTCAAATACTCTGCCTCGACAGGCAGGTCTGCCACTCTGGCCTGAGCATCTGGCTAGGTGCTGAGGAGTTCCGTTCCTGACCCCAGGCTTGCAGGGCAAGGAGTATGGCTCCTTGCCTCTGAGCCTCAGTTCTCCTCTCCGCAGTGGCTCTGCCTCTCCTGCTGTATGAACACCTGAAGTGTCTCACTGGCGGCTGGCGAGTCGAAGTCTGAAACCCAGCCGGTCATTTCCTGGCTTTGTAACTCCCCTACCTCGCTTCCTTTCCTCCGCCAGTTTCCCCGCCACCCAATCTCAAAGCCTCGGAGTTATTTCTGATTCATCTTTCTCCTTTATCACCCTTATCTGGCCACTTATCAAATGCTGTCAGTTTTTCCTTCAAAATGTCTCCAGCATATGTCCCTTCCTTTTTTAAAAATAAGTTTCATTGTTTTTTTGGTATAAAAGAGAAATAGGCTCGTTACAGAAAATTTGGAAAATACTGATAACCAAAAAGAAGAACAATGGAATCGCCCAGAACTCCTCCAGCCACAGGTCACTATCATTATTTAGATATACACCCAGGTAGTCCCTTGCCCACACCCACGTACCTACACCCTTTTCTCTCTCTCTCTGTATCTCCCACTCCTGCTGCTGTGCTTGTCTACACTCTCCTCCCCTCGGTGTTTATGACTCCCCTCACCTCCACCTGGCCTCCTTGGCCAGCCTAACCTTCTCAGGCCCTGCCTCTGACACGTCAAATCTAGGGCAGTCACTAGCCCACAGGAAACACAGTCCTTCTGGGTAGAAGCCCACAGCTTGGCAAGCATATGGCGGACGTCTCTGTGTGATTAGAAGGAAGGCTCCCCTTCGGCAGGGTGGAGAGAGCTCCCAGACTGGGAGAGTGGCTTGTGGGCAGCGTGCAGTCAGCCCCTGCCTGCCCCTGCTGCTGGAGTAGTCAGTGACTGCAGGAGGCAGCCCGGGGCCAAAACGCCCTGGGCGCCATGCTGGCCAAAGTAGACCTTATTAAGCTCGGCCCCTCCCTTCCCCTGCACGGCACTGAGTCTCCAGAGCTGGCAGACAGGTCTCTTCCCTGCCTGCATCTCCAACACGGTTATGTTCCACTCCTCCACGGGTCTTGGCAGAAGCCATACCCTCTCTATATCCTCTACGCCCTCCTCCCCTTCCAGGCACTCCTGCTGCTGCTCATCCTCGCAGGCCTGGCCCAGGGGTCACACCTCTCAGGCTCGCAGGGTCCAGGCAGGTCCCCTGTGTGTGGGAGGGGGTGGGGTCTGTGAGAACGGGTCATGGCCTGGGTTGTCAGATCTTCACGCAGATTATTAAAGGCAATTCCCCGATTTTTCCATGGCAGTACTACTTCAGCAGGTTAAGAAGCCTTGCCCAGGTATCGCAACGTTGTCCAGCCCTGCCACTGTCCACCTCTGCTCTGAGGCATCTGCGTCTCTGCCCACCTCTCCTTGGTTAGCCTTGCTCCTCCCACAGGACTACGAGACACCTGTTGGCAGCTTAGGCTACGGTTTTGTGGAAAGTGCACTTACTCATCCACTCAACAAGCATTCAGCCAGTGCCCACATAGGTTTTGTAGTAAAAAGCCTGGGTTTCAGTTCTGATTCTACCACTTTCTTGAGCAAATCACGTAAATTCTCTAAGCCTCATTTTTCCACCTGTAAAATGGGGAATGCAGTAATTCTGAAACCCACTCGATTGTGGGCTCAAAAAGCATTGAAATCGTATGTGAAGGCATTTTGTAAACTGTGAAGCTCCATGAAAGGCCATGATTATCCCACTTCTGTTGTTCGGGGTGTATTGGTCATAGATTTCTAAATGGCGTGAGCAGGTTCTCCGTATGTAGTCAGTATGTATCAGGCATTTGATAAATCTGTGTGGGTTAGTTAATGAAATGTATTTATAGTACCGTATTTACTTCTTTCTTTTTCTTTTTTAAAGCTTATTTACTTATTCTGAGAGAGAGAGAAGAGAAAGAGAGAGAGAGAGAGAGAGAGAGATTGAGGATCTCAAGTGGGCTCTGTGCTGACAGTGCAGAGCCAGAAACAGGGCTCGATCCCATGAACCATGAGATCATGACCTAAGCTGAAATCAAGAGTCAGATGCTTAACCAACTGAGTCACCCAGGCGCCCCTCTACCTCTTTCAATAGAGGGTTTATATAGATGCCAACAAAGCCATATGCACTGGAACAATGCTATTATAATATTGATAACAATAACGGAGCCTCTGCTCCATGCTTACCACTGGGCTAAGAGATTTCACAATCACTGTCTTCTCTGATCTTCATGATAACTCTATCAGGAAGGTACTATATTACTCCCATTATGTAGAAGAGGAAACTGAGGCCTAGTGAAATTGATTAATGTCTCCTGAGTCATACAGCTGGTGACCGGTATGGATACGAGAGGAAACTTGGAAATAAAATTGGCTAGTGGGTCAGCCCATGGCTTTGGAGCATTAGCAATAATAACATGTACAAGGTTGTCTAGAAGAGTGCCAGGCAGATGGTAAGCACCCCACAGCTCATACCTATCATTACTGGGGTCTAGTTCCGTTATGCAAATTATTTTATTTGACTCAGTCCTTACAACAACGCTGTGAAGTATCATTCTGTCCATTTTACAGATGGGGAAACTGACATTCAGAGAGGTTCAGAGCCTCCACCCAGACCACACAGCTGCAGACGGAGAAGCTGGCCTGGGACCCAGAGCCCACTGCCCCCTTTACCCTGAGGTCGGTTGTTTGGGGCTCAAAAACCTTTCCCCCAGAAAACAGGAAACGGTCTGCTTTCCGTAACATTGCTGGTGGTACTTCTGTGAGCCTGTTGGCTGGACGGTCCTTGATAAGGCCTTCAAAGTGGCCTCCACCAGAGTCCACCTGTCTCTCAGAAATAACCTGTACAGTCAGGATGGTGAAGCTGGGATCCAGAGCTAATGTGGGCCCTGCCTCTAAACTTCAGCGAACAAAGACTTATAGAACCTATCTTGGCCTTCCCTACCCCCCACCCATTTTTTTTTCCAAAGAAAAATGAAAGAATCTGGTAATTACTTCTATCTACCACCCAACTGTACTAATTACCAACCTATTTCTTCACAGTGTGACAGACACCAGCTCTGGAAAACACATAGAGATAAATTAGCACTAATTGGTTTTCCTCTGGCTGTTTGAATTAGTATTTAAAGCTCCAATTACAAAGCAGAATAATTGCTATTAATGTCCTATCGCAGTACAAAAGGCAGTTCTCTCGAGAACCAGCCCAGGTGTATTATTACTTTGATTACAGCATATTTAACCTGGCTCGTTAAGAGAGAGACACGGGGGACAGTTTCAAAATGGCGGACAGACCACTTCCTGCAGGGTGGAAAGCTTGAAGACAAAACTGTGACTTGAGGGAACAAAGAGGCGGGAACAGAAAAAGGGATAGAAGAGAGGCAGGAAAGGCTGGGCCCGGAAGCCTGTGGGGTTTCTCAGCAGGGCTCCTGGAGTCCTGCTTCCCTCACTGTCTCCCTGGGGACCTTCCTGGTCAAGCCTACCCTACTCCCTCCAGAACCAGCCCCTTTTCATGTGCAAGGCCAGCAATGTCCTCTGCAGGCCTTCCTGGCCTCTGTGTGGATGCCTGGGGAATGAGGCTGCCAACAGAAGGAGCTGTGGATGTCCCCATGTTGTCATCAGACTTTTACTAGAGAGTGAGTGGGAGCCCTGCCCTCCAAGCACGTCTTCTCCCCATGTCAAATCTCAGGTGTGGGGTGGGTTGTGCTGGCAGCCCTCACTGAGGAGCACCTTGTGTTACACCCTCTGTCCCCTGCACCCTTCCTGGCACTGTTCTCATTCTTGTTCCTCCAGGGGCCCTTGACTGTTCCGGCCAGAGGACTGTGGGTGAGCTGGGGAGAAGGTGAGCTTAGAGGGCACCCAACAAGTCTCTGTGCAAAGGGTGCCGAGTCCTGGCTCTCCAGTTCACAGGCTAGATAGCAAGTCCTGATCCAAGGGCTTCAAGTCTCTTCGATCGTACAATGGGCACAAAACCCCCCTCTTTCTGGCTTCACAGAGCTCTGAGGATCAGGCGAGCAGCACATGAACATGCTTTGCAAACCGGAGTGGGGCGCCCAAGACAGGGGTTCTGTACGTGGGGCAGCGATGGGTTGTGGAAGGCAGCACTCAAGGAGCCAGGACAGCCTTTAGCTGCTCCCTTCTTTGCTCCCTTTTTTCCTTTCAGTAGCTTCCCTTCCTCCTGTCTCCTTCTCTACCTCCACTCCTCTCCTCTAGGCCCCACATGTAGATCCCCATTCACACTAGGGTGTGAAGAACTCAATGAGTTACCCTTTCCTAGAGCAGCTGCGTTTAAAAAGGGAGGACTATGTTTAACCCAAAGAAATGAGTCACTAATGGTGAACTTTCAGGCAAACCGAGATGATATTTTGTGGGGGAGAACGAGGACGTCACAGTGCTCCTCAGAGCCCCATAGGCAGCTGTCTGCTCACTGTCACACAGGTTTGGAGTGGCCCTGTGCCAGGCTCAATGTGACGGGAAGCATTTCGCCAGAGAGGAAAGAGGCAAGAGAATAATCACCGATGGGGGTCTGAGGTCCCGAAAACCCAGCCGAGGCTGCTGCTCCTGAATGCCGAGGTCACACCATGAGGAGCGGGTGTGGTGGGCGGGTTCCTATCCAGAACTGGAGATGCTAGCAGGGAGCTTCTCTGGCCCATCTGTCCCCACGAGGATGGCCAACTGTGGTTCCTGGGCAGAGCTCGAGTTGGGTGTCCCCAAGGCTGTCCTAAGGATTGCAGCCTCAGGCCTGCCACTGCCTTTAACTTCCGTTGCCCCAGCTCCTTCGCCCAGAGCTCTTTCTCCTTTGCCATATGGGAAATAAACCCAGCTGACTTTCCCCAGTAAGGACTCCTTGATGTGTCTAACCCCTTCTCGGTCCCCTGCCCGTCTGTGGCCCCAGTTGCTCACCCTCACCTGCTCTCCCTCTGGTCTGGCAGCCTCTGTGTCCCACCCCACTTCCCTGTATGGGGAGAGATTCCACAGGGTCAGGGGCAGAGCAGCGTCCTTGGAATCGGGAACCAGGTCTGGCCCAGCACTACCAGAAGTTAGCTGCGTGATAGGATTTCCTGCCTGTACCATGCGAGGGGGCTCCCAGGTCTCTTCTAGGGTAATGTTCTAAGACTTTATGGCTCCCCTCACCTTCCTTCTCCCTATCAACTGATCTGATATCCAAGCAGCTGGTGCCTGTCAGTATCCTTCAAGGACTGTGGAGCGCCAAGGCCAGGGGCTTCCGGAGGTGGGCCACGAGAAGGCAGTCAGGGTCCATGTGCCAGGAAGAAGTCTCTGGGTGGTCTCTGCGGGGTGGGCCCAGCTGTTGCAGCCCAGGAAAGGAGCGTCACTGCCAACGAATCCCTCCTTTACAACCATGCTGGGAGGGACGTGCAAGGGCCCGTGGGTGGGTGTTCACGTATGGGGGGGGGGGATTTCTTTTTAAGAGACAAGGTGGGTGGAATGGGGGAAGCCAGCTGGCTGTGGGCTCTATTTCTACTGACAAGGCTTTACCCTGTAGGTGTGAGGAATTCCAATTAAATATGCAGCCTATTTGTCTGTGTGTGGGAGAGGGTTTGCTGGGAAGGAGGGGAACGGAGGCAGCGTCTCTGCGGCATACCAGCAAACCAGAAATTAGCTCCGTTCATCACAGGCACACGGGGCTTCCCTCAGCCCTCCTGTGCACTCACAGGAGTCGCGAGGAGACAGACAGAGGAAGTGAGAGAGAGGTTGGGGAGGCGGGTTCTCCAGACTTGAAGGGCTTCCGGAATCTCTGAGTGGGCAGGAAGGATTGCCCGACTCCTTGGCTCTTGGGGGGGTTTCCCGTTCTGGAGGCGCTGGCAAGGAGCTTCTCTGGCCCATCTGTCCCTACCAGGGCTCACCAGGGTCATCTGGGCTCACCTTTGAAACAACAGGGGTCCGTACGCA
Organism: Hyaena hyaena; assembly: GCF_003009895.1. Lineage (NCBI taxonomy): Eukaryota > Metazoa > Chordata > Mammalia > Carnivora > Hyaenidae > Hyaena > Hyaena hyaena. Next base: position 1,276,664 of record NW_024080863.1, on the reverse strand, counting down.
CATACAGGGGCATCTCCAAGTGGGGGAGGTAGGTGGGTCTGTGGCCATGGCTGCCCAGGGCAGATGCCATAACCTCTGCAGGGCCCCAGGGCCACCTGGACCCTCCCCTTCTTCACCCTTAGGCCAGATCAGCACTTAGAAAGCCTCAGTTTGAAGCAGCAGTTTCTCTAAAGAACAGGATCCTGAAATGCTGATGCCGGGGCTCATATGGTGGGTGGAAGAAACCCACCAAAGAGTTTTGGGGATACCTGGGCCTCCAGAAGCCATTGCAAACCTTTTGCCATCCCTTCATCCCTCTTTTTCTCATAGATGGGATTTGGTAGAACACAAGAACATTCTCCAAGGTACAAAGAACAATCTGCATGGAAGCTGGCTGATACAGTCTTTCAAGTAGCAACGCCGTGTGGTTTGGGGGACTTTCCGTGGGCGCCCAGCACATGAGGCCCTGTGAACATCAGCTAGGTTGGCTACAGGGTCTTCTGGCCTTTCTGGTGGGCCAGTGGCCAAGCTCTTAGCCTTCAGACCACTGGCCTTTCATCTAGGTGGCAGCTCCACCCTCTTCTGTCCCCTTCCCCCCCCCCCCCCCCCCCCCCCCCCCCCCCCGCTCCCCCTGGGCCAGTGCTCTTTGTGTTTTCACTTGTCTTTTCTTGGTGCTACTCCTCTCCCTACTGCAAACACCGGCTCCTCCCTGGCCCTGATCCTCCCACCTACTTCCCCACTGGTTAAAGCACAATCGCTTGGTGGTGGCAGCATAATAAGCTTAGTAACAGTTATGAACAGGAGACGGAGAAGGGTTGGCAGGGCATTTTTCTCATTCGGACAGCCAAGGTGGTGGCTAAGCAGCTCTAGCCAGCGAACTTCTCCTCGGAGCACCGCACCTGAATCTCGGGGCTGGGAGGTGACTCGCAGGTGGCCTCAGGTCACCAGGCAGGGCTCTCTGAAGCGGCATGCAGCCACTGCTCCGGTGGGTGGAGGAAACAGGGATGGCTTGTGATGGGTTGTGGGAAGGGCGTGCTTGGGTGGAGACGGGGAAGGGTGCTGATAGAGCTGGGCAGGGCGTAGCAGCGGCTCAGGTCTGGAGGGGAGGGGCTGCACAGAGGGCAATCACGCAGACAAGCAGCATGGGCCAGAGAAAACACGCGAAAGGCTAGGAAAGAGGTTCAGCAGGGCAGACGGGCCCCCTTCCTCTTGCTCTCTAATTTTCTTCATTCCTTCCGCGTCCTGTCTGGCCCACCTCTCCTTTCTCCACACCCTCCCCACCTCCTCTTCCCACCCCAATCCCATCTTGTTTACCAAGGGAAAAAGGGTGTGGCCACTCCAGAAGAACTGGAGGGGACAAGACTTGCTGCCCTAGGCTGAAGAAGCTCTTTCAGAATGCCATGTCTGCCATCAGAATGATGAGGGTTGTACAGGAAGAAAGGTGCGCTCCCCACTGGCTGCTGCATCCCCTTCCCCTCCCACCACAGAGACTGGAACAGAGGCAGAGTGGCTTAGAGGAAAGGGCTAGAAGGAAGGAGGTAGGAAGGTGAGGGGTCCAGGGAGGAGGAAAAGAGGAGAGCCAGTGGGGCGAGAGGGGTATATGTGCGTTGGGAATGTGGCATATGTAAGTGTTTGTTTTTTTAAAATAACATTTTAAAATAGGTATAGGGCAAGGAGAGTGAAGACCAAGGTGTGTAGCAAACATTCCCTAAAGGGCGCTTTTCAGTGACCATGGGATAAGCATATCTTTTGATGCTGGATGGAACCTTGGAAGCACTGGAGGTGAGAGTCACACAGAGTCACGCAGCCAGTTGGTGGCAGAGCTGGGACAGAAGAGTGCAGTATGGCTTTGGCAGTAGCCAGCACCTTCACCTGATATCTGAGTCTTCTCCCTGCTTGGCCCAAAAGGCCAACTGGGATTGGTGGAGAGATAGCGCCGGGTTATATTAGGGGACGGGCAAGTGTGGCCAGAGGCTTGGCTGAGGGTGGCTGTCTTCGGTGGGCACCAGGGACACTATGCAGACCATGAGGCAGAAAGGCAGTGCCATAACGCCTTCTTAGCACCACACTTCCCTCAGTCGAGCACCTGTGATGTGTGATGTCAGGTGCTGTGTGGATGCCCTCCAGGAACTCACAGACTAGAGAAAACACCTCTTGGTAGGAAAAAGTTCCTCTTTATATTTTTTTGCTCCCTGAGTCATAGGTTAGGCAGGCCCTTTGGGAAGAAGTTTGGGCCTTGGACCTAGAATAGTGCGTAGAATCAATCACTAAAGTGTTTCCCTGAACCCAACCCCAAGAGGGATCTGAGGGAGGTGCAGGGCGTGGCCCTGTCCTCGGGGGAACTCTCTAGCTGCAGGGCCACCCGGCACAGCTGGAGAGCCACAAGTGCTAAGGACAGCTGTGGTCATGCGTCGTGGACCCTGGGAGGGGAGCGCCCTGAGAGACAGGTGGGGTTGCTTTTGGACTGGGGACGATGAGACTATGAGTGGCATCTGTGAGGGTTGCCCGAGCTGGGGCCCAGCTGGGCTTGGCCTGGGATGTAAGAGAGGCAGGAGGAGGAGGCACAGTCCCGGGACCCTCAGGGGACAGGCAGGCCCCCGAAGGAGATGGGCAGGCTTCAGCTGAGACTCAGGTAACAGCCAGGAGAAGGCTGGGGAGCTCACCCTCTGGCTCCCAGCCTGCCTCGCCCGCCCTGCTCCGGTTGTCAGACTCCTCTCCTCACTCACCCAGCACAGCACTCCTGTCACCCTCAGAGCTGGGGGCGGTAACTGGGGCATGGGAAGCGTTGTGAATGGCAGAGCTGCTCTCAGTCCCAGCCTTCCTCTTGGGGGGTGGGGTAGGGGGAAGCATCCAACCATGAAGCATTTTCCTGGCGCTAAGGATAACCTCGTGGGAGGGAGAGGGAATCCAATTAGATGGGCAAGGCTGGGGAGGCTGAGGGCATGTGGGAGGTTTCTTTTCACTTTTTGGCTTCCCCAGGCCCTAAAAGAGAAATTACAGGAGCTTCCTCACTGCAGCCCCCAGCTCTGCTTCCCAGGGCCACCGTCACAGCCTGATTCCTCCTGTCACTCACCCCCTTCTCACTCAGGGCTGACGGAGTCCCACCGTGGCGGGCCCTCTGGGTAGTAGCATACCCAGGCAGTAGCCACCACTGTTTCCTTCCTCTTGCTTGTTGCCTCCTGCCTCTGGAATGGGGGATGCTGCCCCTGCACCCCTGGCGCGGGTGCCCATCTGAACCCAGGCTTTTCTGCTTGTCTTGAGTTTTTCTGGGCTCTGTAGTAAGTGTCCTCACCCAGCTGTGCTCCAGCTCAGCACTGAGAACTGACAAGTGACCTCACTCCCCTGACCCACTAACCCCAGTGACACGGGGGCAGCCATACTAGTGAGGCCGGGTCCTCCTGCCTCTAACATGCCTCTCTCAGTCTTCTTTCAAGGCAGTTGTGGGGGCACATAAAAGCATGTGCATAGGAGGGTGGACATGGAGTAGACATGGACGGTCCCTTGGCCTCCTCCAGCCCTATTCCAGTGTCCCATACATAGTAGGAGTGGCTCCACCCAAGCGACTTCTCCCAGCCTTTCTGTTGTCCCCATTTCCCTCTCTTGTGATCCTGGGAGGGTACAGTGGGTAGAGCCACTCTTTCTACTAAGATGAACAGACCTGAGCAGAGATCTTCCCAACAAGTCTCTTGGGAGAAGGTTCTGGAAGTCCTGTCTTGTTGGGGCTGCTAGGCACTGACACAAGTTCCCAGCCTTTTCTCCCTCTCTGCTTGAGGCCATCTGAAGGGCGCCGTTTTGGGGAAGCCAAGTCCTTGGCCCATCGTTAGTACCCTCCCTCAGTAGGGGCCTGCCACGGGGCTCTGAGTCTTGTCATCTTGTCAGAAGCTGTCCTCGGAGGTGTGAGGAACTCCAATTAAGCATTCAGCCAGTCTGCCTGTGTGGGGGGCCTGGGCTGTGGGGGAGGCAGCCTTGTGCTGGTGCGGTGACTAATCTTCACAATACCAATTATGAGCCTCTGAGGAGGTGGTGGGAAGGTGGGTGGGGGAGGTGGGGGAGGTGGGGGCCGGGGTTTCCTCACCCAGTCAGTTGCCTGGCTCTCTGTGAGGGCTGTGCAGGCCGGAGGAGAGTGTGAGATGCCAAGAAAGGAAACCCTTAGGGACCCTGACTCCTCACAGGAGAACCCTACACCCCTGTGGAGTCCAAGGTGCCCCATGTTTGGACTTAACTAGTGTTTCCTGAGGACCCTGGCTGTCCCAGGCATTCTCCCTATGCCCCTGAGGACACTGGTATTGGCTTCAAGGAACAGCTAAAGAATTTGAGGCACAGAGAAGTAACAGACTTGGCAGAGGTCACCCAGCTAAGAGGTGATCAGGCTAGATGGATACAGGACTTGGACTTAGGACCAGTGGGGTTTTATGGTGTTATGGAGGTACCAGGCAAAGAGCTCAAAGGGATCATGTAGGGCACAGGCCACAAGTACTCCTACCCGTCATTATATGGGGGCACTGAAAAGCCCAGGGGGCAAGGGCTGGGGCTGCACCCTGGCGCCCCAACTGCCTCCTCACAGAAAGGAAGAGCTTTTCTTCAGGAGGCTGAGCAGTATCTCCACTGGGCATGTTCGTTCACCCAGCAAATGCTTATCCATTACCTACTGCAGGCTTAGCACGGTACTTGGCACTGGGGAAGGTAAGGAAGGCCAGGCTCCAAGAGAAGAGATTCAGCTGAAATTTAAGAGCAAAAAGAAGAGGTACAGAGGAATCCAGAAAAAAACCTCTAGGGCCTGCCTGGGAGGAGACGGATTTTCCCCAGAGTCCAGGGAGTGAGCACCGTGTCGGGCAGAGCGAAACAGGATTTGCCAGCGGGCGGCCGTAGGCAGAGCAGCTACAAGGCAACAGGGCCAAGGGGTCTCTGCTGGTCAGCCCAGCGGCTCCAAAGCCATGGCAAGTCTGTCCCCACCACCCAGGGGACGCTTTAAGGATCCATCCAAGAGCAGTGCTTAAACAGGAACAAGGGCCTTTCCCAATCCCTTGGGCTTCTGTGAAAATGTTACAGGTTTTAGGCCTTGATCTCTTAATGGTGTTTTTCTTAGTGTTTGGGGCTTATGAAGTATAGGCATTCAGAAGGTGACTAGCTATTGTTTTAAGTCCTTTTTGATGTTTATTTATGTTGAGAGAGAGAGAGAGAGAGAGAGAGAATGAGTGGGGGAGGGGCAGAGAGAGAAGGAGACACAGAATTGAAGCAGGCTCCAAGCACTGAGCTGTCAGCAGAGAGCCCCATGTGGGGCTCGAACTCATAGACCGCAAGATCATGACCTGAGCCAAAGCCAGATGCTCAAGTGACTGAGCCACCCAGGTGCCCCAGTGACTAGATATTTTTATTTTCCAAGGAGGTCAAATGAGAGGAACAGGGCTTTGACTCCAGCCTGGGGGCCTGCACTGGCTGTGTAAACCGTGCTGAGAGGCAGGGTGGCGCGGTAGTCTGCTGGGTGTAGTTAAAAGTGGGGTTGCTTCCCTGGCATCTTTCAGTTTCCTTCCTCACTCAGGCCTGGTCACCTTCACTGGTGACAGAAGCCCTTGTTTCCCAGACCCTTTCTATAGCTTTCTGGGGCTCAGAGTAGCTCATGCCTTGAAATCTGTTTGTCAAGAGTCCTCTCCTTCCCAGAGGATGTGGAGTAGGGAAGACTTGAGAAGCCAGTGCCCTCAAGGGGTTGTGGGGGCAACCACATCTTGCTGATGCTTTGAGGTTCCATCGATCTTCTGGGCTGCTTTCAGGAGAATGCCCTTCAGGCAGCCAGAGGTAGGGTCCTGGCAACTACTCAGGGTGGGAATTATGAGGCCTGACGGCAGATCAAGTGGCCAGATCAGCAGCCCTTCGTCCACTGGATGACCGTGGACAAAGGCATCGAAGTGCCTTTGGTGAGACTCCTTGGATCTCTAGTGAGCCTAATGATCAGCCTCAGACCTTCCCTTCCAGATGAGGACCAGAGGGTCTCTAAGGTTCCTAGCTAAGGGGGAAAGGAAACTGACACAGGGTGGGTGTCTCTATGGGTCAGCCCTGTGCTGCAGCTGCACATGAGCATCTGAGTTCATTATCCCCACATCCTTGTGGGGTAGATGGTAACTTCCACCTAGATCTTCTGTAACTTGCCTACGCTCACAGTTAGCAACCAGCTGTGCTGGGGCACAAGTCTGGAACTCTTGGTCTTCCGAGCGGAAGACCCCCGATTCAGAGATGCTAAATGACCCACTGCCTCCTGTTGGGCTGACCCTGGGTGCCCTGTACTGAATGGAGGACCCAGAGCTGACACAAGCGGTCTCCTGTGGGACTATGAAGGCAGGTGCCTCTTCTTTGCCCTGCCCCCCACCCCACCCCATGTCGGGCGTCCTTGCCAGTGAGAGCCTTGTGGAGGAGCAAGGTGTCTGGGAAGGGTGGTAGGGGAAGGGGGAGGGGCTATTGGAAACTCCCCGAGGCAGCAGGAACTGGGCTGGGAGTGGGGAGGAGGGACACGGGGGTGGGTTCCAGGCTTTTCCCCACACTTCCTCAGGGATCGCTTTACATAACCAGGGCTGCTTAGTCACCGCTTGTTACTTTTTTTTTTGGAAACAATTTTCTCGGCATCACAGCTCCCGTCTCCATCCCTTACTAGTCACCGGTGCTAGGGAAGTCCCTTTTCTCCCGTTCCCTAGGCAACCCGGCACATTTGCCTTTCAAATGATCCAAGGCCTGGGCGGGGGTAGGAGTTCCCTCCCCCCTGTACCCGGCCTCCCACACAGCCACTCCCCGCCTCAGTTGGCAATGTCATGTGGCCCAGCCACCGGGAGAAATCTGGGAGACCAAAGGCCCTGCCTGGCATGAGCCCCCATTCTAGACCCTCACATGTTTAGGCCTGGGGTTTGGCTCAGGTTCAGAGCTCCCAGCTCATGTCTGGAGGCATCCATGTTGGACGTCAGACATGGCAGGCTCTCTTCACTCTGTTGGTGGGGAGGTGGCAGGTCTGGGCCTAGTTCAGCAAGGCCCAGGAAGCCTGAAGCTGGAGATACCCACACTGCCACCATACCCGGTGAGCAGGCCCTGTGGGCCTTGGGCCCCTCCTTGCTCCCGATATCTTCCCACAGGGCTAGGATTTGGAGTGAGGTCTTCTCAGTCCCTCTCTGGCTCCCTTGCTATTGCCTATGTCAGCCTTGACTGGATGCAGGTGCCCAATTGCTTGGGAAACAGACTTGGTGCGGGAGTGGGGGCATTCTCTCAGAGTCGGTGCTGGAGACACCGGGCAGAGGACCCAGAAGCCCAGACCTGGCACGTCCCTCTGCACTCCCTCTTCAGAGCCCCCAGTGACTGTCCTGATGACAGAAGATGCCGACCACAGGGCGATAGGGTGAACTATAAAAAGTGGTAGGGCACAAAATCACAGAGCATGTAGGAATCTTTCACTCATTCATTCAAAACAATTCTGTAGAGAATCTACTACATGCATTGTACAAGTCCTTGAAAAACCACTGGATCCAGACCTCTGCCTTCAAGGCATGAAAATGCCCAAACCATCCATCAGAAAGTTTTAGGACACTTCACTTTTTACACAGGGTCCATGGGCCACACACAGAAAATCTTATGGGGACACACAGGGGTTCTCATTAGGAGCAAGGTCTCTTAGAGCATCTTCTTCAAGTAGGGGTTCTCAACCCAAGATTCATGAACAGGCTTCAAGGGGTTTGTGAGAGACCAGAAACTGCAAAACTGTATACATTCACGTGTGCCTGTCTGTGTACTTCTTTAGTGAGAGGCCCATCTCTTTCCTCAGGCTGGGGTCGGTGACCTCCAAGGGTTAAGGACTCCTCCTGATATTAGAGGCTGGCCCAGCTCTGGGAGCGTTGGGTCTTCAGATACTTCTGGGAGAGAGCCCATTCCTGCAACACGCCCTGGGGTTTGGGATGAGCATACGTGTCCTCTCCACTGAGCCAGGCCCACTGAGGTGTGGGTCCAGAGGCATGGGCTGGGTGGGGCTCCTGCTTTGGTGGGGAAGGGGTAGGCAATCTGGGGGCAGCTCAGGGCTCCGTCTCCCCTACTCCCGCCTCACTTTGACTTCCTTTCTATATTTAGATCTTTTCTCAGTCCTTTCTTGAGCATAAGGAACAATGCCTAGCAATTCTCTCAATGCTTTCCATGCTCTTTCCCTTTGAGGAGAGGTGGGTGCACCATCTGAGCAGGAAGGACGAGGGTCTGCAGGAGCTTGCCTCCTGGGGTTCCTGCATGGCCCCTTCCCCTTGGCGCCCTCACTAGCCTGTGGTGCTGGCACTGCCCTGCAGAGACTCCGTGAAGGCCCGGGCCCTTCAAGAGTGGCTGACTTGCAGCTCCCGGGGGGCTCTTAGCTGCTTTCTTGAGGCTGCTGTGGTCAGGTGCTTGGGCTCTGGCGGAATCAGATTCCAGGATTCAACCAGCATTCAACTAGGCTCATTGTGCTCCACGAGATCTCAGAGAAGAGATCATTACGACAGCAGGAATGAGCAGTACTCAACATGCCCGTTGTTCAGGCACTTCTTGCACATTAGGAGTGGGGACTGCACCGGCCCTGGAGCCACGCCGGAGGGTGAGTCCCAGCGTGACTGCTAAGTGACCTTGGGAATGCTACATAAGTGCTCTGGGCCCAGGAGGCCAAGGGCACCCCAGCAACAGGCTGTTGTGAGGATTACAGAGATAGTTCACATTACATGGAAGAGACACTCCATCTTTGTTACTTTTCTTCTGTCCCCATCACTGACACCCCCACCACCAAAACTGAGTACCTAGCAATAGATGAGGGAGGACAGGTGCCAGAAAGGGCTGAAGGAACAGAGAAAGAAGGCTCAGCGGAAGAGGTGGGGACCAGGGAGTATAGCAACAAGAATAAACACAAACAACTCACACAGAGGGGAGGGTGGGCTCAGGACTCAAAGGCACAAAAGAGGACCTGGACAGGCAGGAAGAGAGAGACTGGGGCTACCTTGTGGTTGTTAAGACTTGTCGCTGATACCTTGTTTTTTAAGGAAACTGAGGCACGGGGGTGACCAGGACAAGTCTCCTGGCCTTGAATTCTGGCTCTGCTGTCAGCCACTGGATGTGACCCCGTAGCCAACCTCCCATCCTGGGAGACATGCCAGGCTTGGGTGCTGCCAGCCGGGTGCCTGATTTAGCACACGCCTTGTTAAGAGAAGCTAATTAACAAACCTGCATTTAAATAAGCAGCCGCCCGGGTGTTTGTAACCACCGCCTTATTGAATTGTGACAAGTTATTAGCCCTTGCATGTTAAATGAAACAGAAGCATCCAGGAAAAACCCCTAAATCCAGTCTGCATAAAGCAGATTCCTGCTGAGAAAATGACGGCAGCAAAAACGGATTCACTCGCCGCTTTGGGGAGAACTCCAGGCCTTCCTTCCTTGGAGGTTACATAATCCTCTGTCACCAGTGATGACACCATGAGAAAGGCAGGGAGCAGGAAGGGAGGACCATCAGAGACGCTCTGAACTCCATGCGGGGCTCTGTCACCTTCAGGAGGTGCTGGAGACACAGCCTGGGCAAGGGGGCTGCAGTGGGCCATGCAGAGCCCACCCATGACCACAAGCATGTGTTGCGGGCCTGTGACCTGTGTCTGGGTCTGCTTCTCAGGGCCATGGTGTGCCCAGAACACTCTGCCACCCTGCTCGGATCCACTTTTGGACAACAGAACAGGTTAGCATAGACCCACTGTGGCCCTGTTGCTCTATGGCATTGGCTTTACTCAGGGAATGTCTCTCTGACCTTCCACCACCAAGGACACCAGGCCTTGGGCAGTGGAATTGGGAGTGGCCACTTCCTCAGGTGATAGTCCCTGACCTCCGGGGGCACCTGAGGGAAGCTGGCCCAGACTTCACCTCAGTTCCTCTCACCCAGCTCCCAGAACAGAACTGGGGCCATATCAAGACCTGAGCACCCTCCAATGGGGATCCTGAACGATCTCTAATTCTGCAGAAGGCCACATCTCTGGGATGGGGTAGGATAATAAAAGGCGACGATGTGGGTGGACCAATGTCGAGGTTCAGTATGGTTTGGGACAAGCCTGCGGCTTGATGTCCCACCACAGGTGCTGCTTCTGTGATCAGGGAGAGGCACTGGAAGGGGAAGCCCAGTCAGGGAGGCAGGGCTGGTCAGCGGTGCTCAAGACCCAGATGGACCCAGCTGGGCCACTCATTAGTGGTGTGACCCGAGAAAGCCACCAAACCCGTCTGAGCCTGCTTCCTCACTTAAAATGGGAACAACAGCTAGCACACAGGGTCCTGTGAGGAGCCAGTGAATGTCTACAGATGGTGCCTGGCATCCACTAAGTCATTAACGAGTGCTGGTAGAGGGGGCAGTGACAGGAACGACCAGCAATGGAGTGCAGTTTCCTAGGGGCATTGCTGCTCAAAGATAATCCTGGAGCTGTGTTTAAACTTTGGCTCTGCTCCTTACCAACTACACGATCCTGGGTAAGTGAATCCTCTGCACCCCTTCTCCTTCTGTGTCACAGTGCTACAGTGTCAATGAACTGACATAATGCAGGTGCAGGGAGTGCCCGGCCCAGGGTGGAGGTGGAATAAATGCAGGCTCTTCCCTTTCTCCCCAGCCCCCACTTCATGCATCCTCCCTTTGACTCCCAGCAAGGGGACCACTGAGCCACCCACTGTGGATGGTTCTGGACTGATGACACCTGGGAAAGAGTACTCTAATACAGAATGGCATTCTGGGGCACGTTTTCCTTAGAATTAGGATGTGACCTATGGAAAGAGGTTAGGTATATCTCTGGACTTTGAAAACCCGTCTCTGGGTGGTTTTTAAAAAGTTTCCCATGGCTCTTTGAGGGTGCAAAGAGGAAACAATCTCTTTCTGTTCAGTTCCTCCAACAGTCGGATTTCAACCAACTGATCAAAGGCTACTCATCAGAGCACAGACTTCTTACAAAGCTCTATGGCTGCGGGCAAGGGACTGGTAGGGAAAGCGGATGATCAATGCCTGGGAAGTCATACCAAAGGAAGAGGGCTGGGCCCCCATAATTCAGGGGCACGTTCCTCCAGGAACAACTCCCAAATCTATCTGGGTGGGGGTGGAGGGTAGGATGTACACAGATGGGCAGAGGGGCAGTATGTTTAGGAGAATTGAACACAGTGAGTGAAGCTGAAGAGTTGGGGTCTGTTTCTAGATATGTCAGTTAAGTTAGGGTGAAGAGTTTGTACTGGAGACACGGTCAGAAAGGCAAGAATTTCACAGTTGTCTTAAACTCTCAAGCTGATGTTGCCTGGCAGACACTCTCCAGGTCTGCAAATTGGCAGAAGAGGAAGAAGAGAGGATACCAGCATTTTGTCAGGTCACTTTTGTTTCCATAGTACTCATATCCTCCCTTTCAGTCAAAACTTACTCTGTATACAGATTCCAAATTGGCTGATGAAGGTAAAGGGAAAGGAGGCATTAACTAGTAATGATAACATTCATTCTTCTCTGCCACTGCTATTCAATCAACAAACTCACACTGAGGATAAGGATTAAACATGACTTCTACTCTCAAGTAGATGAGTCTAGTTGGGAAGTCAGAGAAATAAACTACTACTACTTCTGTTGCTACATCACCACTACCACTACTACTACTACTACTACTACTACTACTACTACTATTACCACTACCAGTACTACTACTAGTACTTGCACTTCTGTGCTCAGTTCTGTAATGGAGGAAAGTATGAGTCATGGCTGTTTGCAAGAGGAGAGGGGGCTTAATGGTGCCTAAAGCAAGGGAGGCCGCAGAAAACCTTGTGAAGGGTGAGATGTCTAAGCATAGTCTTAAAAGATGATCTATGTAGACAAGAGGGTGGAGCTGCGGGCTGGGCGGGGAAGAGCTTAAATGACCACATGCCAAGGAGGAGTCCAGGAAGTTAGTGCTGGGGTGGGAATGGAGGGCCATGTAGCGGGGAGAACTGAGGCTGCAGCAGAGGCCAGGTGGGTCAGGGAGGGCCTTACGTGCTATGCAAGGTGTGCGGTTTTACCCAGTCCAGGAGTTAAGTGGGGAGCGGTCTGATGAGGGCAGCTGCTCTAAGGGGGCTTCTCCAGGGATGGGATGGAGGGCAGGCCGGGGGCACAGAGACTAGAAGCACTTGACCAGTTGAGAAGTGACTGCCTTGCTCAAGAGGGGAGCTGGGGGAGGGCCTGCAAAAGACAGCGTGGGTGTTGGAGTCAGGGGGCGCAAGGAAGTGGCCGGATGGGAGAATGGGAGGAGCAGGGAGAAGGGAAGCTCCAGGGTGAGACACAGAAACAGCAGAAACACCTACGGTGGCTGCCATGCTCTGGAGGAGGAGGGGTCAGGAGCAGGGCGGTGGAGTGGCGATGGGGAGAGAATGTTTCACTTTGAATGCACTGAGAATGGACCTGCAGGCATCCAGAGAGACACGCGAGCAATAGGCACCCACTGTGGGGCTCAGGGAGAGGTGACGCGGGGTGTGTTGTGAGCTATGGGAACGGATGAGCCCATCTTGGGCGTCTGGGGGGAAGAGGGTGCTAGGGGACCTGGGCGCAACAGCCACTGGAAGTCAGGTGGAGGGAGGCTGGGAGGAAAATCCTGGTGGCTCAGGAGAAGCGCGTTTCAAAATGAGAGTTGTTGCCTAATGGTCACAGAGATGTCACTGGATGGGGATGACAAGTCCTCCGTCAGACATGGTAGGAGGAGAGTCAAAGGAGGAGCAGTGTCTGCATGGGAGAGGTGAGCAGGAAGTAAAGAAAGAAGGAGAAAGTGCACAGATGAGGGGTGGGGTGGCTGTGGCTGGAGGCAGGGGACTCTGGGAGCTCCTGTATTCTGGCAGTGGCATGGCACCGAGGTTGGGAGGGCCTGACAGTGTACAGTGTCCGGCGCTTCCCATCGAGGCCTGAAGTCTCACACGTGCTCATGCAGAGAGTCCAGAACACCAGCTCATCCCACACCTTCTTGGGCCTCAGTTTCCTCACCTGGAAGAGGAAGGGGCCGTACCACAGCACCGCTACATCTCCTTTGAACTCCAAAATTGGATTGTCCTGATGATTGTTCCTAAGCTACTGGAAAGATTCTGAATGGATCGAGTTTCTAAATTCTGGATGGCATTTTAGTAATATCTACCAAAAAGCCTTTAAATGTGTGAAACCTTTGGCCTCTTGAGAATTTATTCTAAGAAAGTCACTACAAGAGGTGAAAGAAGAGTGGGTATTCACAACTTTGTTCATTGTAGCATTGGTACTAATATACAAAAAATAGATACAACCTAATGTCCAATAGTAAGGGATTGGCTAAGTAAATTATAGTACATCCATATGGTAAACTACTTCTGCACTAAAAATTATGGTTTAGAAGAATATGTGTTGACATGGGAAAATGTTAATGATACATTGCTAAGTAAAAAAGCTACATTACAGAATGTACAGTATGATACATTCATTTTTAAGATTTTTGATTAGGACACAGACCAAATCTTTAATTAATGTCATTTTTTTCCCTTCTCTTGGCAAGCAAGAGGAGTATTATCTGGAATAATGTAACTAAGAAACTAAGCAGAAAGAGTTATACACTAAGTGTGCTCATGTAAATTTTTTAAGTCATTAGAAAAATTGAAAGTAGGCTGTCATTGAGTCGAGGAAGTGGAGAAATTCTGAAATTCTAGGATTTTAGAAATGGAATTTGCCCTAGAGAACATGGGGCTGATCCTCCTCACTTTTCTTTTTCTCTTTAATTTTTTTATTTTGGAGCAATCTCTACATCCAATGTGGGGCTTGAACTCAGAACCCCAACATCAAGGGCCGCATGCCCCACTGATGGAGCCAGCCAGGCACCCCATTCTTCTCATTTTTCTGTTGAAGAAAATCAAGCTGAGGGGGAAGTCTAGTGTGGTGCCGGGTGGCCAGGCCTAGAATGAGCTCGGGGTTCCCAGGCCAGCAAGCTGCCTCTCCGAGAGGCCCTGCTGATGTTTACGAGGTGATGACCGGGTTCCTAGCATTCTCAGCTGGGGCCCAGGAGATCTGTGCGGTGTAAGCGCGGCCAGACTGTTCCTGGGCCTACCGCGTCACTTCAGTTCTGCTAAGCTGAACTCTGGGGAGAGGGCTGCCAATGTCCTATAGCGCATGCGCATGTACTAACGCTGCGGCCCTCTTCCAAATGCATGAAAGAGGGTGCCAGGCCTGGCTGCTCCTGTGGCCCTATGGCCAGCTGACCACCATGGTCACTCTATCACCTCTTGCCTGGACTACTGCAATAGTCTCCTGACAGGTCTCTCTGCTCCTTCCCCTGAATGAAGCAGCCAGAAGGATCCTACTGAAACCCAAGAAAAACATGCCCCTCCTCTGCTCACCTTCCCCAGGGCTTCCTGATACACACACAAGAGCAGGCCTGAGCCCTTACCAGGCCCTGCCTCATCTGGTCCCCTCACCTCCTGGATCTCTTCTTCCAAACATCCTAACTTGTCCTCCACAAGCCTGAAGCCACATTGGCTTCCCAGCTCTTCCTGGGACACAGCAGCACCTGCCCCAGGCTCTTTGCACTGGCTCGTCCCTCTCCTTGAGGGCTCTCCTCCCAGATTTCTCCTTGCCTTGCTCCCTTACTTCTTCCAAGTCTTCATTTGAATCTCACCTTCTCAGTAGCCCCTCCCTGAGCACTCTGGCTCCTCGATCCTGCTCTGCATTTCCCCCAGGTAGTTATACCTCCTAATGCACCAGCTTACTTATATGTTATTCTTATCGTCCCTTGCTCGTCTCCCTCTTCTAGGAAGCAAGCTCCATGAGGAGGGATCTTTGTTTTGTGGACTGATGCATCCAAAGTACCTAAAACAGAGGGGGGCACAGGGTAGCCACTCAAAAAATGTTTGCTGAACGAAAGCAAACCATGGGAAAAAGTTAAGAGCTTAGAAACACTTCCCTTACCAGGAAAGCACACAGAGGAAATTTAAGACAGTACTCAATGAGAGCCACCTCAAAGTGTACAAGTAAGAACTGTGGTTTAGGGGCACCTGGGTGCCTCAGTTAAGTGTCCGACTTTGGCTCAGGTTATGATCTCACAGTTTGTGAGTTCGGGCCCCACATCGGGCTCTGTGCTGACAGCTCAGAGTCTGGAGCCTGCTTCGGATTCTGTCTCCCTCTCTTTCTGCCCCTCCTCCACTCATGCTCTGTCTCTGTCTCTCAAAAATAAATGTTAAAAAAAAAAAAGAACTGTGGTTTATGTCTAAATGGAAGTCTGCCTACCCCTTGATACCCCCATTTCTAACTCTGAGCCCCAGAAACACAGTCTTCCTTCTGTATACCGGAAGCCCTCCCCCAGACTGTTTGATGATTCATTCATTCACTCACTCACTCACTCATTCATTTATTCTCCACATATGAGGCACGGAGCCAGATGCAGTCCTGCCCTAAAGGGGATCACAGTGCAGAAGGGGAGCAGACACCGACAGAACAGACTACCCTACAAGGCGTGTGGAAGCACTCTGTTGGGTCAGGACACGAGGCAGCCTTCATCGTGGGGGCGGTCTGAAGGGTGCCTTGAAGTCTGAGTGGGGTAAGAGCGGGAAGAGGAAGGAAGACATCCTGGCAGGCATACATGGCAAGGGCTTGGCAGTGGGGAAAACACTCGGTATATTTCGCGATGACTGTGGCTGGTTGGAATGACGGGCTCATGTGGGGTGAGGAGGGTTAGAAAAGCTAGGCTAGGGCCTGACCTTAAAGGGTCTGGCGGCTACCTTTGGAAGCTTAGTTTTCTAGTTCTGAATTTGTACATTTTACAGGCTTCTGGAGAAACGGAGAGTTGGCTCCTTTCTCAGCAAACAGACGGGGTTTAATTGCTGTTACTGTCAGTGTAGTTGCAAATATCATATAAAAAGGGCTTTTTGGCTAATTGTTTTTAGAATAAAAATTCAAGTACTATGTATAGATATTATGCATCCAGGGTACTTTAAAGATCAAACTGTTTATATTACCCTTAAATACAGTCTTTAGCATGAGGCACTGGGATCTGTGAGTGACTGGGACACACAACGATCCCCCAGGGCTTAAGATGTCGGGAACAATATGACAGCAGTAACTTTTTTACTGGGGGGCAGATGGGGGGAAACAGCAGCCGGCATCCTTTGATTGGCCAGACACGGAGAAGAATAGACAGCTAAGCTGGGTAGTTTCATGGGCACCATTAATCTAAATGCTGCCTTCATGCAGACCCTCCCCTTCCCCCTCCCCTGAGAAAGCTGAATTCCGTGGGATTCTGGGGGTGAAGGAGAAGCGGCTATTGCCCATGGGCTTCTGTAGAACCTCAGGCTGTGAGGCAGAAGAGGAGGCTGGAGGTGGCAAGAGCCTCAGCTCTTCCCATCTTGTCCCCTTTCCTCAACCCAAATGGTACTGAGAGGATTTCTGAGCCACACAAATAAAGCAGATTCATATCTAGTCATTGCCATCCTGTCTTCATGCTCAAGCCTCTCTCAAATTTTAACTTGGGAGCTTTTAGAAAGGCAAATTTATCTGTGACACCATCCAAATTCTATTTTATTGGAATCTCAGAGGATGGAATAGACTCCTGAGAAAGCTGTGGGCTTCTCCTTTTGATATTTTCCCAAAGTCTGTGTGTGTGTGTGTGTGTGTGTGTGCGTGTGCATGTGCGTGCGTGCTCATGCACGCACATGCATGCACATTTGTTTTAGGGTTCTCTACTTATGTACAAACACATAATGCATATTCACAAGGCAGTTACAGAAGTATATATATTCATACATATATATATATTCATCACATATATGTGTAATACGGCACAGACTCCTGTAAGCCAATATTTAAGTTATCATATTTAATTTATTCAACAAACATTTAATTAGCACTTCCTATTCATTAAACACTGTCCTGGGTCTTGGCAGTAAAGCAATGAACAAGTCAGATAAAGCTCCTGCCTTAGGGGGACTAACACTGAGATCCACTGGAGTCTTAACACAGGGTTTCCAATAAATGAGCAGAAATCTGTACTGACAGCCATCAAGTGAGCTAGTAGGATATGTCAACAGATCAGTGTTTCTTTATTATGGGAGAGACAGCCCACTTGCGTGCCAATAGTGGCAAGGAAGCGTGGCTCTGGGGTTCCTTGCATTGGCCACCTCTCAGGGCTCAGGGCAGAATACTTCTTCGAGTGCTTCTAAGGTGAAGATGAAAAGAGCTAGGGGTACGGATGAGTGTGACCCGCATATCCTAGCCATGCTTCTGGGAGTTTTTCAACACCTTCCTTCTCCATGAAGACTTCCCTGTTCACCTCAATCATAACCAATGTATCCTTCTTATGAGTTTATCATATTGCCTATGCAACTCACAGGTACTTGACGGTATGTTGGTAGATACTCTTTTTGTTCTAGGCTTAGGATGCTCTAACAATGAACACTCAGGACCTGGCCCTGCGTTCTTGGGGACACAGATGAAGGACATTGGCTCTGCCTGTAGGGAACTCCCAGTCCAGGAGGGGGAAAGGCAACTGAACCTGTACTGACTAGTGTCAGGTGTGTGACAGAGGTGTGCATGGGGTGCTACAGTGGGGAGGGGTGGAAAGTGGTGGGAGGGGCGAGGAGTGGGGTGGCACTTGGAGCTCCACAGCAGAGGTGATGCTTAAATGCTCCCAAAAGAAACCAGACTCCTGGGAACAGGGACCTTACCTAATTCTCTTTATACTCCCCATAGCTGTGACAATCATATTTTCTTTCTGAGCAACGCAATTTTTTAAAATAGCATTTTAAATTTAAAATTCTGATTGTAAAACAATATTATAGAAAATTCAGAAAAATATTGGAAAAAAAGAATACAGCACTCATAATCTTACTACTCAGACTTCACTACTATGAACGTTTTGGTGCATATACCCTCCAGCTTCCTTTCCCCATGTCTATTTTCCCATGCAACAAAAATGGGTCACGCTCTGTATAATCGCTCTTAATTTGCTTTTGCTTTTTCACAACCATTTGGCACAAGTGATTTATCGGTGGCCTTACCTGTTCATCTTCAGTCATTTTAATGGCTGCATAATGTTCTGTGGGCCATAATCTATTTGCTAATCATCTCTTATTGGACAGATAGGTTGTTCCTGGTTTTTCATTATAAGCAACACTGTGAGGAACAGCACTGTGGATGAATGGCTGTTCACATTCACTATGATTTCCTTAGGATAAGTTTCTAGGAGACTGTTGGGTCAAAGGCTACATGCATTTTAAAGGCATCTGATGTTTGATACATTCCACCAAATATCCTTGCAAACATGTTTTCCACAATTCACATGCCCATCAGCATCATATGAGAGGACGCTATGCTATTATTACTGGTTTCTAAAGAAACAAAACCCAAACATTGCCAGTTTAATGGCCACAGTTGGTGTGTGATTTCTTGTTTTCATTTGGACTTCTGTACCAGTATACATTTTAATTTTTTCTGTTTATGTTGTACTTCTTTTGAAAGAACTTCCATTGCTGTCCTTTGCTCATTTTTCTATTTATTAAAAAATAAATTGGGGCGCCTGGGTGGCTCAGTCGGTTAAGCGTCTGACTTCGGCTCAGGTCATGATCTCATGGTTAGTGGGTTTGAGCCCCGCACCAGGCTCTGTGCTGACAGCTCAGAGCCTGGAGCCTGATTCAAATTCTGTGCCTCCCTCTCTCTCTGACCCTCCCTTGCTCATGCTGTCTCTCTCTCTGTCTCTCTCAGAAATATATAAAACATTAAATAAAATAAAATAAAAAATAAATTAACAGCAAACCCTAATTGAGTATATCAGGCATCGCCCTAAACACATTATATACTATTGTATTTTCTTTATTCCTTCCAACAGCCCTGTGAGTTATGTACAATTATGATCTTATTAATTTATAAGTGCCTTGTATATTGTGGATAGTAATCCTCTGTCCTATATATTACTTTTTTTTCACTGTGTTTATTGTCTTTTGATTTTGGCTATGGAGGTTTTGATCTGCAGAAGTTTGAAGGTTTCATGGGTCAAATTGGTCAGTCATTTCACTTCTGCCTTTGCAAATACATGTTAAGGGTTTTCCTATCTTTAGATTGGAGGAATATGAAGCTATATCTTCTTTTAGTTCTATTATGGTCTAATTTTTAACATTTAAATATTTAATCCATTTAGAATTTATTTTGATCATGGTATGAGAAAGAAACTATTTCCTGCCCCTAAATGATTAGCCAATCATCCCCAAACCATTTATGAAATAATTGATCATTTCTCTTTGATTTTGAGAGGACTCCTTTATCAGATGCTGTTTCATTTTATTTATTTATTTATTTATTTATTTATTTAATTTCTGAGAGAGAGAGAGATAGCGTGAGCAGGGGAGGGTCAGAGAGAGAGAGAGAGAGAGACAGACAGAATCTGAAACAGACTCCAGGCTCTGAGCTGGCTGTCAGCACAGAGCCCGACGCAGGGTTCAAACCCACAAACCGTGAGATCATGACCTGAGCTGAAGTCGGACGCTTAACCGACTGAGCCACCCAGGTGCCCCTATCAGATGCTGTTTTAAATGGTTTCCTATCTGTCTCTTCAGTCTCACTGATGTGTCTATATTTTCCCACCAGTACTATAC
This sequence comes from Hyaena hyaena, assembly GCF_003009895.1. Classification (NCBI taxonomy): domain Eukaryota; kingdom Metazoa; phylum Chordata; class Mammalia; order Carnivora; family Hyaenidae; genus Hyaena; species Hyaena hyaena. The sequence continues at coordinate 1,257,098 of NW_024080863.1, read as the reverse complement.
TTTTTGATAATTATAGTTTTGTAACTTGTATTAATATCTAAAAGTAACCTTAAGTTCCAATAAAAATCATTTTGTCAAGTTCCAGTAAAAATCCCTTCCTCATCAACAAAGAGCACATATTAATTAATGGAAAATTAATTTGGAAATACTGATATGTGAACTTATGTTCTCTTTCCATATATTAAGTCTTCATACTCTCCGTGAAAGTTTTTATTTTTTTACTGAAACTCTTTACATTTATTGAGTGGTTTATTAACACTTTATACTGTTTGTTAGTATAAAATATAAGTGGACTTATCTTATTTTCTGAACCCTAAATCAACAGACATGTTGAAAATATTTTTTTATCCTTCTAAGTATCAAAGACATTTTAGGAGGTATAGTTCGTATGCTGAAATGTGGAAATTTCTGAGCATTTCTATAGTTAAGAGGACAAGATGGGAATATTTGAAGTTGGAAGAATATTGGCTAAATCCCTGAGGTATGACGGTTCTCCAAGTCCAAGGTGCCCAGTACAGTGCCTGCACCATGTGGACACTTGGTATATATGGATGGCTTCACAGTGGCATACTGTCAGATACTTAGTGTTGAGTGCTGGCAAATCCAAAGCAAGAATTAAAAGCAATGACTCAAGGGGCGCCTGGGTGGCTTGTTGGTTAAGCGGCCGACTTCCGCTCAGGTCATGATCTCACAGTGTGTGTGTTTGAGTCCCACATCGGGCTCTGTGCTGACAGCTCAGAGCCTGGAGCCTGCTTTGGATTCTGTGTCTCCCTCTCTCTCTGCCCCTCCCCTGCCTGCACTCAGTCTCCACCTCTGTCTCTCTCTCAAAAATAAATAAACATTAAAAAAAATTAAAAGCAGTGACTCAAGTTGGCTCTTTAACCTTGGAAAATATTGATGACAAGTTCCCCAATGCCTCTGGCAGTTCTGAACAGTGTGTATGTGTGTAACTCATTTCCCCACTGAGTCTGACTTCCTTGAGGGCAGGAATTTAATTCTATCCTTTTAAAGCCCCCATGATATCCAGCAGAATCTTGATTCCAAAGGAGTGCTCAGTAAATTGTACTTCAGTTGAATGGAACTGTCTCTTGCTATCATAACTAGGGACAGTTTGGTCAATAAGCAGCAGCTGAGGAGCCTTCCTCCGGGCAGCCTTCTGCCCTGGCTCTGTGGAGAGGACACGCCCAGCACAAAAGCCCTATTCTTTGCCTACATGCTGCCATTCTGTGGAGAATACCAGTGCCCCGGATGGTTAGAACTGCAAGGGGCTTAGGGGACCATGCAGGCCAACTCCTCATCTCCCCTGGGAGGAAACCAGGACCCAGGGGGACGAATGATCCAACTCAAAGTCAGTGAACTGGTTGGCAGCAGTTCAGGGTGATGCTGAAGGGGATGTGGTGGGCTTTCAGCAGAGTTTGGAAATGGAGTGGACATTGATTTGGGAGAGAAGTGGGGAGTGGATACGTCAGGTAGGGGGGTGGCAGGAGAAGAGGTGTGTAGGTGGGAGAAAGTCGTCCATGGTGAGCAGAAGTGGCGGTCAGTGGCGGGTGCTTAGTTGGTGGAGGGTGTCTGTTTGCTGGAGGTGGCTGCTGGCAGACTGCTGCGGGGTCCATGTGGTCAGAGGAGTGGGAGCAGAGCGTCTTGCTGTTGTCTGTGGTGGGACGATGCAGTGTATTCTGACAGCCTGGCCAGGAGATAACAGCATGAAAGGTGAGGTGGTCAGGGTGAGCACCCTGGCTGGGATTGTGGCTGGGAAGGGCTAATGCCAAGAATGGCTGTGTTCCGGGTAAAGGGCCAGACATGTCCGAGGGCAGGAGGAAGGCGAGCAGTCTTCCCATGGGGCTGGGAATCTAGGGCAAGTGCCCTGGGACAACTAGGAAACAAGACAGCGTGGAAGCCAGTGCTAAATTGTGCGGCACAGACTAAGTGCTAAGTGGGAGGCCAGACAAGGGGAGGGGTCCTGGAGTCGTAAGGAAGGTGGAGTTTGAGCAGAACTTTTAAAGAGAGCAGCTTTCGGAAAGCAGTGGGCTCCAGGTGTGTTAATCGGGTTTTTCACTTGTATTTTATGACGCTTTGGTATCCCAAGGGTTTGCTAATCCTGGAGAGACTGTCCTTCTCAGGGCTAGCTAATTCCTAGAGACAGCAAACAACCCATTATGCAGACCAGCTAGTGCAAAGCCCACACTGCCTACTGCAACCTGCATCTAACGATCACACACCAAGCCGATATCCCCCTGTCCTAACTGCCCTGGGGCCGGGTACCAGGTGACCAGAGACCACCCTCATAGCCCAGAGCCCACTGAGATTATCCAAATTCTCCAATCCTAAAAGTGCTCCAACTCCCTCCCCTGGCTCGCCCACTCCTTCCAGTAAAAACCACAGGTAAAGGACTGTGAGCCATGCTCGTCTCTTGCTTCTTCGGCCTCCTGACTGACCCCAGTGTTTCCCCAAGTGGCCTTGCCTGGCGTGGCATGTATGGTGTGTCCCCTTCTCTTAGGACTGTGAAGAATAAAATTCCTTTAAATGGCATTAATGTCTATATGTCGTCTCCCATGGGAAAGGGAATCACCGTCACATTTGGGGGCAGCTGGCTTAGGAGAAACTTTAGGGGAGGCACAGCTAGCTTCAGATCCCCCTCCTCTCTTTATTCTCCCCCCATCTCATTTTCCTTCACTGCCCAGTGGCCCCCTGCCCTGGATTGCTCTGAGCAGCCCAACCAATGCTCCAGCGTTGTTTATTGCCACTTAAGCCAACGCATGACCTCTCCCCTAATAAGCAGCCCCTTCCAGCCTTGCTTGCAATGGTGGCCTAATGCTTTCCCTGCCATTAAGGAATTTTAAGCCAGTAGGGGAGCGACTTTGGGAGATCTTACCCAGAGCCTCTACAGTTGCAGTCCTTGGCTGGGGCCAGGGGAAGCTCATGAAATGCCAAATTTTGATTTGGACAGGGAAAGGAGGGGAGACCTGAGCAGCCCAGGGGACCCAGTCAGTCACCCAGTGAGTGCCCCAGGCCCGCAGGGCACATGCCAGTCGGCAGCTTCTCTCATTCAGCAAGAGGGACAGTCTCGTTTACCTGGGACAGTGAAAGGAAAGAGCAGTAGGACTCAATTCTGGTCCACATTCTGCACAATAAGCTTAGGTGACCTTGAGCCTCCTTTTCTTCATCTGTAAGAAGGATTGGGATCACATAAATCGGAGGGTCCTTCCAGCTCTAGAGATCTAGAATCTGTGAGGGAGGGGAGGGTCCCTCAGCAATGATGCCAACCCTGTCCCAGCTTCAGGCATGTGTTGGGAACCTTTACTCCTCATGGCAAAGGAAAATAAAGGTGTCCAGTGCTGTACCCTTCCCAGGGCAGGCTGGTTGCATCTTGTCTCCTGGGCAAATGGCACCTCAGGCTGCAGGGTATACATGGCAGGGCCTCATGGGACTAGTCCTCAGAGAGCCTGGGATGACTGTTCAGGTTCATTCCCCAGAATTGGAGCCAGATTGGGGAGGGCGAGTGTCCTGCCCAAGGTGGGGCTGCAGAGGGCAGCAGACTTGCTTCTTGGAGCCAAAATGCACAGCTCCCAGATCCTGTGGGAAGGTGCCAGCTCATTGTTTATCCTTCACAACGTGGGAGCTGTCCAGAATTTGGCCGACTCTGCCTCAAGAGATAAATATATGCTCCTCTTTCTTGGCCATCTCCTCCCTGCCCACCCCAGCCCTATCTGGCTGTCCGAGCCCTGGCCACCCCCCTTTCCTGCCCTCTTCCCGCCCACTCCCTTTGAGCTGGTGTAGCTCTTCTCTCTACCTGATTCAGTACTTCCTGGTTTTGTTCCTTAGTTTTTAAGTCTTTCTCCTGGTCCCAAATGATGGTAAACCCCCTGAAGGCAGGCTCTTTGTCCTAATGTCCCCTGACCTCCCCCAGGACCTAGCACAGCAGGTATGAGTGGACGCCTGTACAATGAGGTAATGCTGAGGAAAGATGCCTTGGTTTGGAAAGTCTACGTGAGGTCACAGCTGTGCTTGAGAGGTGGAGATCCCCTTCCTCACAGGGGGAGGACTGGGAGACCCTCTGTGTCAGTATACATCATCTCACTGGAGCCTCACAGAAGCCCCGTGTTTCTGCCTTTTGCAGATTGGGGCTCATGAAGGCAGGTCATTGGTTCAGAATCACAGAACAGCCACCATGGGGGAGGGGAAGGGCAAAGCAATAGTTAAGGAGAGGGAGGGAGGCAAACCATAAGAGACTCTTAAATACTGAGGACAAACTGAGGGTTGATGGGGGTTGGTGGAGAGGGGAAAATGGCTGAAGGGTATGGAGGAAGGCACTTGAGTGTTATATGGAAACCAACTTGGCAATAAACTATATTAAATAAATAAATAAACAAAGCACAGAACAGCCATATGGATCCAGGTCCACCTGATGTCGGTATTCTTATTTCTACTACTGCACCACACTGTGTCCTGGAGCAGAGGTCCCTGCTAACTGGTGGCCAGTTCCCCAGGGAGGCACCTGTTCCTGACATGCAGTAAACGCAGGGACTAGAAACAGCCGTGGGGGAAAGAGTTATGGGTGGAGGCTGGGCTCTTGATCTCTGCTACCTGGAGGCCAGTTCCTAAGGAGATCAAAGTTTCTTTGGGGGATGTGTTTATTTCTTAGGGAAAAGGCAGAGCATGAGCTCACTCCCTGAGAAACGGTTTTGCGAAAGCACATGCAGACATACATCCACACACATGCATCCGCATGTACACACATGCGCATATCTACACCCAGCGCTGTGGCCCTCCCCCAACCAAACTCAGCTCTCCTCCTACCCTATATGTGCAATCTTGTGAAAACTCCACCACTCTTAAGGTTAATAAGGCTCATTTGCTTAAGATAGCACCTGTTTCTATGGTGACTCCTGCCACCCAGAATCTGTTCATCAACTGAGACAAGAAAACAGTGACTTCCACCCTCTTTGAAAGGAAAAAGCAAATTCTTAGCCAAGGGCTTGACAGGGCAGCAGCCCAAGGAGCTCTGGGGGTCCGTCCTTCCACCCTATTTAAGTCCTTCCCTGCATCCCCTCCCCCCTCCCCAAGCAGAGCCTCGGATTCTTCCAGAGAGCTCTGGACTGTGGTTTCCTCCTCCTCATCTCTCGGAAGCGACAGCGCCCACCATGGGGTGGGTGGGGTGGGGGTTGCTGTCTCCCGCCACTGGGTCTCTGATCTCCCCACACCGACGCCACCATGTCTTTCTAGGCCAAGGCTGGCAGGAAAGAGGCAGGAACACCTGGACCTTCCTCCCCATCCCACTGCCCACTACTCGAGGCCCGTTGTTCACCCCGGCAGGACTGGATTCCTGCAGCCGCCCCCAGCTTGCCTCCTGCCACGGAGCTGTCATTCTCCGGTCGGTACGGCAGGCTGCGGCTGACTTTCTTCTAAACCAGAGCTGTTTAGGCCTCGCCCTGCTCACTGGGCCACTCTGATCCTCTAAGGGCTGTAGCTGAGGTTTGCAACACTGTCCTGACACTAGTTCCAGCTGTGGGTTGGAAACCGCTAGGGAAGCAGGTTCCGAGGCAGGAGTTGCTAATAATAAAGCCCCATTGAATGGTTTACCTTTTACAATCAGTTGGAGCAGCTTCCACATCCTCCCTCCAGTGCCATTCTCTCTGGCACTCTGATCCGCTTTGGTGAATGAAAGAGCAGACACACAGGGAACTGTATGGAACTTGGAGCTTGGCTTTGGCATTCAGAGACCCAGGGGTGCGTTGTGCATATGAACAACGTTTTGGCAGAAAGGAAGGTTGCGGATTGCTGATTAGACGATCAAGTAAGGCATTAAACTCTCAGAGCTGGTTGTTATGGCCCAAATACCTAACCGGTCATGATCTCACGGTTTGTGAGTTTGAGCCCTATATCAGGCTCTGCACTGACAGTGGAGCCTTCTTGGGATTTCCTCTCTCTCTCTCTCTCTGCCCCTCACCTGCTTGCATTCTCTCTCTCTCTCTTTCCCAAAATAAATAAACTTAAAACATTTTTTTTAAAAATGTGCTAAGAACACTCAACATGAGATTTACCCTCTTAACAAATTTTTTAAGTGTACAGTACAGTATTAATCTTTAGAACTTAATCATTTTGTGTAACTGAAACTTCATACTCCTTGACTAGTGACTCCCATCCCCCCCCCCCCCCCCCCCCCCCCCCCCCCCCCCCCCCCCCCCCCCCCCGCCAGATGCACATTTGTATCACCCAAGAAATCTTAACAGACATTAAAGGCCATTAAGGTTCTGTTTCCAGGGGTTCTGATTTAGCTGGTCTGGAGAATGGCCTCCCAGGTGATTCTAAACAGGGAGATGTCAAGGTTAAGACCCTCTGTCCTTCAGAGCCTCCCGCATTGCTCACCTCCTGTGCACTTCCCTTTGATCACTCTGCTCCAGATGCACTGGTCATCTATCCATTCTGAACACCACCCCCCAGGCCTGTTCCTGTCTCAGGACCTTCACTCCTGCTATTTCCTCTGCCTACATGCCATTTCCTCACCATTCACCTGCTGAATTTCTACTCTGCTCAGGCTCACCTCCTCTAAGGGGCTCACCTCCTCTTCTTCCAGGTTCTTGGGACTTAACTCCACCCTGGCACTCCTGCTCTGTACTGTATGTAGTTAGTGATTTACTTCTCTACTCCTCTCACCAGACAGGTTGCTCTTCCCTGGAAGGGATTTGACTTTAATAAACTTCTGATCTGTGGTTCTTGAGTAAAAACTATTGCCCAAGCTGTGCTGAACACATGTTGAAGGAAGGAAGAAAGGAAGGAAGGAAGGAAGGAAGGAAGGAAGGAAGGAAGGAAGGAAGGAAGGAAGGAAGGAAGGAATGGGTGAACAGAGGTGGTCTGACCGATGCAGAAAAAGGGAAATTATAATCGTCAATGATCTAAAAAGCCTCTACTATCCATTGATGTGATCTAAGATTACATTAACTTTCTTAACTCCTGCCTTATGGTTTGACATTCTATTATTAGCTTAAAATTAGCTTAAAAATTAACTAAAACTCCTTGGATCCTTTTTCCTCATGAACTCCTGCCATGCCATATCTTCCACATTTTGTACTTGTGCAATTGATTTAGAACCTAAATATAGAACTTTAGATTAACCCCTATTAAATTTAAACGTTTCAATGCAGGCCCATCCTTCCAATTTGCTAAAATTAACTGCCTTGTGTCAGCCATCATGCCAGCAATTCCTTGAAACTTTGTGTGATCTGCAAAGTTGGTGAGCATGCTAGCATCTATGAAGATACTAAACAAGGTGGGGCCCATGAAAGAGTCCCGTGATGTGCCACCAGGGACCACCCTTAAGGTTGACATTAGTCAATACTCTTCAGGAATTGTTAACAAGCCACAAACCCACCTACCACAATAGTCATCGAAACTGTATTTCTCCCCCTTGCCTATGAGGTTACCAAGATTAACTTGGTCTAACGCCTTGGTTAGTCAAGCTGTGCCGTGGACCTCCTCCTGGTCCACTGATCAGTGCTCTTATCAGCAAGGAAACCTGAGTGGTGAGGTGCGACTTGTTTTTAGTGACCCTATGCTGACTCCCAGTGTTCACTGTTTTCTATGTTGTCTCGGACCATCTGTTTATCAAATGGTTACAGAATTTTGATGTAGATTGATACCACACTCACCAGCTTAAATTTGGGAATTTACATTTTCCTCTCCTGTTTCTGGAAATGCCTTTGTGATCATAAATCTAAGTTCTTTCTGGGCTTTGAAGGTCTTTTTTTTTTTTTTTAAATATTTTTATTTATTTTTAGGAGAGAGAGAGAGAGAGACAGCATGAGCAGGGGAGGGTCAGAGAGAGAGGGAGTCACAGACTCTGAAATAGGCTCCAGGCTCTGAGCTGGCAGTCAGCACAGAGCCCGACGCGGGGCTCGAACCCACGAATCGCGAGATCATGACCTAAGCGAAAGTCGGACGCTTAACCGACTAAGCCACCCAGGCGCCCCTGGGCTTTGAAGGTCTTAACTCATGAAATACTAACTCGGGCAAAGCAAGTAAGTGTTACAGGTTGCAGACAGGGTTCTTAGGGAGAGGGGACAGAGTAAGAATGGTCCATAGAGGCCGGAGCCACACAGAAGGTGTGAGGTACCACAAGGAGCTCAGCAGGAACACCACAGGGGCTGGCGGGGGCCACATCTTCAGAGGCCTTAAATAACACATGGTCCAGAAAGGACTATGTCCTGAGATACCGAGGCATCACCGAAGGGCTTCAACCAGGGAAGTAACATCATCATATTTCAATTTTAGAAAAATAGATACTTTTGGAGGAGGTGAGGTTATAGGAGTGGGACCAATTAGTAGACTTTTGCAATAACCATCTAGAGAGAAGTGAAGGGCTTTAATTAACTCAAGTGTCTTGGCTTTTAGGTTTATGATTCTTCTTTTTTCCTGTCCCGTTCAAAGGTCTGAGCTTTAAGTTATTCTGTTCCCTTCCCGGAATGCAGTCTCTGGTATCCTCCAGCTTTTCTAGGCCTGCTCACACTTGAAGGCCCAGCCCAACTTGCATCTCCACTGTGAAGCCATCATAGAGTGATGTAACCCTATCTATCCATCCACCCTCCTACCCAACCACTATCCAGCCACCCATCCATCCACCCTTCCTTCATTCTCATATTCATTCCTTCATGCCTTCAATAACTGATTCAATCAACACTTGCTATGGGCCTTGTATGTTCTGGGCATTGTGCTAAGTGCTGGGGATATATTAAGATACAATTCTGCTCTCCAGGGACTCATGGTCTCATCAGGAAGAGAGACTCACAAATAAAAACAAACCAAAGAAGGACAAAGTTGGAGGTACCTTGAGCTGAACCCTGAAGGAGTAGATGTCTCACTGCAAAGGGGAAGGGAAAGCGCTCTGAACTTTTATAGCTCTCTGAGTCTTAAGATCCCAGTTATAGTTGACACTATACCCATGAGTTCTAATCTCCATTTCCTGTATGTTAGCCTTGTCCTTCCAACTGAATAGCAGGGAAAGAAAATCACATTTAAAATTTTTCTTACATTTATTTATTAAAAATCTGTCTGTCTATCGTCTATTATTGTTATCTAAGAGACACAGAGCTGAGCACAGTGCACGTTAAATAGCTGGTCCCAATACTTCACTTTAAGTCCTATGCCTGCATGGCCTTTTCCCCCTTAAGGTCTTTTAACTTGTAACCACATGGACAGCCCATTCTCCTGGCCAGGCCTTGCCCTATCTCTTGAAGGTGACACATGCTCCTTACTCTCTAAGCTTCCTATGGAGGATCTAGGGTGATAACAGATGGAAGCAGTGGAGAACCAGCACATAAGCAGCACCTACTATGTGGCAGATTCTGTGTTGCTGTCCTCTATACATTCTCTCTCGAGTCTCTGCGGTGTTCCTGCAAGGTTGATGCTAGTGTCCTCTTTTACAGATGAGGGAACAGACTCAGGGAGGTAATTAATTTGCTTCCCAGTAAGTCAGAGAATTTACCTCTTGGGTGTATGCTGTACCTCAAGGCCCAGAGTCAGGGCTGTGCAATGGCTGAGGCAGGTGTGCTCAGGGGCAGAGGCTGAGGGCCAGGTACCTCAAACCCCACCACTCACAGCAGCTCTCCTGGCAGCCACAGCTGGCCCTGACATAAGCCATCACGTGGGCCAGGCCTGAGAGCGGGCGTAGAACCCACCTAAGCTCTGGGGAGGCCATATGGTGTCACGATCACAAATCCCAATCCGCCACCGCTAGGTGTGCAATCGTGCACAAGTTGCGCAGCCCCTCTTTTTCTTGTCTTTATTACCTTCCTTTAGGGCTTTTGTTAAGATATTTAAATGAGATATTCACGTGCCCAGAACCGCATGCTAAGTGCGGAAATGTTTTTTCTTATTTTCTTTCTTCCTCTTCTCTTTTCCCGTTCTACTCTTCCTTCTTTAATTATTATTGCTGTTGTTAATGCGTTATATGAATAGAAGCTATAATAAGAGTGTCGCTAGTCAGGAGAGGAAATACGCAAGTGGAAACATCTTACAGGTCATCTGCTCCAAACTTCTACGCAGTGGGGGAATTCCCTGGGTTACCCCTGAACAAGTACTTTTGGCGATAAGAAGTTCCCTCCTCTGTGGAGTATATGCTCAGTTCTTAGGCAGTTCAAATTCTTAGAAAGTTCTTTTTCATGTGGAGCCAAAATTTACTTCCATGTAAATTTCCCCCATCAGTTCTAAATCTGCCTGGTGGGGCACAGCAGGGTCTCCCTTGTTTTCCAATTTTTAACAAAATCTTCAAAAAATCTGTAAAGGCAGTTCTTGTGTCTTCCCTTCCGGTTCCGGGAGGCTAACCATCCTGCGTCTTTCGGATCCTGCTCACCTGACACAGCGTTTACAGAGCCTCGCTGTTCTGGCCGCTTTCCTCATGCTACTCACTCTCTTTCTTAAGATGGTGTGGCCAGAACAGAAGACATTCTTCCAGGTGTGGTATAAACAGTGCACACTAATAGAAATTTCTGGAAATCAAGGAAGGATCACTCTTTTGAATGTGCCACCATCATGCCCGTTTGTCTCTTCCTAAGTGCATGTTGCTTAGGCGGCCGAGGCCAGTGGACAGCGACAAGCCTAGGTTCCTGGTGTCAGGGCAGGGCGTCTGTCTCAGTCTTATCCATTTTACAGAGTGGCCATGAAGGGGAGCCAGGGTGTCACCCTCTGTGCCCCTCAGAGCTGAGTTCAGAATTAGGTGAGCAAGACTGTGCTGTTCCCTTTAGGGGGTGTCTACGGGTGTGTGTGAGCAAGGTGTATGTGTATGAGTGTGAGTTTGTGTGTCACAGGGTTGGGCAGGGGGCAGGGAGAGATTGAGAGAGAGAGAGAGAGAGAATGAGAGAGAGAGAGAGAGAGAGAGAGAGAGAGAAAATTTTCTGCCTGATCCAGGAATTCTCCTGGATGGCAGAATTGGTTTCCATAACGACTTTCTGATATAAACATATTTGATAAAAATAAGTTAACAGTGGAGCTGTGGTGGAGCACAGATTCTCAGAGTGCTGAGAGAGAGAGAGAGAAAGAGAGAGAGAGAGAGTGTGCAAGAGAGAAAGCGTACGAGCTCTTCGAAGAACAGCACTTTCCTTTTTTTCCCACCCTCCTGGTCAGCCTCTCTATACATAGTTTCCATAAACCAACTAAAAAGCGTTGTTGACCATATTCCTGTATATACTGGCCCCTTTCCTGTACACATTATATTCATATTTTCTCTCTCTCTCCCCTTCTCCTTAGTTACCTGAAGCACTACAGTATGTATGGGATAACATGATAAATTCATTTCCAATTCACTGCATTATCCCTTGAATATTTTAATGACTCATTGAATGGAGTAAAAAAAGCTATTTCAAATGAACAATTATGCTGCATTAGTCTGAGGGCTGATTATATTTAAACACTGCTCACATGGATAACAGGACACAGCGACCTCAGCATACGAGAGCTAATTTGGCTCTTATCTCCAAATAATTTTACACCACAAATTACCATGAAAACCTAAAGGGCTTTAAAAACATTCATCAAAAGATAATATTCCACTTTGTAGCAACATTTTATTTAAATTATTTTGAATGGGAACGAAGGCATCTCTGAGGTGGGACAATGACAGCAAGGTGGGGATTGTGAGTGATAAGGAAATGCCGAGGGGTGCTGGTTTGGGTTAAAAATAAAAATGGAAGGCGTCGGGGAAGAAGTGCAGTCCTGATGGGGGCGGGAAGCACACTGTAGGCCTGACTGTCACTTGTAGCCCAGCCCCCTGTCCTGGCAGTGGTCTGGTGGGGGTGGGGTGCCTGGTGGGGTTGGGGTGCACAGGGCAGTTCCCAGAGAATGAATGATGGGACTGACCCCCACCCCTCCAACTTCTACTGCCTCCATCAAAGCAAATCCTGGTCAGGTCAGGTCCTCCAGGCTGGCCTGAACCCACCTTAGGGCTTCAAAGGCAATAGAATGACTTTTTACTGCAAGGTCTGTGTCATTGTCTAGAATTGTTACTTTGCAAAGCATAAGTCCAAGAGCCTAAGGGAAGTTCCTCAATTATAAGTGGCTATGGTCAGATCTCTAAGTTGGGGGTCACAGGGGAGAGAATCACATGTACCAAGGTCTTACTATTTTGTTCAGTTTCAGGAGCCTTAATCTCCTTGAACACTGGGAAAAAGATATTATTATCATGCCTATTTTAATGATGAAGAAACTGAGGCCTAGAAATTCCCAACTGGATGTGGCAGAGCCTGGAGGCTCCCCTGTTTCATCTGACCCAAAAGTACAAGCTCTTGCCCATGTCCCTTTGGGGTAGCCATGTACAAGTCTACTTTATAATCGAGCCCCTGTATTGTCCCTATCACCAAATGTTCTTTCTGGCCCACAGATCTTAAGAGAGCCTACGCCATGCCTTGCAGGTGTTTATTACTTAAATTAATGGGCCCTCACAGTACAGGGCAAAGCACGCATGGACAAGTGCACAAATATCAGCAGCAAAACTGAAAATATAGTTCTAAAGAAAGTAATTAATTAATCCCATTTTCTTTGTTTGATCTCTTCATCAGAATTTGTGGTCCTGATGAAGATTGTTTATTCCTCTTCTGTTCATTATCATCAGATTACTTCTGAGTACATATATTTGGAATTGGAATATATATAATATCAAAATATATATATATAAAATATTCTGACACTATGCACGCGCACTTGCATGTGTGTGCACGTGCACACACACACACACACACACACACACACAGTATATTCAAATTTCTACTGGATCTGCTGCTCCGTTGGTTAGGAGCAGGAAAAATTTGCCATTTTCTATAGTGCCTCTCTCTGGGGAGGCTTCCCCTCTTTGCATATGTAATTTCCTTTTCCTATCTCAACCCCCTGAAGCCTGAGGATTTATGTCAGTTAGACAGACAAGAAGCTGCAGTCTCAGAGAGGTCAAGTCGGTTGCCTGAGATCACTCAGTCGTGGGGTCGACGGTTCAAGCAGAAGTGTCCTAGCCTGTGCTAACCCATCACTGGAGGGCAAGGGGCGAAGATCCCTGCCCCGTTTACTTGCTTTCCCAAGTGTCTTATTCACCTGACGCACTTAGAGGTCCTTTAGGAGACAAGCTCTCGTTACGGAAAAAGTCAACCTTCTAGAAAAGTAGACAGACTAACGGACCCTTAGAAGTCCTTTTAACTCTATCCAGAATCGGATGTGCTTACAGCTGCCAGAGGTTGAGGGCCATTGAATGAAAGCAAAACATGAACTTGACATTTTGCTTTCTTTCTTAAAACAAAAAAGGTATTCACGGCAAATTTTAGAATCATTGACGGTTTCTAGGAAGATTTTCTTTTTTGGAAGAAAAAAGGTACTCTTGTCTCCTTAATTGTTCTCAGTGTTCTTTGTCACCAATCATGATATTCTTTGTGGAAGGTATTAATATACCATCTTCCTGTGTTCAATATTCCCATTAACAATAAAAAGTCTAATGAAAATATCTGCATGAAAAGCCCTGAGCACTAATTTCAGAGACAAATAGAAGATGAACCAATAAGCTTTTCTTCTGAAATGAATGATGCAAATTAATTGATATCTTAATTAGGGTTTAGCATGGAGATTATTAGTTAGATTGAATCAGAACTCAAAAACATCTTAAAGGAAAAGCTGAGGACATGGCACTGACGGGAGAGAGACGTTATGTGTCAATGCTCTGCTGGAAATCTTTTGTTCAATGAGAGATTTTTCAAAGGGGGCGGAGAAGGACAGCATGCTGTTTGCAGCAGTCCCTGCCTGCCCGAGTCTGGCCAGGTCTGAGGACTAAAGTCTAGTCCTAGTCCCAAACTGACAGGAATACGTGGCCGTGGGAAGTTCCATCCTGAGAGAGCCGAGCCCCTATGCTTCTCTAGAGTAGAAGCCCGTCGAAGGCAAAGTCTTGCGCCATGTTTGCATCTCTAACCACAATGCCAGTGCGGTGCCTGACTTAGGATAATGGGGTAACATCATAGCCAACAACTATATACAGCTCGCTATGTGTTCTGGGTACTTTTCTAAGCCCTTTACATAAAAGAGGTCATCTGAGGGGCGCCTGGGTGGCTCAGTCAGTTAAGCGTCTGACTTCAGCTCAGGTCATGATCTCATGGTTTGTGAGTTCAGGCCCTGCATTGGGCTCTGTGCTGACAGCTCAGAGTCTGGAGCCTGCTTCGGATTCTGTGTCTTCCCCTCTCTCTGCCCCTCCCCAACTTGTGATCTGTCTCTCAAAAATAAATAAATGTAAAAAAAATTTTTAAATAACTCATCTGAACTTCCTAACAACAGGGTGATAAGGCAGGAACTATTGGTATCCCTACTTTTCAAGTGAGCATATTGAGCCGCAGGTTGAATGCCTTGCCCCCAGGATCAAATAGCTATATTGGTGGATTCAGATTGGAGCCCAGCAGTCTGGCCCCAGAGTCCTTCCCTTGATGCCTGCAAACAGTGGTCAATCCATATTTGTTGAATTAAGTGAACAAACGGTAACATGAACACCTGGTTCCTCCTGGTCGACTTCTTTTTGTACAAGTTGCCCACGGGTCTAGAGCTTTATCCCACTCTATAGTAGAGGCTTGCCAGCCTCTCTTGGGGGAGGGGAGCTTCAGATGTTTCCTGTATTCCTGAGAACTTACTGCTGTTTCTCCTGGACAGATGGCCCCCAAATTGTCCTTACTGAGGGGCTCCTGTGGCCATGGCCCACCCACCACACAGTGAGGTCTGGGCCCCTAATATCAAGGCCAGCCTAGGTTCCATTTCTGTGGTAACTGCGAATCACAGGACCATTGTCACTTTATGTCTGTAGTGACTTTATGGTGTGCCTTACTGCTGAGGCCACTTCCTGCTGAGGTTAATGATAATATATAGGGCTTATTTTTTAGTTTTTTATTTGAGAGAGAGAGAGAGAGAACATGAGCGGGGGGGAGGGGAGCGGGGGGGAGGGGAGTGGGGCAGAGGGAAAGAGAGAGAATCTTTATATATATAAAGATTTATGTCTGTCTTTCTATCTATCTATCTATCTATCTATCTATCTATCTATCTATCTATCTATCATCTATCTAATTTTTAGAGGAAGAGAGAGCTTGAGTGAGAGAGGGCCAGAGAGAGAATCCCAAGCAGGCTCCAAACCCAGTGCAGACCCCAACGTGGGGCTCGATCCCACAAACGTGAGATCATGACCTGAACTGAAATTAAGAGTCGGGTGCTCAACCGACCGAGCCACCCAGGCACCTCATAGGGTTTACATTTAACCCAACCCATTAAGGGCCAGGATTCCTGAAGGGTTTGGAATGCTTACCAGGTGTTTTTGATTTCCCAAGATAGCAGTCCTCAGGAAGGTTCCCTAGAAGCATTTGTCCATAAGAGGGAACCGTAAGAGAGCCCTAGAATGTAGGGCTATGTTTCCCATCTTAACAGAGAGGGCAAGGTGGTGTGCCTTGGAGTTGATGGGAGAGATGCAGTGTGAACCAGACCACGTGGTAGGGCAGGAAGGGGGTGCAGTTTGGAGTTGGGGGCCTTGGACTGAAGACCCACCTCTAGGACCCACTAGGTGAGAGACTGCATCACCCAACCTCTCCAGGCTTTGCCTTCCCACCTATAAAATGGGGAGAATGCCTAGTTAACAAAAACGGTTGTGGGGATCAAAAGGAACTGTCAAAAGTGATTTGTTACTTGAAAACTGCTTCCAGATGGGTGATAAAATGACCAAGGCATTCCGACCCTGAACTCTGTGGTCTTCTTTTGATTGGCTACACTTCTGGAGACCTGTTAAACTTGTATACCTTGTTCTTTCCAGACTGACAGAGGTGGTGCCTGGGACTCTGCATTTCAACACACTCACCAATGGATCTGAACATACTCTAATGTCTGAGAACTACTCAGCCTCGGCTAACGCCAACACAAAGGAAGTGCTTCTGGGCTCGATTAGAGCCTTCCCTTATTTTTTGGCTGAGGGCCACAGCCTGAGACCTAAGTGAGCCTGGTTTTTATACTTGGCCATGCAGCTGGAGGAACCTGGGGGCTGGTGGGCAGGTGGAGTGGACACAGCTGACAAGAGCTGCTGCTTCCTGCTGGACGCATGGATCAGGGAAAGTGGGTGACAATGTGCCTGAAACCCAAGCCTCCTCCGGTCTGAGAGAGGAGGCTGGGGGCCACACCCGGGCAGGTGGCCCTGATAAGCTCTGCGGCTTAGCAGTCTTGCCGGACAGCTGCCACCTGCCACTTGCTCTGCTTCTCAGCTGTGCTGCTGAGAACCTATGTCTGCCCCACAAGGCTTCTGTGAGAGAACTGTCCAGAGGGCATCGTGGGGTGAGGGCATGGGCGGGGGGGGGGGGGGCTTCAGGCTTGGAAGAGAGGCAGTCCTATGGACCCAAGGTGCCCATCCACAGCTTCTGAAATCTGCCTCGGAACTGCCCAGAAGGACCCTCTTATGGACAGCCTGGTGCGTGAAAAGCTTCACTACACGCGTCATGTCCAGAGAAGTACTCCTTTCTTGAGAGTTTCTCCCCCTTATAACTGCCTGGGAATCCCAAGTATGGAAAATGGCCATGCTCCAGATTGGGGTGGGATCCAGTGTTTTTCCCTTTTGTGCCCTCAGCTCCTCTCCCTGCCTTGAGGGCATGAAAGTCCCCCAGCTCTGCCCCTTTGCATGTTTGCGGTGTTTCCAAGGCTCTTGACCAGGCTGAGGGGTGCTTGCCCAGGGGAAGTGTGTTGAAGCAATGCCCCTGCTTTCCCTCAGGAGCCTGGCTCAGGCACTGTCCAAGAAACCGCTGCTGGAAGCCTCCCTCGAGGGGGCCCCTTCAAGGCTGGGTGTTGCCAGGACCGCCTCTGAGGATGGGCTGTTGACCTAAGCACCCAGTGAGAGGCCTGTGGTCACTGGGTTGACAGGATAGCTTCCTCTCCCATTCTAGGGGCTGTGAGAGGACCTGGCTTGCTCAGGAGAATCAATGGCTAGTTCACAGATACCCCTTTCTCTGCCCCACAGCGGGGGAAGGAAAAACACGAACTCCTTACATTTGTAGTACTCTCTGTTTTCCAAAGTGCTCTCAGGATGCTCTCATTGGATTGTTGCCACAACCACATAGAGGAGGGAACATGGTTCCTACCTTACAGATAAAGATGAAGTGCCCAGAGGGACTCTGAGTGACTTCACAGAGATGGTGGATTTGGGAACTGGTCAAACCTAGATCCAGACTTAAGTCTTTTAGTTCTGGGTTCCCACTATCTTTTTTTTTTAATTTTATTTTTATTTATTTTTAGAGAGAGAAACAGAGAGAGCAAGTGAGGGAGGGGCAGAGAGAGACAGAGAGAGAGAGAGAGAGAGAGAGACTCACAAGCAGACTCTGTGCTGCCGGCACAGAGATCGACGTGGGGCTTGAACTCACAAATTGCGAGATCTTGGCCTGAGCCAAAACCAAGAATCGGATGCTTAATGGACTGAGCCCCCCATGCGCCCCTGGGTTCCCACTATCCTACGACTTGATGACTATGCAAAGGCCATCTGTGAACTCTCTAGGCACAGATGCACGAATGGCTAGAGTTAGCGTGGATTTTCCCACAGTGTACAGCCAGGCACTCACGAACAAAAGATTCACTAGGCAAATGAGGTTGGAAAATAAATGCAGATTATATAGTGCACATTAGAATATTAAAAGCACCAAAAAACCCAGCCAGTGAGGAATGGGATTAATACAGTGTAGCCTGGAGTCTCCAAAACTTGTTTGGGAATACAGCTTTTGTCCCTCCCCCCACCCCCATAATGCCCGTTACCACCTGTCCAGATCTGTGTTCCTCAGACCTGCTCCAGAGAGGATGAGCCAGACTCCTTCCCTATTATGTGATGGCCTTGGGACACAGACGAGGGGAGGCCACTTGCTTCTGTACAAAGAAGAGGAAACTGGCCCTCAGCTCATGAGGAGGAGGAGCTCCTGCAAGGCTCTCCCTGGCCGGCTCGGCCACCCAGACCACACAGAATCGCCCCGTGCCTCCCAGTCCAGGCCCCCTGTGGTGGTGCGCTGGAATCAACCACTAAATTTTCAGAAAATTTGAGTTAACCATTAAATCATCAATAACTTGAAACGACATGGTGGAAGCATTTACACTCTAGAAATCAGCAAACACTACAAGTTGGGGCTGTCCCCACCCGGTTTACCTGTGCACCACTGATCCTGGACATTTTTCAACAGTGTCTGAAAACCTGGAAGGGGCTGTGACAGCTGAGCGTAGGGGGGCAACCTGAGTCCGCAGCCCTCCTGAATGAGAGCTGAGAACTGCACAGAATGGTAATCTTCCAGCTATGAGCCCAAATGAATCCAAAAGAGCCTTCTGGCCGGCTTACCTTGATGTTTGTTACCAGCCAATGTCTCCAGAATTGAGCTTTGGGTGAAGACCTGCTAGGGGCATCCGGGTCCACCATCACCAGGATGTAGGTTGCGCCCTGTAACACATGTGTCAAGAAGAAATGCAGCACCGTGACTAGAATTCCGATAGGAAAGCTGTAAGGTGCAGGCTCTCCTTTTATCTCTATTACAGCCAAGAGTGGCTGACCAACCGCTACAGCTTCCTACCCAGTCCATCCTCATTCTCATGACATTCCTCTTGTATCACATGTTTACTCTCAGAGAAATGAAGTCTATTAAGTAGAGAGTTGAAAGCTTAGCCTTCCCTTTATGAAGAAGAATAAATCAAACAAGCATATTTACAAAGCATCCAGAAGTCCCTAGCATCATACTAGGTCCTGTGATCGAAACAAAGAAATTAAAATTTTTTTTAATGTTTATTTATTTTTGAGAGAGAGAGAGAGACAGAGTACGAGCAGGAAAGGGACAGAGAGACAGGGAGACACGAAATCTGAAGCAGCTCCAGGCTCTGAGCTGTGAGCACAGAGCCTACATGGGGCTTGAACTTACGGACCGCGAGATCATGACCTGAGCCAGAGTCAGACACTTAACTGATTGAGCCACCCAGGCGCCCCTGGAAACAAAGAAATTTAAAACAGGACTTCTGTTCTTGAGAAGTTCACAGTATAGTTGGAGCAACTTATCCATTAATTCAGCAAACACAGGAGAACTTAGTCTGTGTCAGGAACTGTACCCATTGCAAGGAATACTAGGAATCATTCATCCCTTCAACAAGCAATTTCTGAACACCTACTATGTGCTGGAAAACATTCTAGAGGCTAGGCATCCAACAGAGAATAAAATAGCGTAAGCCATGCTTTCAGGAAGCTTTTATTCTAGGTAAGTGACACAGATTTTTTTTTTTAAACTCAAAAACCAAACCAAACTCACAAGGAAATGTCCGATTGTGATTAGTACTATGATTAAAATAAACTAGGGTGGGATGAGAGGGAGCATGTGTTCCAAGAAGAGTAAATAGCTGCTACAAAGGCCTTCAGATAGGAATAAGCAAGAGTTTGAGGAATAGAAAGAATACCATGTGGGTGGGCACCTGGATGGCTCAGTTGGTTGAGCATCTGACTTCGGCTCGGGTCGTGATCTCACGGTCCGTGAGTTCAAGCCCCACATTGGGTTCTGTGCTGACAATGCAGAACCTGGAGCCTGCTTCTGATTCTGTGTCTCCCTCTCTCTCTGTGCCTCCCCCACTCATGCTCTGTCTCTGTCTCACTCAAAAATAAACATTAAAAAAAATAAGAAAAATCATGCAGTTAGGAGCAAGCCAGGGGGAGAATGGACAAGGCAGGTTTGGAGAGGTGGCTGGGAGCCAGGCCACAGAAGGCTTGGCAGGCCTTGGTAGGGTGGGGAGCAGGGTTTTATTCTAAGTGTAATGCAGAACCAATGAAGGGTTTTTAGCCAGGAGAGTGATACACTCTGATTTACGTTTTTCTTTCTTTATAGAATTTTTTTAAATGTTTATTTATTTTTGAGAGAGTGAGAGACAGACAGAGCATGAGCCAGGTAAGGGAGGTAAGGGAGACACAGAATCCAAAGCAGGCTCCAGGCTCGGAGTTGTCAGTACAGAGCCAGATGCTGGGCTCAAACTCACAAGCCCTCCAAGATCATGACCTGAGCTGAAGTCAGACACTTGATTGAGCCTCTCAGGTGCCCTTGATTTATGTTTTTCAAAGACTGTTTGGGTGGCTGGGTGAAGAATGAATGGCAAGCAGGAGGTAAGAGAGGAAGCCAGGAGGCCAGTTAGGAGGCTGTTGTCTTAATAAAGTGAAGGATGGCGGTATATTGGCCTAGAATGGTAGCAACAGAGAGAGAAACAAGTAGTTGGATTAGGGAAGTGTTTTTAGGTAGAATCGATGAAATCTGAGGATGGATGGGGCAGGGGAGCCGTAGAGGGTGGGGGAAGAGACTTTGAGGGTGTCTCCTGAGTTTTTGGCTTGAGCAACTGGGTGAATGGTGCCATTTAGTGACATAGAAGACTTGGCAAGGAGATTGGAAATGCTTCTAAAAAGATAATCAAGTGTATAAGTCAGAGTCTGGATTCTGGAGGAGAGATCAGGAGTAGGTCTATAAGTTTTGGAGTCACTGACATATAGGTGGTCCTTAAACTCATAGAATAATGAGATTCTTCATGGATAGGTTAGACGTGGAGCAGAAAAGAAGTCTCCAGACTGGATTCTAGAACAGCTAATGTTTAGAAAAGAAAAAAATCTAGCCAAGGAGACTGTGAAGCCAGGGAGGTGGGGGCACACCTGAAGAGCAGGGATCATGAAAGCTGAGCCAGAAAGTGTTTCCCAAAGGAGGAGGCGGGCACCTGTGTCCAAAGCTGCTGAACAGAGGGCAAGATGAGGACACGAATGTGACAATGTGATTGGACAACCTGGGAACACTACTCACTTGTCAAGACAGTTTCGGTGGAGTAGGAAAGGACTGAGGTTTGCCTGGAATAGGTGGAGATGAGACAGGAGATGAGGAATTGGCAATAGTAAAGACAATAAAAGAAATATTAGTGTGAAGGTCGGCTGAGACACGGAGTGACTATTCGTAGATGGGAAGGAAGAGTCAAGAGATTTTTTAAAAATTGTTTTTCGTTATTTTTTTTTAGCAGACAGATGACCATCAGGCATGTCTGCAGGCCAGTGGAAATGATCTAGAAGAAAGGGAGATCTAGATGACAGAGAGGAAAAGGGGGATCACTGCAAGAGCCAAGACTCTGGAAAGGTGGGTGGGAACAGGATCTAGAGCAAGAGTGGAGGGACCGGCCTCTGGTAGACTCAGGGGATACAGGTTCAGATGCCAGGGAATTGGAAAATGTGACGGTGAGGAATGGGAAAATTGTCTTCTGATTGCTTCTATTTTCTCAGCAAATTAGAGGCAAGGGGTACAGGGATTATAGGAGGTTTGGGGACGAAGAAGATGGTGTGAAATAGCCATTTTGGAAAGTGAGAAACTGACTATACCATAGGTTTATAGTAAGGTTACTAGGCCAATATTACATTCTATGTCTGTGTGCTTTTAACTGTTCAAGTGAAGTTGAGAAATAAGTGGTGGGTGGATTTCACTTGGATTTGGACTCGGACTGGTCAGTACTCTGGATGAGAAGGGAGTGGGAGAGTCAAATGTGAGTAAGGTAAATAAAGAAGAGCTGGAGCTCCTCTTGATCTGAAGGGAGAGACAGGCATAGACACAGCTGTAAAACAGCATGCTAGTGCTTGAGTAGAGGAACATTTACCAATTACTAAGGGAGCACAGAGGAGGGAGCCTAAACCTCTCTATCTCAGAAGTCCAGGTGGCCTTCACAGAGTTGTCTTTTTAAAAAACGTTTTTATTTATTTATT
Organism: Hyaena hyaena; assembly: GCF_003009895.1. NCBI lineage: Eukaryota > Metazoa > Chordata > Mammalia > Carnivora > Hyaenidae > Hyaena > Hyaena hyaena. The sequence goes on along the minus strand of NW_024080863.1, from coordinate 1,235,350 downwards.
ACTTAGAGGGGGAGAGAGGCAGAGAGAGAGGGCGAGAGAGAGAATCCCCAGCAGGCTCTGCATGACAGGCAGGGAGCCTGATGTGGGGCTTGAACTCACAAACCAGGAGATCGTGACCTGAGCCCAAATCAAGAGTCGGACGCTTAACCGATTGAGCCACCCAGGTGCCCCAAGGTGTCTTTTGAACTTGATCTTGAAGAATGAACAGGTAAAGTGTCAGGAAAACAACTCTGTAGACAAAGGGAAGTGTCTGTGCAAAGGCATGAGGATGTTTGGGGAATGGCAAGAACTTGGTGTGCTGGAACATAGGACATCTGGAAAGGAAGGGTAGGTGACAAAGCGGAAAAGTTACTGGGACAAAATAAAGAGCCTTACATGTCCTAGGTCGTTTAGATTTTGTTTTGCAACGGGACCCACTGAAACTGTTTGAATAGATGACATGATTAAATGTGTGCTTTGGGAAGGCACATGGTAACACTAAGTAAAAAACTAATAGAGACAGAGAAAAAAAGACAATTGGGGTACGCTGAGGACAGACTGTAAGAGCTTAAAAATGCAAGTGATAGTAATATAGAAAGTGGCATTTGCATTGTCCCATCAACAGTGTGAAGTGACTTTAGGGCAGATAGAGGAGAGGGAGGTGTCCAGGATGACCCTGACACTCTACCGTGGGCAACTAGCTGATGATGGTGCCATGAATATTAGGAGTAACAAATTTGGGAGACAGTGAGCTTGGTGTTAAAACCTGACATGGAGCTCTGAGGCTGGAGCTCTCTCAAGACTAAGCATGTGAGTAGTGCGCATGAGGATGGACAAGATTATCAGGGAGAACGGGTACAGTGAGAATAGAAGAATGGGTAGGACGGAACCGGGGACCCTGAGGGGTGGGGCTGTTGAAGGAGTGGGGTGGGATCAATATAACAGAGCCATCCAGGGAGAGGAACACAAGCAGTGTGTGCTCTGACTATCGGGGGATCACTGCAATTTGCCAGAGAGTAGGTCAGAGATAAAAACACTGTTGAATGCTAAAATCCAAAAGAGTCACTGAAGCACATATTAGATGCTATAGAAAATTAAATTAGAGAATTTGAAGATAAAGTCCAAGGAAATTCTAAGAACTCAGAAGAAAAGGATAATCAGATGAAAATATTAGGGGGAAAGTAGGATCATATCCCAAAAAGCCCGTGTGTGTGTGTGTGTGTGTGTGTGTGTGTGTGCGTGATTCCAATGGAATTCCAGAAGGAAAAGCTGTATAACTGATACTCCCAAGAATAGGTTCTAGCCAAAGCAATAATTATATAAAACAAAACAAAGTGTAAATACTGTAAAAGAAATAAAAACATTTATTCTCTTTCTGTCTTTTAATTTTTTTTTTTTTTTTTGCAAGTGCCTGCTTACATGAGAAATCCAAAAGAATTAGCTGGAAACAATTAGGCTAATATTCAGGAGTGACTCGTTATGAAATGCACACACAATCAGTACTTATTAATAACGATCAGAAAATATACTTTTAAAATGCCATTTACAATTGTAATAGACTATAAAATATCTAGGAATAAACTTGATGAAAAATCCAAGACTTAGACAAAGAAACCAAAACACTACTGATATGCATAAAAAAAACTTGAATAGATATGGAGACATGCTATGCTTGTAAATTAAAATAATCATTTGTAGGGGGTGCATGGGTGGTTCAGTTGGTTGTGCGTCTGACTCTTGATTTTCTGACTCTTGATTTCAGCTCAGGTCATGATCTCATGGTCATGAGATCGAGCCCCACATTGGGCTCTGTGCGGGGCATGGAGCCTGCTTGGGATTCTCTCTCTCCTTCTCCTTCTGCCCCTCCACCTCCTGCACATGTGCTGTATTCCCTCTCTCTCTCTCTCAAAAAAAAAAAAAAGGAAAGTAAGAAAGAAAAAAGAAAAAAAAGAATGATCATTTGCCAATGTGTCAATATCCTTCAATTAATTAGCTAATTTAACACAATTCCAATCAAAATCCTAGATAGATGTTTTGGGAACTTCATGGAATAATTCTAAAGTTCAGAATAAAAGAAAAAAAATTAGCCAAAGCAATATTGAAAAACATGGATGTGGTATTGATTGTGTAGATATTAAAATATATTATAAAGCTACAATAGTTCAAACAATGTGGTGTTAATTAAGGAACAAAGAAGCAGAGGAAGCAAAACAGAAAATCTAGAGAGAAACCCATGTTCTTAATATATGTGTATCTAATAGGTGATCAATCTTTAATTAAATATATGATATTTAATATATGATGAAGTTATCAAACAAGTGGAGAAAGGATAGATTATTTTATAAGTGCTACTGAGACAGCTGGTCACCATGTGGAATAAACTCCAGTCTCTAATTCTCTCATATGCCAAAGCATTTCCAGATTCAAATGTGAAAATGAAAAAAAAAATCTTTAAAAACTGATTTAATGAAATTTAGAAAATTCATATAATGGAATACTCTGTTAGAATTAGATCCTTATATTTTAATATGGAAAAATATCTAAAATATACTAGTAAGTGAAATAAGCTGCAGAATAGTGTGAATGATATCATGTAAAATGTGCAGGAAAACTTTATATATCTAACTATATATATATATATTTATAGATATATTTGCATATGCATAGAAAATGTCTGGAAAAGTACACAGCAAACTGTTAACAGTAAATGGCATGAAGGAAAAGATTGATATATTTAACTAGATATAATTTTGAAACTTTTATATGACCAAAAAAAAAAAAGGAAGCAAAATAAAATTCAAAGACAATGCTGGCGGAAAGTATTTACAAGATCTATGATAAAGGGTTAATATCCTTAATATGTAAAGTACTTTTTAAATCAATAAGAAAAAGAATGATGACCCAATAGAAAAACAGATGAGCAACATGAATAGGCAATTCATAAAATAAGAAATACAAATGATCAACAAAACTATACTCAATTTCATAAGTAATCAAAGATATGCAAATTATTTTAAAATCCCATTTTGCCTATAAAATGGACATACATATTTTTCATATTTATTCCCAGAGTCTGTGGAAATAGTGGATAGGTTACAAAATTGTATGAAAAACATATGATTTCATTGTTTTTGGTAAACAAAAACACTTATACTACACATATATATGCCTCCATGGAAAGAGAACCAAGAAAACCGGAACTGAAACGTTGACTATCTCTGAGTGATAGGATAATTATGAACTATATTCTTCTTTGTGCTTTCCTTCACTTTCCAAAGTTTGTGCAATAAAATGCATTGTTTTTACACATAGAAAAAAGAAAAATGATTTGTACTTTAAAAATCATCCCCAAGCCCTATTTTTCTCCTGGTCAAACAATGCCCAGAGGAATTCTTCTCTACGGCAGGCTACTTTTCCTTCCCTCTCCCCTTACCATCACCCCTCCTGACCACCACCTGCAGCTCTCCCACACTGGTGTCTGCTTCTTTGTGGTGAACCAGGAGACCAGTCTTTGTGGGTGAATCCCTGCTGCAGAGTTCTCTCTGAGGTGGTTACATCCTGAGGTTTTACCCTAGATCCCCTCTCTGCTAAGCAACCCCATAGCAGACCTCTTCTAAGACTCATCAGGGAAGAGAGGGCTTCTGTGGTCATGGTCTGACACCTTCTCTCTCTGCAGTCAGGGAGATGGTTTTCAGCCCTTTCAAAGACCCCAGTTGCGCCAGGTGCCATGGCGTGGGCTTGGAGTCCCAGCTACTCAGGAGACCAAGGGTGGAGGATCGCCTGAGCCCAGGAGTTCTGGGCTGTAGTGCGCTATGCCAGTCAGGTGTCTGCACTAAGTTGGGCATCAATACGATGGCCTCCTGGGAGCTGGGACCACCAGGTTGCCTAAGGAGGGGTGATCCGGCCCAAGTGGGAAACGGAGCAGGTCAAAACCCCCATGCTGATCAAAGACCCCAATTGCCGGGGCGCCTGGGTGGTTCAGTCGGTTAAGCACCCGACTTCGGCTCAGGTCATGACCTCAGGACTCGAGAGTTCAAGCCCCTGTGCTGATAGCTCAGAGCCTGGAGCCTGCTTCGGATTCTGTGTCTCCCTCTCTCTCTGGCCCTCCCCTGTCCTCACTCTGCCTCTTTCTCTCTCTCAAAAATAAATAAACGTTAAAAATTTTAAAAAAAAGACCTCAATTGCCACCAGAAGCTCCCCAGCAGATAATTAGCAGAGGTGGGGTAAGGTTTAGCAGATAAATGGGAAGCACGCTATTCAAGAGCCTGGCTCATAGCTAGACTCCTTCGAAGTCTGATTTGGCCCCCGCTTGTTCTCTGCCGGTCCTTGGAGCCCACAGGCTGGTGTAAGGTGGAGTGACAGAGACGAACCAGTCTCCTGGCACAGGATGTTAACGCCTGGCCATGGTGGTCCAACCTCTAGGTGCGGCCTAAAGAGAAGAATGTGCAGTCAATACTTTCAACAATGGATTTGTCTCCAGAGACGGTTGTACTTGCCACATGTCTTCTTGCCTGTGATGAAAGTGCTTTGAAATTTGTTTTGAAATTGAATTGAAATTCATTGAGGGTATCACACAGACCTGCTTGCTGCACTGTGGACTCGGGATCTTAGCTAAGTCTTTCTCCTCTCTGGCTTATTCCAAGAAAAGGAGGGAACTAACCGATGATCTACTCACCTTCAGATCCTCACATACATTCAGTGGATTCTGAGGTGTCTAGATATCATGTGAAACAAATCCTGCTTAAATGAGCCAACAGTCCTACTTGGGGTCATTTATCCAAAAGAATTGAACTCAGAGCCTCAAAGAGATGTCTGCACTCCCATGTTGGTCCCAACCAAGATGTACGAAAAAACATCCTACATGTCTATTGGCAGATGAATAGCTAGAGACAATGTAGTGAATACATATAATGGAGTATTACTCAGCCTTAAAAAAGGAGTTCCTGTCATTTGTAACAAAAGGAATGAACCATGTGGACATTATGCTAAGTGAAATAAGCCAGTCACAGAAGGACAAATACCGTATGATTCAATTTATATGAGGTATCTAAAATAGTCAAACTCATATAAGTAGAGCAGAACGGTGGTTGCCAGAGTCCAGGGGAGGGAGAAATGGGGAGTCGCTGTTCAATGGGTACAGAGTTTGAGTTTGCAAGATAATAAGTTCTAGAGATCTGCTCTGAACAACACTGTGTCTGTAGTTAACAATGCTGTATTGTACACTTTAAAATCTGGTAAAGGGTAGATCTCCTGTTCTTTCCACAATAGAATAAAATTAAAAAAGAAAGAAAGAAAGAAATTCTGCTTGAAGAAAGCAGGATGGAATCAAAATCCGTGTCAAACATTCTGCAAATCTCAGAGTTTGATAGTATGCTCTGCTGGCGAGGCTGTGGGGAAGCCTCCTGCATTGCTGTGGGGAAGCAAAGGGGGGCAATTTACCTTTAGACTCATCAATTCCATTTCTATGATTTTTTCCCTCTAAAGATATCTGCACATTTATGAAATGACTTGTATGTAAGGTATTCATTTCAGCTCCAGACAGAGCTGCATAGTAATAGCAAAAGTGGGAAATAACTCAAGTGTCCATCAGTGGGGGATTGGCTAATAAACACCGACACATACTCACAATGGAATGCTTCATGGCTGTAAAAAACAATGAAGCTCTCTAAGATCTGATATGAAGAGCCCTCCGAGATAAATTAAGTGAAAAAAGCAAGATGCAGAGCAGTGTATCTAGGAGCTCACTTACATAGAAGAAAGAGAAAATAAGATATTTCTTCACAGTGGCTTGTATTTACATAAACACGCTCTGGAAGTATATGTTATTTTATTATTTATCTATTTTTAATTCGAGAGAGAGAGCATAGTGGGCAAAGGGACAGGAAAGAGAGGAAGAGAGAGAATCCTAAGCAGGTTGAATGCGGAGCCTGAGGTGGGGCTCGATCCCATGACCTGAGCTGAAATCAAGAGTTGGACGCTCAAGTAACTGAGCCATCCAGGCTCAGGATACTTAAAAAGAAAAAAAAAAAAAAAAAGAAAAGAACAAAAAAACTAATAGAGGATGCGAGTNAAAAGAACAAAAAAACTAATAGAGGATGCGAGTGGTGATGGTAATGGGGCAGATGAGATGGAGAGATGGGATGGAGGTCTTTTGTACATGCCAGTTCTAGCATTTCAAGGTTTGATCCATATGAACATATGGCTGACCTCTGAACAACATGGGGTTGGGGTGGTGACCCCTGAGCAGTTGAAAATCCATGTATGACTTCTGAGTGCCCCCCAACTTAACAGCCTACTGTTGACTAGAAGCCTTGCCACTACTGTAAACAGTTGGTGGACACATATCTTGTATGTTATATGTATTACATACTGTATTCTTACAACAAACTAAAGAAAAAATGGAATGAAGACAATCATGAGAGAAAACACACGTGCAGTACAGTAAGTACTTTACTTACTGAAAATCATCTGTGGTTTAGCAGACCTGCTCAATTCAAACTTGTATCTTTCAACAGCCAACTGTATAACCTGCTAAAAATAATCTAAAATTGTAAAATAAAGTGAAATGTATAGTAATCACAGAGTACTATCTTGGAGATGTCAACCTCTAGTCTCTCTCTCACTGGCTGAGAGGTAAAGAGAGATGGCTTTGTCTCTTTGCCACAGGGAGAGCTCAGGAATCCTCACTCCCTGTGTGTGTGTGTGTGGGGGGGGGCAGTTAGGTCAAGGGCAATCAATGGACTGGGGCCGTGGGCTCCATGGCACAGGGCGTGAATAAGGACTGGGAAGCTACATTAACAAATCACAGTGCCTCCAGGTGATGGTGACAATACAGAGGCAGAGTTATATCTGTACTTGTCCAGGTAATTTTTGTTTAAGTTTTATTTATTTTTGAGAGAGTGCATGCACGAGTAGGGGAAGAGCAGAGAGAAGCGGGACAGAGGCTCTGTGCCGACAGCAGCCATCTTCACGCAGGGCTCAAGCTCACAAACTGTGAAATCATGCATGATCTGAGTTGAAGCTGGACACAACTGACTGAGCCAAATGGGTGCCCTTGTGTAGGTAAATTTTTTAAAGCAGCTATTTTGAAGTATAATTTTTATACTACAAACTTCACTTCTTTTAGGCATACATTTTAAAAATTTCTAGTAAATTAACAGAGCTGTGCAACTATCAGCACAATTTAAATTTAGAACATTTTTATCACCCCAAAAAGAAACCTTGTGCCATTTGCAGTTACTCCCTGTTCTCTCCAACCAGCTCTAGGCAACCACTAATCTACTCTCTGTCTCTAGAATCTCCTTTTTGCCTTTTCTGAACATTTCATAAAAATGGAATCATACAATATGGAGTCTTTTGTGCCTGGCTTTCACTCAGCATAATGTTTCTGAGGTTCAACCATGTTGTCACATGTATCACTGCTTTATCCCTTTTTATTGCCAAATAGTATTCCATCATGTGGATATTAACATGCATTTCATGTATCCAGTTAATGGGCATTTGGGTTGTTTCTACTTTGTGGCTATTATGAAGCCTGCTGCTATGGACATTTGCTACAAGTCTTTGTGTGGATGTGTTTTTTCAATCTTCTTGGGAAAATAGCTGAAGAATCGCTAGGTCATATTGTAAACACCACTTTGCAACCCCACCAACAGTGTATGAGAGTTCCACATTCTCACCAAGGCTTGTTACTGTCTGTCTTTTAGATTGTGGCCATTCTAGCAGGTGTAAAATGGCATGTGATCATGTTTTTAATTTACATTTCCCTAATGAACAGTGACGTTGAGCATCTTTTCATGTCCTTACTGACTATTCATATATATTTGGTGAAATGTCTGTATAAAGCCTTGTCCCTTTGTAATCCTTCTTCTTATTCCAGAAGGAATTTTAATAGGTGTGTCCCAACTGGGGGTTGGGGAAATGGGAGCAGTGGAGAGAGTGGAAAAGAAGGGAGGAAAGTGAGAAAAAGAGGCTATTGACTTTGAACTCTACTCTGAACAGGTGACAAAGCTAGATATGCCTCATCCTTGAACCTCTGGCTTCCACCCTCAACTATCATCTGTACATGGGGTTGTCTACTTACTGCAGCTCACGGTGACATTGATTATTCCAGCAGGGAAAAGTCAGCCTTATGGATAGTCACCCTCAATCCACGTGAGCAGAAAACACCCACTGACACTGACCCTCCCCCAGGCCTAGTGAGCCAAGTCTTCTGTCCACTGCCTCACTGGCCCTCAGAGAGACTGTTGAGCCCCAATTTACCGTGCCTCCCATCCTGATTTTTTTTTCAGCCAAAGCCTCTCTCACTGACTCTTTCCAAGCCATTGGTCCTCTACCACACCATCATGCCCTAAATCCTCTTTCCTTCTTTGCCTCAGAGCCAGTCCTGACTCCTCCTCCACCTCCAGACACTTCTACTCTGCCCAGCAGAAATGCCACTGAGTGACACGCATCTCCCCTCTGTCCTCTGCCTCTCCATAAATTGCTCTACTCCCTTGCCTTTGCAAGGATCTCACCTGAAGGGCCCCTTCCCCTCAGCATTCTCAGAGCTGGTGTGTGTTCTCTCATGGCCCCACAAATCCCAGGGTCAGGAGACTAGGAGATGTCATTGCTTCCTGTTGTCACATCCTTTGTGGCTCAGGCCATTCAACCATACATACATTCTCTTTCTGTCCTGTTTGCTGTCACCTATGATCTCACGGTTGCTTCTTCATCAAAGACACTGGCACCTGCTCACGGTCTTCTTTTCTTCCCTACATCCTGCTGTCCTCCCTGGGACTTGAGCAAACCCGCGGAAAACCCATCCAGTGCCACGGCCACTCTGGTTCCCACACCTCCACATCTCAGGCAATCTTCTCTTTCTCTGTCCCAACCGTCAATAGTCACACCTTGAAACTCATCATCTGAAGCTGCTCCATCTCCAAAATGTACTAATTCTGGCCACAAACTCCTCTCTGTTCAGCCTGCTTCTTCAACTATGTCCACCAGGACTAATCTTTGACCTTGAGGGGCATCCTGACCACTGGCGGCTGTCCCTTCTCCTAGTACATTGGCTATTTCCCTGTGCTAGCCTCCTCTCCACTTCATAGGCAAACCCCACAGGAGAGCTGTTAGCACATACCATGTCCTCTTCCTTACTTCCCACTTACTCTTTCTAAAAAAAAATGATTGAAGTACAGCTGACATACAACTCTCTATTAGTTCCACATGTACAACAAAATGACTCAACAGTTTTATGCATGACTCGTACTCACCACTGTGAGTGCGGTCACCCTTTGTCACCATTACAGGGTTACTATAACACTATTGTATTGCCTGTGCTGTACTTTCATCACTGGGACTTCCCATTTACTCTTTAACCCACTCTGCTATAGCCCTTGCTAGTGTCACCAAATCCAATGGGCATTTTCCAAACCTCATCATAGTGCCCCCTCAGCTGCATATCACAAGGCAGGCTACATCTTCCTAACTGAAATGCCTTCTGTGAATGCCACCTGTTTTCCTCATGGCTGGATCCTGGGCTCTCTGTCACTCTTACTTCCTTCACAGGAGTTTCAAACCACAGCCACATTTATCCTCCGACCCCCAGCTCTCCTCCGAACTCCAGACCCTATACCCCATGACCCACTTCTCTCCCTATGGCTGCTTCAAAGCACCTCATGCTAATCACACCCAACAAAATTGCTGGTGTTCCAGAGTTTTCTGTTTGTATGAGTGAATGCACCCCCTTCTGCTATTGCAAACCAGAAGCCCGGGAGTCAGCTTTCAATCCGCCAGCGGTCTTGTCAATGCTGCCTCCCAAACATCTCTCAACTCCAACCATTTCCCCTCCTCTCTACCACCACCCATCAGCCCAGGCTGCCATCATCTTTCTTCTTGTCTACGTAATAGCCTCCTAACTGGTTTCTTCATATTCACTTTGCCTCCCTAATCAATTTTCTATCTGGATCCAGAATATCATTTCAAAACACAAGGAAGATCATGCAATCCTGGTGCTTAAAATCCTTCACTGGCTTTCCATGCATCCTTAATGTGTTCACAAGGCCTTGAATAATCTGACCCCTGCCCACTGCTCCTTGTCATTTTGTGCACACACCCCCTTCCACTCCACTCTGTTCTCATGGGCCTTCTTATTTCTGGGGTCTGCGCTGCTCCCTCCCACTCACCGCCTTTGTATATGTTCTTCTTGTGTCTGAAATGCTTCTTCACTCCCAGCCCACCCTCTAGTGAACTCCTATTTGTACTTCAGAGCTCAGTTAAGTGTGACTTCTCTAGAGAAAAGTCTACCTCCCCTTGTTCCATGTTAAGATTCATTATTAAACATGCTCACCTTTCTTTCCCTCAGACACTCTTCAGTTTACAGTCAATAATCCATTCATCAGCATACATTTTGATTAATATCTCTGTCTCCTGCAGGATTATAACCTCCTTGGAAGCAGGGATGGTGTCTGTTTCTGCTCAATTATATCCCCCATAGATTATGGCGTGTAGTACGTAGAAGACACTCAATAAATATTTTTGAATGAATACATGAAACAAATATTGTAGCAGGCTCAGGTGGTTCAATTGTTCACTTGTTCATTCATTCATTTGGCAAGCACTGACTGAGCCCTTACCATGTACTAAGCAATATGAGAAGGGCCGAGGATAAGAGATGAAAGAGATATAGCCTCTGCCTCCGAGGAAACAGTGGTCTCCTGGGGCACTGGACACATGTACAAATAATGTAAGTACCCTTGTGCTCTAACCAGGCATACTCTAGCATGCGAAAGCCAACCTGAGGTGACTAACTCTGCCTGGGATGACCAAAGATAGCCTCACAGAGGATGCTGCCCCTCAGCAGTCTCCTGGTGAATTGAAGTTTGTCCAGGAGCAAAGCCACACCAGGCAAAAGAAACAGCATGCACAAAAGCTACAGAGATGTGGAAGGGTGCACCAATTTTTTCTGTGTCTGGATCCCAGAGTCCCCAAGGCTGAGGGCTGAGGCCTGGAGGGCAGCACAGGCAGCCAGCAGAGATGATAAGGCAGACGGCAAGGTCACATATGTAAATGTGACTGTGGGGTGACAGGGTCAGACATGGAACTTAGAGATGCAATGCTTGCAGGTGGTGGGGGCAGGGTGGATCCAAGTGGGCATAGTGACAGCTGATGGTGTGAGGGACGGGTCACATGGCTGAAGAGTAGCCATTCCCAAAGTAGGCCAATGAGCCACACTCTCTGTAGTGCAGATTCCCCGAGGTAAGGGGCTGATGTGGGGGGGGGGGGGCTGCACCCTTGACTCTGGAGCCCCTCCCCCTCCCTCTTGCCATTCAAGGAGTTTGTGTGCCTGCCTTTCCCAGAGAGGAGAAATGAAAAGTATTTGGACAGAACATGACATGATTTGGGTAGCTAGTCTTGAGTCCTAGAAGTACTGAGAAGATAGTGCTTATGTTCTTCATGTCTTTTCTTTCTTTTTTTAAAAATTTATTTCTGAGAGAGAAAGAGAAAGAGAGAGAGAGATAGCGTGAGCAGGGAAGGGTCAGAGAGAGCAGGAGACACAGAATCTGAAGCAGGCTCCAGGCTCTGAGCTAGCTGCCAGCACAAAGCCTGACGTGGGGCTCGAACCCACAGACCATGAGATCATGACCTGAGCTGAAGTCAGACGCTTAACCGACTAGGCCACCCACCCCCTTCATGTCTTTTCTGATGCTTTGACATCTGAAGCTTTGCTGACCCTGGAAGGGCTGCCACTTCCTGGACAGCGAGCACTCACCTCAGAGCATGCTCTTCAAATGCAGGCCTGTCAGGCCAGAGCTCATGCCCTCCACCACCTCCTTGCTCGAGCTGAGCCATTATGCCCTTTCCCTATGCACCCCAGGGCCAGGGACCAGATGACTAGGGGCAGCGCCTATGCCCCAGAGAGCACTGACGCTATTCAAACTAGCCAATCCTAAACCTGTCTACCCTGATTATCCTCCCCTGCCTATTTTCTTTTCCTCATGAAAATTATAGTAAAGATTCTCGCCCACACTTTCTCCTCACTCCTTCTGCCTCCCGACAGACCCTGGTGCTTTCCCATGTGGCCCTGTGTGGTGTGCCACGACTCCTGTCTCCAGGGATCTGTGAGTATAAACGCCTTCCTTCATGACCATCGCTTCCATCTGCACGCCTCTAGCTGAGTAAAACAACTCCCAAGTACATTTTACAACAGCCCTTGACTCCTTGACTCAGACAGCCACCAAGCCCACCTGGAGACTACAGCAAACTGGGGAGTAACCAGCATTGCATTTCTGTTGTTTTTGGATCGGGTTATGCACACAGCTGGTTGCCTACAGCACTCATTTGTCCTTGAGTGGGAGATGGAGCTCACCTGATATGATTAAGTTTCGTGGTCAAGCTGGGTGGAGAGCCATCTTCTCCAAGGCAGTAGTTCCTATCTGAGTAAATACCAGAATCACTAGGGGAGCTTTTCAAAGCTACTGAGGCTGTAACCTTGACCTAAGGGGTCTGGAATGGGGTCAAGGCATTGGTGTCAATTTGGAAGTTTCCCAGGTGACACTAATGGAGAGTTAGGGGTGAGAACTACCATCCTAAAGTCTGGTTTCCCAGGTCCCTGACCAAATCTGCCACTGACTAAAACCCAGGCTTCTTTCCTCTTACTTAGTGCACTCCCAGAGAAGAGTGTGTGCCCTCCACATAAAGAGGACGGCCTCCCCTGACCTGCTGGAGTCTCTTGTGCCTGAGGCCCTGAAGATTAAGGGGCTCAAGCACCAAATCGAGAAGCTGAAGTCACAAACACAACTCACCCTCCGCTCCCACTATTCATTATGATGTTGGTTGGAATACAAATTTAGCCCATGGTGGGCTGGTTGTGTTTGAACCTCCCCCACAAAGTTCTGTATGGGAAATCTAGTTAAGAGCCTTCTTCCTGGGGGAGGCTGAGTGTAACAGCTGTTCCTCACCAGGGCTGATGGTCCCGCCAGGATGCAGTTCGGGTGTTGCCCCTTGAGCCTAAAGCCCTTCATCCCCAGGAACAGACTCACATTTCAGGCTGGCATCCAGGGGGACAGCCTTTCTCTTCAGAAATGCTCACAGAGACACTTCCTGAGCTGTGAGGACAGCGGCACCTCAGCCTGGGAACTGGGGCTCATGTCATGCTTTGACACAATTTGGAAAAGGTGTTGTGTAGTCACTATGGATCAGCCATCCCTCTTCCTTGCCTTCCTCTGCTGGGGAGGCTCTAAAGCTACAAAACTGGATTTCCCAGTGTTTCCTTCACCAGATGGGGGCCATATTCTGACCAAGAAGATGTAGGAGAAAGTCCCTGGGCAGGGATAGCTTCCTGAATAAAAGGCACAGGCCCATTTCCCTCCCTCCTGCCTGGAATGTGGATGTGATGTTGCATGTGTGGCAGCCATCCTGTGACAAAAACAGGACAGGCATGAGGTGGAAGGCCTATGTGGTACAGATAGTGAAACAGAAAGATGGAAAGAATCTGGGTCCTTGAGCTGTTGAATCTGCCTGGTCCCTCAACTTGCTGCATGAGGCAAATAAACCTGTTAAGTTTCTGTGGGAGGGAATTTTCTTCCTTGGACCCAAGCACATTCCCATCTTACACACACATCAATTTACTGTGCTGGTTTTAAAAGTGAGGATCAGAGGCTGATCTTCAGAAAGGCACCTTGATGTTGTGAAAAGATTACTCAAGTAAACGACAGAGGACCTGGATTCTAGCCTGTGCTGTCCTATAGATGTGTTAAGTTATTTACTCTTATCAGTCCAGTCTACTGATCTGCAAAATGGCAATATGTCTCACACAATGGGGTTATTCTAAAAATAAAGTGAATTGAAAGTGTGAAAGTGTTTTTAAGACTGTGAAGCAATGTTCATGGGTCAAGTTTTGTTACTGTGAACAAATCACCTCAGTGCTGTTCCCAGTGGTCTCTGGACAAGCAGTTACCCTGATGGGTGGAGGACTGCCTGCAAACAGCTGCCTGCAGCCAGTGGGATGGAACTCCTTGGCACCTCCAGTCTAGCCTGGGGACACTGGGGCATGCACAGACGCAGCCCTCTCTCTCTCTCTTTCTCTCTCTCACTCTTTCGTGTCCCCAGGGAGACTAAGTTTGCCTGGAAATGAGACTGATTATAGAACTCTCAACTAACTGAGAGGAATTGGGGGCAGAGTTTCCTTTACAGTAAACCTAGCCAGCACCTGCCCAGCATCTCCATGGGGCTCCCGGAAATGGGTGTCCCTCACTTTCTGGGGACTCATTCAAGTACAGCTCAGACTGATAGAAAGGGCTAAGTTCTATGCAGCCCAAAACTTGGCCCTTGGAACTCACGCTGGATCCTGCTCTTTCTTCAAGAACTGCATCGAACAAGTCCTGCCCATCTTACACATGGAAGCCCTTCAGACATTTGAAGGCAGTTGCCATAGCCTCGGAATACCTCTTGTTCAGGCCAAAGTTCCTTGTTCCTTCAACTAGCTCAGCTACATCCTACACTATCTATACAAAGATGCCCTTGAACAGTTCACAAACTAACAAGGGAGACAGACATGTAAACAACTTCAGTACAATGTGACACACTGGCTGCGGGAACACAGGTGAGGGGCCGAATATTTCTATGCAGAATGGGGATAGGGTAAGCCTTCATGGTGGCGGTGGTAGTTGATAAGAATGATGACTTGGCAAGGGCTGAATGTTGGGGTTGGAGGCTGCAGGTGACTTGGGTCCTAGTCAGTGAAGGCCGTAATTTGGTGTGGCCAGAGTCACGTTACTGGAAACAAGAGACCACTGTAGGGGAAACTCCTTCAAATAGAGATCATCCTTCTGAGTCTACTCTTAGAAACTCTGAGGCTCAGAAGGACTAGAGGATCTGTCTGGGGCAATACACTTTAGTGATGTGAATCCTACTCAGTCGCTGTGTGACTTGGGCAAGTTGCCTAAAGTCTCTGGGCTTCAGATTCGCTATAAGATAGAGATAAAAATAATAACAATGCTTTTCTCTTGGACTGTCACACAAATTGAGTGAGTTAATAGATGGCTCAGAATAGCGCCCTGCACATGTTAAGTGATCAATAAATGCCAGTCATTGTGAGCAAGTGAATGACTCTGCTGGGATTTAAAACCATGTGCCTGGTCTCTCAATTCCACCCTGTTCGCCCTTCACAGAAGGGCAGGCAGGTCAGAAGGCAGAGGGGCAGATTTAGCATTGACCTCTATTTACAACGATATGATATTTGTTTGTATGTTGCAGATTCCTCCACACCTAGGTCTCTGGACACTTGTGCAACCTAAAACATACACACTACCAAGACATATTTGATGGCAACATGTTCCAGCATCTCTGAATCAAGTGCCTTCTGCCACTGCGCTGCCCAGTCCTCTGGGGAGGACGGTCCCTCCACAGCATCTGCCTGCTCAAGATGGCTAGGGGAAGGAAGTTCGCCAGGCTCACAGGATGCTGGCTGTGTGCCAAGGGGGCACGGGTGGCCGAGTGGTGAGTTCAAGTCCTGGCAAGTTCACCACACTCTCTCCACTCTCCAAAGCCTGTGCTCTGGTCCCCTGCAACTTTTCTGTCTTAATAAAGCGAAGAGACTGATTTAGATTGCAAAGCCTCACATGCAGCCATGCAGGCACAGAAATCACAGCATATCAAGTGATGAATTGAGATATCATCTGCGTGGCATGGGAGGGAGAAGAGGAGACTGAAGGAAGGGAATGGGAAAGGAGAGCTCAGAAGCAACAGAGCATGGATCATTTCTTTAATCTATCAGAAGGGTATATCCACTACCAAAGCTATATTCACATCTCCTCCACTCACCAGTTCCTCCTCTGGCTTACCTACTTCTATGAATGGCACTGCCATTTTGTCAGCCACCAAATTCAAAATATGAATCATCTTTTGGCTCTTCCCTCTCCAATCATGCCCAGTCTTTTTTGATTTCCAAGTTTAGGGTCTCTCTAGACTCCACTGTCACCTTTCCTCATTCTCTCTGACACTCGTGGGTGAGTCTGTACCAGCTCTTACGTCTAGTATTTCAACAGTCAGCTCCCTGGCCTTCCGACCTCTCTGCTGCCCTTCCTACTCATCTGCTGCTGGCTTGGTAAACCAGTTGTCTGGAAAACAAACAAAAACAAAGCCTGATTTGCAATGCTTCCTCATTTCCGTGGGTAAATATTCACACTGTGGTCCATCCAAGTTACCAACGTGAGGTCACAGAATGTGGAGTTGAAAAGAGAAGCACAGAATTGGCTCCTGCAAGCACACAACTGCCCAATAATCACTCTAAGGGACAGCCTGCCACAGATTTGGGACTTTAAATATAAACTGTGTAACCTGGCATTTGAGGCCTCCTATAGCTTGCTCTCAAGTAACCTGCCTCGCTAATCCCACCACAGCACTCCATGTGCCCACTTGAGGAAAAACTGCTTTCCTACTCTGGGGCCATGAGAAAATCCTTTCCATTCTTCAAGACATATTCTCAAATGCCACCCATCTCCTCTATGAAGACTTCTTCTGAGATCCTTGAACCAGACAAGATGTCCTTAGCATCTGAATCCCAATGACATTTTGTTTATACCTTTTTGCTGGGCACTTATCATAGTCAGCTATGTATCTGGTTATTTGTGGGCTTGTCTGGGTCCCTCTTATTAGATTATGATTTTTTTGAAAGTAGGGACTGTTGTGATTTCGTCATTCCTAAAGTGCCTAGCATACTTTCTTGCACATAGTAGGTGGTGAACAAAGATCTGTTGAAATAAACGTACCCATTTCCTATGCCAGGATTTTTCAAGTTCTAGAAGAATGAACAAGACTTCTGATCTCAGAGCTGGACAAGCCCTGTGTAATGCTGGCCCTGACACTGTGTCGCTTCCTGTGGAGCATCTGCCTTTGTCCCCTGGCCTCAGCCTGTGGAAGCTGGAGCATCTGGTCCTGAGCCAGGCCTCCCATTCACCTATACCCTCCCAGGATGTAAGATCAGCTCAGCCAGACCCAATGCTTCCTCCCAAGAGCTGCTTGGATTGGCTCCTGGCTAGGATCAGCATATTCAGCATCTGTCTAAAGGCCGGGCCTGGGCCTCGGCTGACCTAGGTAGCCTTTGCCGTGGAAATGGCCTGGAGCCATTCTGCCAGGCCTGGCACCGAGCTATGTCTTGGCCTCCTCTGCTCTCGGCCTAAGCAGTCGCCAAGGCCCCTAGTGTGAAGGAATTTGAGTTCTAACTTTAGGTGGCTACGTGGCTGATGGCTGTGTTTGTGAATATCTCATTCCTACTTTGGTTGCCCAGCTGGTGGGAACAGAACGGGTAGTCATGGGACTGTCATCATGTGCTGTCCAGGTTAACATGTAGCATTTCTATTACTATTAACAGACTTTCTGCTCCTCACTCCATCTGTTCTCTGAAATAATTGCAGTTGTACAGACCATGCCTTCGCTACAGGCAAGCTCTGGGGAAGAGGATAGTGCTTTTATGAGAAAAAAAAAAAGTGTTAAAAAATAACAGCAAACATGAGAAGAGAGTGGGAATGAAGCTAACAGCAGGTTTCCAATTTCTTTCGGATTCCGGCCTGCAAAGGTGGCGTTTTCACACTTGTTTGGGGTGACCAAGCCCGGCCAGATGGGGGTGAGTGGCTGGGCTGGTGGCTCAGCCTTTTGGAGGTAGTGTTGGTCACCAGGGGATAGGGTCCCAGTTGAGGTGGGTGGAGTCCCGATCGGGCCACCCAATGAGGAGGTGCTGTGAAGGGGTGGGGCCCTAAGGAAGAGACAGAGGCATCTGAGACGGCATGGCATGTCCTGCTCTAGGGAGTTGGATGGCATCCAGGTGTGGAAGACATACTGGGGGATTGAGAAGGGTTGGTGGGAGGTGGAGGTTATGAGGGATGTGACTGGGTCCATCTGGACCTCTTTCCACACACAAAATGGAAGAGGATCCTCTCAATGGCTTCTTGTTGGAAGAGCTCTTAGGGGAATGAAGGAGCCCTACAAAATATTAAGAATTCTGACAGAGGGCTAGAAGCATAAAGGGCAATTAAGACGTGGTATGCGAAATACAGTAACTATTGAAAGCCCAGAACGAACACTTGTGGTTTTGAAACACTCAGATTTGTGAGCACAGCGTGTGAGGTTTCCATATTTTTGTAGGGTGCTCTACAAGACATACTTGTGAGTATGACAACCTGATGGGTCTTTGTTCTGGTATCTGCCTTCCCACCACCCAGCTGATCTATGTGAGGGGCTCAGCACCAAGTATCACATTTCATCCTCTGAAGCCAAGAATAGTGGTCTTGCCCCCTTGCCTAAACCCCCTTTGGAGTGGCCAAGGAGGAAGGCACTGCTGAGTTTTTTAGAAATGAATCCGATGGATGGGGCAGCTGGGTGGCTCAGCCGGTTGAGCGACCAACTCTTGGTTTCAGCTGAGGTCTTAATCTCACGGTTTGTGGGACTGAGCCCCATGGTGGGCTCTGCACCGACAGCATGGTGCCTGCTTGGGATTCTCTTTCTGCACTCCCCCTCCCCTCCAAGCCCAGCTCACGCATACACACACACTTTCTCTCAAAATAAATAGATAAACTTAAAAAAGAAGAAGTGAATTTGATGCAGAAACAAGGAAATGAACGAAGGGAACACAGCCATGTGATTTCTAGGGCTTCTTCCAACTTCAAGGAAGTGTTTTGATTTGAAAGAAACCCACAGAATGGGACTGGTCAGCTGCAAAGAAGACGTTTGTTGGGGAAAATTGTGTGATGTGTGTGGTGTGTGTGTGTGTGTGTATGCTATCCTTTTCTCGAAACCCATAAAATGATTTTTAAAAGACTCTGGAAAGGCTCAGGTGGAGAATCAAGGAACCATCAAAACGATTCTCAGATACTAAATAAATTTTCCCTGTCTTTCCCATTTCAAATTACCCTATAAACTGATCAGGATTTCCAGGTCTACTTTAAAACTAGACTCAGTGAATCATAGAGACTGAGGGGCCTTTATCTAAGAATTTTTGAAATACACAGATATGGAGAAAAATATGGCACTGTTGGCTGGCAGGGGTCCCCCCAAAACCGGGTCCTCTTGTTAGGATATTGGAAAGGGAAGGGCTTTGAGCTACTCCTGCCTATTCAGAAAATTATCTTGGAAAAATCCGTATTTTCTCCTTTGGCTAAGACTTGATAGGAGATCATCCGAATCAGTTCCTTGAGTGAATATCTGTATTAAAGCTGAATGAAATGATATGAATTTTTGGTGTGTTTGCTTCCATCACCTCCTTATGAGCTCCTCTGGGTCAGGGACTGGGGGTGGGCTCTTAATGTCTTCCATATACATGAGAGGTACAATAAATGTGTATTCTGAATGCATGAGTGAAATACATAAGAACTGGTGCTAAGAGCCAAGGACTTCACCTCTAAGTAAATTCCCTTCCCATAAAAAGTCAACCCTACATGTACAAATTGATGCAATTAGTAATAAAAGAGTAATAAGCAAATAATAGATGGGGTGCCTCGGTGGCTCAGTCGGTTAAGCCTCTGGCTATTGGTTTCGCCTTAGGTCATGATCTCATGGTTTGTGAGTTTGAGCCCCTCACTGGGCTCTGCACTGGTGGTGCAAGAGCCTGCTTGCCTCTCTCTCTCTCTGCCCCTCCTCTGCTCATGCGCACTCTCTCCCTTTCTTTCTCTCAAAATAGAGAAATAAATATTAAAAAAAAAAAAAAGCAAATCATAGTTACTATTACTGAGCCTTATTATATGCTCATCATTTCAAATCCCTTGCCTCATTTAACTCCAGAGTCAACATACAAGGTCAGCATTATAATTTCCATTTTAAAGACGAAAAAACTGAGGGAAATTGACTAACTTGCCCAACAGGCGAAGGCAAAAATCCAACAACCCAGCTGAGATTCCAAAACTGGGGCTCTTCAGTGTTTTGTTAATCTGTTATAGCTTTTTGAGGGGATAAAAAAAATTGGCGGGAAAGGAAATTATATTTAGTCTTGAATCAAAAGCTTTTGACAAGTTTACTTTCAAAATTAAGAACCTTTGGTGCCAAATATTTTGTCATTGGTAGGGAACAGCTTAGAGATAGCAACAAGCAACAAAACGATCTTTTTCTCCATTCACTTCTAGATAACATTCTTTTGGGGCTCAATTCTAGGACTTTTATTTTACATGTTTATGTAAATTATGTGAAGCCCCCAAGTAATCAGATGATCAGGGAATCCTGTGGCAGGTGAAAATGCCACAAGCTGGGGAGAAACTCAGGCTGGCCCTGGCATAAAGAATCCTGGGTACGTCTGGGAAGACAACTCAGAAAAGGATATCACAGTTGCTATGGAGCATTCCCTAAAGACACCAAGAGGCCCCTGTGACCTGGACGTTGAGCCTGACGAAAGGCTCAACTAGTGCTGAATTAGTGTATTGCATTTGGGTAGAGCCCTCATGTGTGCTTGGAGGCACTGTCTCCAGTTTCACATCTTGCAGAAAAGCACCCCTAAAATGGTCAAGTATAAGGGATGGGAGAGGGGGAGGAAGAGGCCAGATGAGGCCAGGAGAAGGGGATAAGGAATGATCAAAGTAAAGCAAATCACTAAGAGAACAAATGTTCAAACACAGCCTTGTTCATCTAATCCTAGAAGGCAGAATTAGAGGAACTCTTGATACTTGACAAAGCAAGCAGTTAGTATAGATAAAAGGTAGTGCTAGGCTACACAGTGAGCAGTAAATTCACCTACATCATTACTCAAGAGGTGAGACAGCTCGAAAATACAAATTGCCCTTTAAAAATTTTGGATGAACTGGTGGGCTCTCAATTCACAATGGCCTCTTGGGTAGATTGTGACTTTTAGAAAGAGATCCGAAAAGCTTGATAGCAGAAAGGAGACCAGGGCCACTCAGAGTCTCTGGGCATAGTGGCCACAGTGTCTGGCATTCACAGCTTGGCAGGCAACAGTTCATTTTGACCCAAAGTGGCACTTCTGTTCCTTTTGGACTGAAGGAGATATGAAATATTACGCATATATTCTGAGAAGAGTGAAGATCAGTAACAGAAAATAACTCCTGGTTCCTACAATTATGAGCCCTGCCCTCTGGGGGGTCAATAGGAAGAACCTTAAAAATCTCAGGGTTGAGCATGTGGAGCTTTGGAAAGCTATTACTATAAAGCAAAAGAGCTTGCCTCTGTCACCAGCCAGGATCCCAACAGCCTTCAGAGCCACAGCAAGTGTGTGCTGGGCAGGCCTAGAACCTGTGCAGCTCTTACAAGGGCAGTGTTTGGTTTAATGCTCTCTTCTTGCCATCTTGAAATTCTCAGTGACTTTTCACCTAGGGGTCCTGCAATTTCATTCTGCACTGGGCCCCCACAAATTAAACAGCCAGTCCATATTAGGATCTACTTGGCTGGCATAATAACAGTGGGGGAGTAGGTCAAAGGAGGACCAAGGGAGAAGGCCAATCGAGGCAGCTGGATCCAAATGATGCCAGGAAGGGGAACATGTGTAGAATGGACAGTTTCCTAGGCAACTAGTGGCCCCATCTAAGTGTCATGCACATGCTTTGCTAAAAACGTTTCTTAACAGCAGGGAATAAAACAAGAGAAATAAGGCCCAGGGGAGCCCAAGGCACACCTGAATTGCTCAATGACCTGCTGTATGGCCAATCCATGAATAGAACCATCTGGAAAAGAGGGGGAAAAAGGCCTTAATGGGCCCAGGCCTGATCTCAAGTGGATGTTTTGTGGCTGAATGGCAGCCTTCTTCTTTCCTTAGCTTCACCCTCAGACATATATGTTTATCAGAAATGTTCTTAAGTAATGACTTTAGCTTATGCCAAGGGCCACTCTTGAGTTGTCTGGGAAGCCTGAAGAGCCTGGATGCTCAATCAAGGGTGAGGGTGATATCGTGAAGGAAAAATAAAAGACACTCAGGAGCCCCAGGCCAGACTGTGCCTCCCCATTCCTCTCGTCTCTTCCATGGCCACTTGGAAGCAACATTTCTAGCAACCACTTCTCTCTTGGGGCCTTGGCTTCTCCATCTTCAGAACAAGTTATCTTAAACTCTCCTCAGAAATCCACACAAAGGTGCTGATTCGTGGCAGAGTCCTTACTGAGGTGGTTAGGAGAGGGGGAAAAAACCCAACACTACAGAAGCCATTAACTTTAGTGCTCATATTGTCCCAGAAATTATTACAGAAGAAACACGGAGACAAGGCCCCAGAAATGCTCCACAGACACTTATGTTGTATAAACTGGCATTTTTCAGCTTAGAAAAATGAAGTTACTATAAATTATGATGAGGCCATGTCACAAGGAAATCTCAAATCACAAGGCTTTGTCTGGTTAGAACATTTCAAGCTTCCCCATAAAGTTTCACATGCTTCTTTCTTTCTTTCACTGAGCTGCATTCTACCTTCTCAACTCTTTTTTATTTACAAAATTAGCTCTGATGGGGGATGATGCTGGCTCTGGGTATTCAGAGAGAGAGAGAAGTCTTTTCTAGCTAAGGAGTTTTTGTGGGTGTGCCCCTAACCTACAGGCAGAGCTGCTGCCTTGCCCAGAGCAGGATGCTGGCATATCTGAAACTTGACCTTGATTTCTTCTCTGCTCTCAACCTACTATCCTTAGTTGATTGGACCACAGTGGGCAGTTGGCTGAGGCATGCAATCTCTAAGCCAGCTAGTGTTTGCCCAGCCCAAGAAAAGTTGGGCTAGGCCAATCTTATTTTCCCTCAGCACTATGAACCAGGGTTCTTTAGAAAGTAGAAGAAGGGTAGAAGTCAGGGTCCTGTGTGAGGGAGAGTCACAAGGAGCCGGAAAGACCAGTGTCCAGGGGTGAGGACTCCAATCCTGGGATTACCTGGGGTCTGCCAGCCACATACTCCCTGGGTCCTTACAAGGACTCCCCACATAAGCCTTTTCTTTCTTGATGGGTAGAAGCAGGCTTCTTGGGGGAAGAAGTGGAGGGACAGATTTCAACTGGGCCCAAATGAGGACTTTCTAAGAGTCAGCACTGAGCAGACATGGAATGGGCTGCTTGGGAGTAAGGGGAGGAGAGGGGAGAAGAGTAAATTCACCATCACACGGTGGGGATGTTGTAAGGGAAACTGTAGGACTTCCTCCAACTCTGCCAATCTATGAGTCTACCTGTATCAGAAGGCTGGTCCATTCTGTATCTAGCTCTGTGCCCTACTAAGGAAAATGCTTTGCCAAACTTAAGGTTGAGAATCCATCCTAAATATTATTCCACCCAGATTCATTCTACCCTCATGCCCCATAAGGCGCCACTCACTGGCCCCATCCTACCCTAGGCATCATTCCTTTAGGAATCTGTCTTCTGACCAAACCAAGGTCTCCTCTGGCAAGATGTCTGGTTGTCTTCAGGATTTGGCACAATGTCTGGCCAGGCATGGAATGAAAATATGCATCAACACATGAATGAATGATGTGGTCGGCAAGGTCTGGGACATACTGGCTTGGATTGCAGAGACTGGGAAAGGGAAGAACATATCAAAAAGGGCTAGAGGGACACCTGGGTGGCTCAGCTGGTTAAGTTCTGGACTTCAGCTCAGGTCATAATCTTGTGGTCTGTGAGTTCGAGCCCCACGTCAGGCCTGTGCTGACAGCTCAGAGCCTAGAACCTGCTTCAGATTCTCTGTCTCACTCTCTCTGCCCCTTGCCTGCTCACTTCTCTGTCTCCTTCTCTCAAAAGTAAACATTTAAAAAGGGGGGGGCTAGAAATGCCAGGAAGAATGCTCTTTGATTGAGCTCAATGCCCTTCTCCTTTGTAGACCTCCATCCTTGGGAGGTCACAGTAGACCCCCTTCTCTCTGTGTCCTCAAAATGTCACTTTCTCATGGTTGTTGGCCCCTCAGAGATGGAGAAAGAGGCAGCATACTCAAGAGGCAGATTAGTTTAGCAGGAAGGCAACAGCCTGAGAAGTGCTGGGACCAAGAATTCTGATGCCACGTAACATGAATCAATCCCTTCTTCTCTCTGTACCTCCTTCTCCAGGGCGGAAAAGGTAAAATGGGACTCTTAGAAGTTAGAGGCCCCTGCTTTTAAAAACACTGAACCCTGGATTGGGAGAGGATTCAGTAACCTTAGTTAGGGTAACATAGGAATCCTTGTAACCCATCCTGAGAGATCCTCCCCACTCCAGGCGCCTTATTTGGCTGTAACCCAGGGGTAACAAAAGCCACCTTACTGACTGGCTGTGATTTGCAGCCTTCTTTCTTGGAGAAGAGAAGGCTAGAGTGGCAGAGAGCCTAGGTATATGTCCACCAAAGGCAGATACGAGACATGGCACCAAGCCAGAACATCCCAACTCCACTCCCTCCTGAGAGGGAGCACGTGGGCCTGGGGGCTCTTATTCCCTGTCTGTATCTACCATGACCCATGAGCAACCAACACTGGGCAGCTGCAGAAAGGAGATTTGATGCAAATGACACATATGATATATAATGTTTGCTTGGCCCTTACCCTGGGTTCAGACCAAGTATAGACACCGTGTGTCAGGGACAATGGATAGTTGCAGAGGCAACATAAGGAATGGAATATTGGGGAACCATGCCTCAAGATAGAAGTACATGATTTCTATCTCTGTGAGTGATGTTCATCTCCATTCCCCATGCCCTATCCCCCAAGCGACTTATCTTCCCTTATAGGGTCCCTTGTCTACAGGGAAGGTGCATTGGCCCATCCCTCTAGGGCAGAGAGAAGCAGTGATATAAGAAGTCTGTTCTAGGGTCAGCTGACAAGCAGGGTTCAGAGCTAGGAGCTGGGGTCTATAGTGCTACCCTCTCATGCCCCAGCATGCAAGCCTTTAAGGGGCTCTTTTGCTTTGGTGATCCTGATCTTTAAAGCATATCCTTGGGGAAGAGTTCCCCACTCCATCTCTGCGGTCCCTTTAAATCCTCACTGTTTTAAAGGTGTTGTGGGGTCTGATTGGCAGGAACAAAGAACACTGCTGTGTGGTGAGAGGGATTTCTGTCTCCAAGGGAGAGAAGAAGACTCTAACTTTGGGTCTCCTCATTGATGAAAGGAAGGGTTGGATAGGGTGCTGGGCTAGGTCCTCCGCTTATCTCAGGCTTTGTTTTGAGTAAGCGCAAGTGCATCAGCCCCAGGCTGCATGTTGGTGGGTAGGAAGGCAATCCCAGCCCCTGACCCCTTTCCGTGGGGGCGGGAGCAGGGGGGGGGTCACCTTCTACCTGTTCCACTATTGTTCTAACATGTGGTGCCCCAGACACCATCAGATCAGGTAACACTGTCAGTGGAAAAACCAGAGGAAGGCCTGCTTTCCACATGGGGGAACTCAGGGCCACCCTGGGGGCCTGCCTGGCACCTCCCCCAGACCCTGAAGTATGCCAGGAGAGATGCCTGGGTCTGTGGCTGCCGGGGAGTGCCTGGGTTCAGAGCCTCCCATTCTCAGCAGGGGTAATTGCTGAACTCTGCCAGCCAAACACCTGGAAAGAGCTAAAATGACTTTAAATGCCTAAACATTTAAAAACAAACCTTACAACACAAGGCTTTTATTTTTTTTTTTTTATCCCAGTACTAAAGCTCTTTCTCTCTCTCTCTCTCTCTCTCTCTCTCTCTCTCTGTGTGTGTGTGTGTGTGTGTGTGTTGCTTTCTCTTTTGGGGGGAATTCAAAAGCCGTTTTATGCCTCATTACCTGCACACTGTGAGTGATGTCTGTCGGTCCATGTGCTGTAAATACCTTAAATCATGCTTCATTAAGAATATCTATGGTGCTATTAAAGAGCTATAATAGACAACGAGTTAACAGATGATTAAAGATGAATTCCATTTGTGTCAGTCACCAGCCAGAGAGAGACGAGGGGCTGTAAGTTCTCAACTCATTATCCAAGGGAGTGCAGCTCTCTCGGTGGCCCGTCCTGGATTTGTGAGGAGTGGGAAGGCAGGGGAGGGCTGTCTGCTTGCCGGGAGTGGAGATGAGCTGCGTGGTGGCGGGGTCGGTTGGACCACAGGAGGATGAGCAGGTGGGACCAGCCAAAGGGAACGTAAAGGGGGGATCCTGAGGGGGCTCAGGGAAAGGCAAATATGTCAGGGGCTGTGCTGTCTGACGGCTGTCAGCTCTGCCTGGCTGTTTCCATGCAGGTAGTCAAATTCCACTTGGAGCCATAAGAAACAGATCAATCTTGAATGCCTGGTAGTCAGAGAAAAATAGGCAAGTAGCAAGGAGGAGAGGGAGTCCCAAAGGTGAAGACACTGATTTTCTGGTGGTAGCAGTGGCAGGTAGGAGGGAAGGAGAAATTTCCTTTCCTTTGCTGTGTTTTTGGACAAGAAAAGATGGGTGTCACTAAGAAAAAAAAGGGTTTGGCAAAAAGATGGGGCTGTCGAAGTGGTAGAATGGTTTCCCACTGAAGAACTATCCATTAAAGACAGAAAGGCACACTGTCTCGACTCTGATCTCTTCACAGAAGCACTGGCACAGCCTCTCCAGGGCCAGAGTATCTCACTCCCCTTGGCCCTACTCTAGTCTTCCAGCAGAGATCTGGAAAGCACCAGGTAGCTTAATTCCCAGCCAGTGCTTGGGACCACACTGACTTCAGACGGGGGTGGATGTGTAAGCTCATATTCAGAAATGAAGATGCAGGGGCACCCGGGAGGCTGAGTTGATTGAGTGTCCGACTCTTGATTTTGGCCCAGGTCATGATCCCAGGGTCATGGGATGGAGCCTCGAGTCAGGCTCCACAATGAGCATGGAGCCTGCTTAAGATTCTCTGTCTCTCTGTCTCTGTCTCTGTCTCTGTCTCCTCTCTCTCGATCTCCCCCTCTGCTCCTCTCCCAGACTCGCACTCTGTCTCCCTCAAAAAAGAAAGAAAGAAAGAAAGAAAGAAAGAAAGAAAGAAAGAAAGAAAGAAAGAAAGAAGGAAGGAAGGAAGGAAAGAAAGAAAAGAAAAGAAAACAAAAGAAAAGAAAAGAAAGGAAATGAAGATGAAGGCAGTTCTACCAGATGACTTTAACATTCTCCGTGGATACTGTATTTCTTGTTAACCATACTTGAGAAGAGGAGTGGAAGTATTTTCCCATTTTACAAGTGGAGAAGTTGAGGCAGAGTAAAAACCGATTATGGCTATTGACTGGTTAATAGATATTTGGTGCCTTCTACCTGCAAGACATCTTTCTGGCCTGGTGGAGACCAAAGGCATTGAGGACATGGGCCTTGCAGTCAAGAGGCTTTACTGTGCGGGGGTGGGGAGGGTGGAAATACCACTGCACGCCCAGGGGAAGAGAAGCCACCCCCTGGAGGTCAGGTAGAGGGCAGCGAGATGGGGCAGACGACATGCAAGTCGGTCTTCGCAGCCTTGGCTGAATCTAGGGCTGCTAATGATAACACACCAGCTCTTCTTGGCATCTTCTGACCCAGACGGCACTTCTATGCCCACTGCCAAGTTATACTGGCTTTGCCGGCAACGCTGACGTGTGGCATTATGCTATTCACATCCCCAGTGCTGCTCTCATGCTCTCTGACATCCAGTGTGTCACCTGCCATGCTGTCTTGAACGTGTTACTTGGCCCGGGGTGCTACTACAACTCTTTACTCTTCATATCTACTTTTAATGCAAAAAAAAAAAAAAAAAATTAAAAGACGTCAAAAATCCAATCTTCTGATTTCTTTCACAGGGAGCCAAACTGAGATGTTCGTGTGTCCATGGCTTTAGTCTGTCTTCTGTTGCTGTGGAATGAGACCAGCTTGTGGGTGGGGCTGGGAGAAAGGACCTGAGCATGTGCTGGGAAGGAGAGGGCATGTGTGGCCATTTGATAAAGGCTGGGTGGAAAGAAACAGAGGGTAGACTGGGGCAGGGGTGGTGGGCACAGAGGGACTTGGTCTGACTGGGCGCTTTACAGTTTACCAAGTACACCCGCACATTGACTCACAGGTTTCCCAGAAATGCTGTGAGAGAAAGAGGCATTATTATTATCATCCCCCTTTTAAGACAAAGAGATCCGTGGCTCAGCCAGGACAGGTGGTATGGGACATGGGCTGGTGCAGGACAGAGCCTCCCCTGGTTTAGGGTCAGGATAGCCGGGGTGCTCATAGACGGGAAGGAGAGGAGAGGCTGGTACCCAGTGGCATTTCAAACTAGAGTAATAGGATGGAAGGGAAGGCGTGGTGATAGGAAGGGGCTCAAGTGCATCTGGGAGAGAACAAAGCCATAGTCTCCTCACAGCAGCCAGCCAGTCTGCTGGCAGATCTGGGAAGCCAGAGAAGAAAGTTGTGTTCAAACAACCAAGAACATAAGCAATGGTGAGTCAAAAGCTATGATCTGGTCCAGGGGTTGGGATTGCGTTTTTAGTGACTCAAAGCTGTGCCACCTAGGAAGGGTTCTCCTTGGTGGGAAAAAGCGTATCTTCATAGCAAGTGTATGTGTATGCGTGTGTGTGTGCGCGCACGCGCGCGCGTGTGTGTGTTTGTGTGTGTGTGGTGTTAGAAAGAACAAGGGCTATGGGCCTTGGTTTACTACTTCTGGTCTTAGTTCTTCATTTGGATCATGGAGGTATTGACACTTTTGTGGTCTAAAAATGACATGAGGCACTGATGTATGGAGCCATGTGTAGCTCATAAGCAGGAAGGCTGCTGCATGCCTACAGTGCTTACTAAGAGCCACAGCCTCCAGGACCCTCGGGGAGGGGTAGGAGGAAGGGGCCTCTGCTGGGTTCCCAAACCCTCTTATTGCAGTGGGATCCAAGTTTAGAAAGGAGTTGGAATAGACTTGGGTTCAGATTCCACCGGCGTCATGCCATGTCCCACTTCCAGGAAAAGAAACGGGCTTGTTGGAAAAAGAAAACAGACTCAGAAGGCATCTTGGGCATCCAACAGTTCTTAGGAAACAGCATTTGGGCAAGCATCATTGAACCAGCAACACTTGGATCTGCTTTCCATTGACAGCTTCACAAACTCAAGATCGAGGGGCTGGGGACCTGGGGAGGCAACTTTCTGGGGACGATGCCAAACACATCTTGCCCTGGGTGATAGTCTCTACTTCCTCCCTTTCATCCATGTCTGGCTTGCAAGATGCCTCTAGTAAGTTCTGACATGTAGGACTTTACAGAGAACTCTGGGCTTCCTGAGGGCTGGAAGTTCAAACATCCGGCTTGAGTTCCAGCCACCGTGATTACTGGGTTTACCAAATGTCCATTATTCGTGACTTTGTATTTCAGTTTCTTTTGAGACTGAACACACTCCTATCAAGGAAGTACTTTAAGATCCTCTGTGAAATGTGGTAAGATAAACTCCTTGGTATCTTAGAACTGGATGCTGATATTGGAGATAATCTGGTATCACTTTATTATTCTACAAAGGAGGAAAGTTTTGTGACTTGCCCAAGGCCACAAAGCTAGAACACTCCAGCACTCTTCCATGGCGCCACCTACTGCACATCAGAGTTAGTTCTGAAGCTGAACGTGAGCAGAAAAATCCGTTCTCTTTCTTGCTTGCTGGAATCCCATCGCCAGTAGCTGCCAGAAAAAGAGGACACCACACGGCTCCTCAGAAAGCGCGGGCGAGGACAAGGGGTAAGGGAGAACACTTATCGGCCCTGATAATTGAATCTTGGTACGGAGAGACAGCCAGGTGCACAGCAATTGAGTTAAGTGGAAAATGCCATTTCCGTATTGTTAGAAGCCTTCTCAGCCCAAGGCCCTGATCATTTACTCCAAGCACCTGGTGGTCTCGTGCATCTGACCCCAGCTCCCAGCTGAGCCACGGGCCAGCTGGGATCAGCAGTGTGGGGCAGGGAAAGAAATTAATTTTTCAGTCCCCAGGGACTGCAGTTGGTAGCTCAGCAGCCAAGGATTATACAGACCTGTAGAGAATAGAGCACAGGCCCTCTGGGGGAGTTATTGAATTCCCAAATGCCACTAGTGGCGACAGGGCATCGGTGGCTGGGGCGGGGGGGGGGGGGGGTGGCGGAGAAGGGGGGAGACTGCTGAAACAGACTTTATTGGCAATCCTATCACTGCGACTTAATGGACATCTCTAGCTGGAGATTTTGCCTCTTGCTGATTCTCTTCCGAATATTTAATTTCAAACTCCTGCCCTCCACCTCCAAAGCATCAACCCTTAGAAAGTCAAAGAGCTGAGTTTCTTTCTTCTTTTTCCCCCTACCCATTGTTTTGAGGCAAGAAATTGCTTTTCTGAAATGAATGGCTTTTCTCTGATTACACGAATGAATCTTGTGGGTTCCTACTCCTTCCTCACTTTCAAAGACCTTCAGAGGAGCACAGACCTCCCAGTTTCTTTTCTGAACCCATGTAAAAAAGGAGCAAGCCTTGGTCTGCTTTTCCTCCGAGCCCACCTTTTCTATGAGTTGGTAAATGAACAGCAGTTAGAAACACACCACAACAACGCCCAACCAGAAAGAGCCTGGAAAAATCTGTTTCCCAACACAAACTTGGTTCCAGCAGAGTCTTTTGTGAGTGTGAAGAAAATATGAATTATGGTTCCTGGCCGTGCAAAGTCCTCACTGAAAAGAAAAAAAATAAGAAAGAAAATGCTACATCTGTTTCCATTTCACTTGCTCACATGTTGAAATACATGGATGAGGCATCCCTCTAAATTTACCAGGTCCTAAGCAATTAACAATAAAATAAAAAGACTAAAACATGATGGCAACATTTTTGAAAAATGCAAAATGCTAAGATGCACGTGTTAATGTGTTCATTTCCACCGTGTTGCATTCCTTTGCAATCCAGGTGCTACAGGAAAAGTGGAGTCAGGCCTCAAAAAAGGAACAGGGCATCATTAGCGCAGTGAGATCCTTATCTCAGCCCGCAGCAATTACCATCCAGAGAAGCCTGCAGGCTGCCAGGCACTTTCATTACCGGGGGAGTAACAGGTCACTCACCTCTAGCCCCCATCTGGGGCTAAAACAAGCGTTTTCTGCACTAAGGATTCCAGCTTCATTTAAATCTGTAATTGCTTTGATTTCAGAACGTATGGAACATGGAGACTTCATGACTAAGAATTGTATTGATCAATAAGTTTGCGACTTTTATGAATCATTAGCCCTCATTTCAGTCCTTTCCGACACTGGCCTGAACCAGTGTAACAGATTTCTTTTTTCCACCTGTGGGGATCAGTGCAATTTCCCTTCAAGACCACCTGTTCCAGGGATAATTAGTTTCTCCGGGTCACAGAGGTGGGATGAAATCGGTGAGCACAAACAGGAGTGTTATTCTTGCTTACATATTAAAGGCAGTTAGTGCTAGGCACAAGAAAGAGTTTACTGAAAATTCCTTACATTTATTGAAAGCTTTTAACTTTTCAAACTCTTTAACAAGGCCCTGAAGTAGGTAGGCAGGTGCCCTTTCCCCCAGACAGAGGATCACAAACCGCTAGCCCTGTCTTCTTTCAATTCTATAACCTGCCTCAAGTGAGTTCTTCCCACCAAGGAAACCCAGTATGGTGAATCATTGTTATGTCCCTTTGGGGATCTGGATCCCAAATCCTGGCCTCAGTTTCTTCTATTGCCTCCTGGAGACCCAACACTCCTTCTCTGGGCTAAATACATGATGGTCTGAATGCACAGATGGTTCTTATCTGGATGATTCTTACTTTGTCAGTGCAAAGGTAAAGAAACAGTTCCTCCAGACCTTACGAGGGATTAGACAGATCGCGAGAGAGGCATTTTGGTAGGGACAACAATTATGCCAACTGCTGATGGTTTCTGATAAACGGGCCACAGATACTACTTAGTAAGAACAGCACCCCGCTGGACCCCCACCCCCTGCAACACCTGCATCCAGAGACGATGAGACAATGAAAAGTGTTCATAGGAAAGAAGAAAACTATCCATCTAGTATAATTAATGCATACAATGGTATATATACATATATATGTGATATCAGAGCCTCACCATGAAAAACTCAAAGCATGATTCCAAGTACTAGGGAATTGGACACAGTCCCACCCTTTAGGAATTTGCTGAATTAAAACGTGGCTTAGAGATCAACAAAAGGCTACTGGACAGGGCACTTGCTTCTGCAGTATTCATCCTCACTGTTGTTTCTGTCCATAAGGCTCCAATATCCACAGGAGATGAATCCTGACTGTCAGTTTCTTTGTATTTCCCCATATCTGACAGGGCAATTCTCTTCTCTGAGGGCACCAAACACACGTCCCCTACCTACCTGCTCCCGGGGCTCTAGCAGGGCCTGGTGCCCACTCCACCTACACAGCCAGTGTAACAACAGTGTTGTAGAGGAAACTAATAAAAATAAGTGGTGTTGCTGTACGGACCAGTCTCAGGAACATCTCTGGTAGAAATGAAGGTAACTGTACCTTGATGACACCCAGGGACATAAAGAACCTCCAAAGCTGCCAGGAAAAGGCGGAAGAATAATCAGGCACTGGGGCAATCAGGAAGCAGAAGAGTTAATGTCTTTTCTCCCTGTCTTCACTTAGGGAATTTGAATTCTTGATCAAGTGATTTGTCAGGATTGTTGTGTATTTACTGTAATTATAGAACATCAAATGTGCATTGACGTAATTACCATAAATATGTGTAAAGACATTATAACATGTAATTATGTCATATAATTCTTTAATAAAGCATGCAGAAGAAAAATTATTCTGCACATGCTCAGTGCACATCTTTTTCTTCCTATTTCTACTGAAGGTTTTTTTGCTCCCTCCCCCTTCCCCTCTTCAAAATTACAGGGACAGTTTTTCCCATTTAGAATTAACTAGAGGAAAATGTGTGTGCAAGCTTGTACAAGTGAGTCTGTACATGTGTGCTTACACATACACACACACGCACGCACCCACGCATGGAGAAAAAGGCATTTTCAAACCTCAGCAGAGGTGTCATGGCCCAGGTATAAAGAACACATGGCCTTGCAGTCAGTGTCCCCATTGCTGATGTGGAGCACTGCCATCATCATGGTGGGAAGGCAGCCCCTCTCCTCTCCTTCTGCTCTTGCATAGGGTGGACATGTCAAGGAAAAGGCTACGTGGTTTGGTGGCATGTAGAACCCCTAAGAGAGGGATGCTTGGGGAAATGCTGATATATTCTGAACCCAGGGAACTTTTCTAAAGACCTGAACAAGAAGCAAAATCCCTGGGTGAAATGTTTAAGTAGAGTCTGGACTTGTCAGGTCACTGGAAGACTAGAACAGATTTAAGTTCCTTTCCCAGCTCTCAGTGAGTCAATTAGATGTGGGGTCTGTTTTAAGATCCACACTTTCTGTGTTCCTCCCTTTTATCCTGGGGGTCTTTTGGAAGTAGTGTCTCCCTGAAGTTCAGGGTTCTGGAGATAAAATAGCTTGAAGTATTCTGTTCCTAGAGTTCAGAGTTAAATTAAATGGGAAAGAATGCTTTAATTAGTGGGGAGAGTCTTCCCAACAATGATATCAAAATAGAGATCATAAAGCAAAAAGAATGATAGATTTGACTATGCCAAAATGTACAATTTCTCTACATCAACCCCTCCCCAAAACATTAACAAAAAAACACCATATAGTAACAAGTAAACAAAAGACCAAGAAAATATTTGCCACGTATATGATAGAAGGGATATTATTAATGTATTTTAAAAAGCTCTGACCAATCAGTAAGAAAAACATCTGAATAAAAAAAGAAAAGGGCAACAATGGATAGGGAAATCACAAAATAAATACAAATGACCAAAAAGCATATGAAAAAAAATCCAACCTAATTTGTACTCAAAAGGGAGATACTATTTTTCACTTATCAACTGGTAGTTATTCTAACAAATTATAATATCCAGTGTTGGTGAAGGGTTGAAGTCACAGGAGTAGAAATTGGCTTAACTTTCTTGGGGCTGATTTGGCACTGAATATCAAAAACTCTGAAAAGGAGCATATGCTTGGACCTATTAATTCTTCTTATAGGATTTTACCCTAAGGAATTAAAAAATATAGCCAAAGATTTAGGTCAAAGTTTCCTGACACCAAAGTATTTATAATAGTGAAAGGGAAAAATAAATCCTTGGAAACAACCCAATGCCCAAAAAAGGGGAATTGGTGAAATGAAGTCTGGTAGAGTCATAATCCCCTAGAATGTCATTCAGTCATTAAAAATGATAGATGAGTGTTTAATGACATGACATTTCACAATTATGTGAAAAATTAAATTATAAACAAGTATATAGATACAACTTATTGATCAATATAAAAATCTGGAGTAATTTACGTAAGATATTATTACTACCAGTCATCTCTTAGTGTTGTAGTAAGGGTATTTAATCCTTCTCTCCCTCTTTTCCTCTCTTCCTCCCTATCTTCCTTCCTTTTTAAAAAATCAGAATTGTCCAGAATCTTAAACATTTGGGTTACTTTTAAAGTGCACTAAATGGTGAGGCGCCTGGGTGCTTCAGTCTACTGGGCATCCGGCTTTGGGCCAGCTCATGATCTCGTGGCTCATGAGTTTGAGGCTCAAGTTGGGCTCCATGCTGACAGCTCAGAGCCTGGAACCTACTTTGGATTCTGTGTCTCCCTCTCTCTCTGCTCCTCCCCCTCTCACACTCGGTCTCTCTCTCTGTCTCTCTCTCTCTCTCTCTCAAAAATACATAAACATTAAAAAGAAGAAAGTGCATTAAGTGGTGTAAATCCATGTGTACATGCATGGCTGAGCACAGAAACATACACACATTTTGATTTAATGCCCCCAGTGCATACCAAGGGCCACACTCTTCTCTCTGCCTCTGGCTCTCAATCACTCATCTCAGGAACACTCATGGCCATGGCCAAGTTCTTGAAGAACCACCAGGAATAGAAGGGTAGATGCCCAGGGTATTTTGGTCTATGCGCAGTGAGAAAAATTCATAGCAAGTAAATACCAGAACCAGAATTAGAAGTCAAGATGGTGGATCAGGAGCAAGCCTGTTCAGTAAGGTCCTTGAACTCAGGACTCATAGGATGAAATTTTCATCTGAAGCCACAGGAGAACCCTAAGTTGGGCGAACCTAAGAGTTGATTCTAGTATGATGCAAAGTCCAGAATGAAAGAAGGAGGTGGAAGTGAGTTATTAAGCTGAAAAGCCAGAAGCTGAGGTCAAATACTGAAGTATTCCTGATGAGTTTCTCTCTCAGTCTATCTCATTATGTACACATGTAGAGCAATGTA
This sequence comes from Hyaena hyaena, assembly GCF_003009895.1. Taxonomy (NCBI): domain Eukaryota; kingdom Metazoa; phylum Chordata; class Mammalia; order Carnivora; family Hyaenidae; genus Hyaena; species Hyaena hyaena. The sequence goes on along the minus strand of NW_024080863.1, from coordinate 1,200,302 downwards.
TTGAGTCAGGGAACAGTGAGCCATGGAGGTGAACAGGAAGCACTGAATAAGGTACAAGAGAAGAGCCATCTGTGAGAACTACCTGAAATAGGGGTTGTCCGTGGCTTGACTTTTAGATGCCCCATGGTGCATGGTGCCTGGTGCCTGGTGCATAGGCCATGTGTCATGGACTAAGAATGGGGCGAGCTCTTTGCTGTCACCCCAACCCTCTGTCACCATTTTCTAGAACAGGGGGCCCATGAGGTAGAACCCTTCGAGGTGATCATGGCTGGAACATTTTGTTCTGCTATTATAACTGTTCCTCTCCAGTTACAAGGTGTAGCTTCAACTATACCAACAATATAGCTGGTAAAGGAGGACGGTGTGGGTGCAGAAATGGTGAAAGGAACAGTCAAGATTCCTGCATGTCTTCTTATCAAATTTCTTTCTCAGAGATTGGGCAGCAAAACAGGCATCAAAGGAGTTGAACTGTTTTTAGCACTGTTGCTCAAGAAGGGAATTAGTCAGGCTATAATGAATGACCACTTAGTTTAAGGCTTATCATCAATCTCAGAACAAGAATTTTCTTCTTCTGTTCTCATTTTGATAAATGTAGTGATAAGGGGCATACAAAATACACCCTCACAGGCAAATGTTTAGTTCCAGCATTTGGAGAATGCACAGTATTATGTTAACATTCAATAACATTCATCCTGTGATTCAGATTTCAAAGTATGTCATCAACTCTACCCCATTCATCTTCTTGATATCCTTAGAAAGCAAGAAAGGAATTATTACACTCATTTTAGACATGAAAAATGGAGACACAGAGAAGATAACTGGAACCTTAAAACTGCAGGTTAAATAAATAACAGAGCTGCATGGAGAGGTCTTCTCTTTGGCCATCTGGTTCACAGCTCCATCTAGAAGCTTTGCATGGGTGTCCCCATGACACCCAAACACTTAAAAAGGAAAGTAAACTCCAAGATGTCACAGGCCAACTCATTTCTACTTTCAGCAAGTAAGCCTTTCGTCTTATATTGAGAAGAGCCCAACCTATGAGGCAAAACAAGGCAGCATCTACCAGGGAACCCTATCACCTGGCCCATTGCACACACCCCTGGGAGCCTGCATCCCGGGACAAACTCAGGGGTGGGAAGTCCAAGTAGTTTCTAATTCAGAGCCAATGATTTGCCAAGTGTTGAGCTTATAGCACCGAGGTTGCTTATGAATATTCAATTTGAAAGGAGTCCGGCTAATCAGGCTGAGATCTCACTAGTTTCCCTTAGTGCAACTGGAGCTTAAACACTAAATGGATCAGTGCCAATCAAAGGCAGCAGCAGAGGGAGCACCCAGAGGCACCCAGGTGCAGTGGGCCCTCATTGCCACAGGTGAGGTGAGCCTTGGGGTCTGAGTTAGCATAGAGCTGGAGTAACAGCTTGGCACACTAGCCCTGGGGGTATGTATGACAACTATATAGTAGCCAAGGCTAAAGAGAATATTGTAAGACCCACCTCAGCCATATATGAAATCAAAGTCAAAATTTTAAACTCCACTCTTTTTGGCATGGTATTCAAGGCCCACTTGGCCTCCATCTGGCCTTATCTCCTACCATGTCCCTCCCTCCCTATACTTTAAGTTCTGACCCTATCAGTTAAGCATCCTTTCCTTGAACACATCCTACACTCTGCCTCTTTACCTTCCTTAACTCCTTTGTTCTTGGAGTTTCCTTCTTCATCGTTTTTTTTTTAAACTGTGCTAGAATGCTTATAACATAAAAACGTGCCATCTTAACCATTTTTAAGAGTACAGTTAAGCATTAAGTACATTCCACTGATATGTCATCTTGCGGAAGCTGAAACTGTACCCACTAAACAACTCCATATTCCCCCCAGCCCCTTGCAACCACCTTTCTACTCCCTGACTTTTAAGAATCTGACGAATTATACACTACTCATCCATTTTGTGACTGGCATAATGTCCTTAAGTTTCATCCATGTTGTGACATGGGTAAGAATTTTCTTCCTTTTTCATGCTGAACAATATCCCATTGTGTGTATATACTGCATTTTGTTTATCCATTTCTATCTTTTTTGCCCTCTCAAAATCTTTGTCTCCGAAGCTTAAAACCCTTAAAAGCTTACCTACCTGATGAAACTTTTCTCAAGACCCTCGGTTCATTCACAAAGCTCTTTTCAGCATCTGCTGTGCACCAGGCCCTGTGCTGGCAATGAGAACAGAGTGGCGAGTAGCCAGTCTCCCCTCCTAGTCTGTCTAAGCCCAGCTTCCTGGCACACTGCTCAGGAATGACCCCAAGACAGCCCTGACTGGCTATTTTCAGGACACACCACACTGCGACAGGGTCTACTAGATGGTTTCCACATGGGCTGTCTCCCTCATAAGGTCTGCAGGACCCAGGCCACCTATTCTCTTATCATCCCCAGTACCCTGCACAATACACCCAACATTAAGACATAATCAATAAATATTTGTTCCAATAGAGCTACGTTTGGAATGCATGGCTCCGGCTTCAGCTTCTAAGTGACCGATGAGGAACACAACTAGCTAGAAGGCAGTGCTTGCCTCATTGCCAGAGCTGTTTCCCCATCTGGGTGCCCAGCTACAAGCTGAGATTCCAAGCCCCCAACGGTGGAGTGGGGGACTTGGTAAAAGTATCTTACCTTAGTCTGCTGATGTCAGCATGTGCAGAAGGAGACATCTAATTTGCTCTGTGACAGCTAATAATAATAGTAGCTAAGGTGTGTTGGGCCCTTTCCCTGTGCCAGGCTTTTTAAGTGCTTACTCTAGACTAACTGAATCCTCACAACAAATCCAAGAGATGGGTTTTATCAGGGATAAACAAATATCTATTATTATCTCCACTTTACAGATAATGAAACTGAGGCACAGAGAGGCTAAATAAATATTTTACCCTGCATCCATAAGAGAAATTAGGTGATATCAGATTTTCCAGAAATTTGCCTACAAACCTCGCCAAGCAAAGCTCTTCATGCTCTGCTGTTCTGGTATGAACATCTTGTGTTGGCAAGATCTGATGTAGATTACATTGAGCAGAACCCATTAGAGACTCTCTTTAAAACATGAAAAGGGGGCCTCTCTGATGTCAGGGACCAGTTTTCCATTGGCGCTCCATCAGTGTCGTGCAGCCCATCTGGATTCTGACTCTTCTTAGGTCCGAGGGATGCCGACTTGATTAAAAGAGATAGCAAGAACTAAGAACTTCTCTTGGTAGAAAGGTGTGGGGTGGAGAGGGTGGGCAGGGGAAATGAAAAGAAATGGAGAGAAAATTGTTTCAGTTGCCATTTATAATAATCTAGACCCAATCTTTCACTTTAGTAATAAAATCTTAGGCTCAATCTGTTAGGACCTGACCAGCGTGCTGGCTGGTTTGGGGAAGGGAGGGGCACTAACAGTGATTCTCGGCCTTTCTCCCACCAACCCTGAGTTTACCTCTTCTGCTTGCTTGGCTAAAGAACAAGTGAGTGAAGCTTAAAGGGTGACTGCGGCACAGGAGGGAAGGACGGAACTCAGAGGGCCCGCAGGAAGCAAACAGAATGGCCTCAGAGGGAGGGATGGGGCTCAGGCAGTGAGAAGTAACAGGAGGAAGGAAAGCCACAGAGATAGTTATTATTCAGAGACCACAGAGAGACTGGTTGGACAGTTTAAGTGGGAGATACAGTTGGCAATCTGGGCTTTCTCTTATAGCCCGGGGAAACCCGTGGAAAACTGAAAAGGAGGGCAAGACAGTTTTTGGAAGATGAATTCAGTAACGGTGTGTCAGGCTGAGAGGAGGACAGAGAGCAAGACCACAAGAAGACTGTGGAGGTGGTCAGTTTCAGGTGTCAGCAAGATTAGGCTGCAGAATCCAATCATTCATTCAAACACTGGTGCTGCTCTGAAGGTATCCTGTAATTGGAATGAATGGCCCCAGTCACTTGACTCTGAGAAAAGGAGATCATCACAGATAATCTGAGTGGGTCTGATTCAATCAGGTGAATTTTCCTTCCGGGAAAATTCCCACCTGTGGACTGCAGCGTCAGCCCTTGCCAGAGAGTTTCTGGCCTGCCCTTCCTGATGGCCTGCACTGTGGACTGTGGGCTTGCCTAGCTGGCCACAGCCATCTCATAAGCCAGATCCTTGCAATAATCCCCTACTATGTATCTCCTACCGGGTCTGTCTCTCTGGCTGAACCCTGACCGATGCAGTGGCAGACCACTCACTTGGTTCTGGACCAGGCAAAGGAAACTGGCCCAGATCTGAGATGGGAGAGGGAGAAGCAAAAACCAAGAGGACATGGGATGGCCTGTGGGTGTGGGGTGAGAGAAGTGCCTGGGGAAGCTGAGTAGCAGTGACCAGGGGACACAGGGAGCAAGCCTGGGTTCCTGCCCTCCATCTTCCACTAGTCACACAATTAACTCAATCTCTCCAGGTCTCTGAAAAACATCAGCTTGAATTCATACCTCCAAGATGTCTTCCAGCTCTAACGTTCTATGATTCTATGTCCTAATCAATTCACTACAAGAAGATCTCATCTTTGACAAAAAATGGGACTTTCTTCTAAATGAAGTAAATTTTCTCTCCCCAGAATGGCAATTCAGAGATTACAGGGTCAGTACTTCTCTACCTAAGTATCCAAGACTTAAAATAAATGAAGGGACCAAGGGAAGACTTCATGGGATCCCCAAACAGCAATGTGGGTTGATCAGCTGGTCCAGGTGCTGTAACTGAGGTTTCCAAGGCAGAAAGAATCACTTAACTTCTCTAAGGTCACACAGCTAGTAGGAGTGGAAAGGTGGGAGTTTGAGCCTCGACTAGGGCTCTCCCTCTTAACTAGAGTGCCGACTTTTTACTGCCAGGGTAGACCTACTGGGATTTAGTACCGGGAAGACGACCAGAGGAAGCTATGTGCAGCAAAAGGCAGCACTGGGAATCTCCTGACATGACACAGACAACATGGAGAATTAAATGAGCAAAGGCCTGTCCTCAAATTCCTGCCACCCTGATAGACAAAACTGCCAAATGTGGGTCAGTCCCTCCATGCCACCCTCTCGGTGCATTCTGAGGGCCACTGCACACACTCGTGTTCTTCACAGTCTGCTTCAACTGGAACATACTTCAGGTGTTCCAAAAATGGCTGCATGATTTTCTGGTTGGAAAGTAGGGCCCTAAAACTGGTAAGGAGACTTCCTACAGCTTCTAAAGCTGCATTTGCTGCAGTTGGCAGCGATTTCTGTTTCACAGTGAAAGCCACGCAGGGAGGGCTGGCTTCCCCTCAAAGTGTGCAGGGGGCTCTCACTTTGACGAGGATGAGTGGTGGTGAGGCTCCTGCAAGCCTACATCCATCCACCTGCAGTTGCTGAGCAGTTCCTATCCCTTTTTATGACCCTTATGCCATCAAGGGACCATTCATTCAACCAACATTCAGAAACACAGACTGTCACTGCTGCCTGTTGCCACAGCAGAGACAGAGGTCCTGCCCCTCAGGAGTTCCCAGCATCCAGCTCAAAAGAGAAGAATGCCACCTGGGTGATGGTATCTGGTTGAAGTCCTAAGGAGATGTTTGCTCTGAGAGTCCAACAGTGGGCCACCGGGGGTGGGAGTGGGGGTGGGGGTGGGGCAGACTGGATTTCCAGTAAAGTAACTGTCACACATTTCTCCAAGGCACTTGCCCCCCTTGTGGCACCTCTCCCTGGCACCTGATCCATGCATTTATCATCTCTGTTTGGTCTTCTGACTTCTACTCCTTTTCCATCAAACTCTTCCTTCTGGCCACCAGAAGGATGCATTTAAGATCCTGATCTGATTTTCTGGAAAACCAAAATGGGAGACATCACAATCCCAGACTTTAGCCTCTACTACAAAGCTGTCATCATCAAGACAGTATGGTATTGGCACAAAAACAGACACATAGACAAATGGAATAGAATAGAGAACTCAGAATTGGACCCACAAACGTATGGCCAACTCATCTTTGACAAAGCAGGAAAGAGAATCCAATGGAAAAAAGACAGCCTCTTTAACAGATGGTGCTGGGAGAACTGGACAGCAACATGCAGAAGAGTGAAACTAGATCACTTTCTCACACCATACACAAAAAGAAACTCAAAATGGATAAAAGACCTGAATGTGAGACAGGAAACCATCAAAACCCTAGAGAAGAAAGCAGGAAACAACCTCCTTGACCTCAACTGCAGCAATTTCTTATTTGACACATCCCCAAAGGCAAGGGAATCAAGAACAAAAATAAACTACTGGGACCTAATCAAGATAAAAAGCTTCTGCATGGCAAAGGAAACCTTCGATAAAACTAATAGACAACCGATGGAATGGGAAAAGATAGTCGCAAACGACATATCAGATAAAGGGCTAGTATCCAAAATCTATAACTCCACCAAACTCCACGCCCGAAAAACAATAATCTAGTGAAGAAATAGGCAGAAGACATGAACAGACACTTTTCCGAAGAGGACATCCAGATGGCCAACAGACACATGAAACGATGCTCAGCATCCCTCCTCATCAGGGAAATACAAATCAAAACCACAATGAGATACCACCTCACGCCAGTCAGAGTGGCTAAAATGAGCAAATCAGAAGGCTATAGATGCTAGTGAGGATGTGGAGAAACGGGCACCCTCCTACACTGCTGGTAAACTGGTACAGCCCCTCTGGAACACAGTGTGGAGATTCCTCAAAAAATTAACAATAGAACTCCCCTATGACCCAGCAATAGCACTGCTAGGAATTTATCCAAGGTGTACAAGAGTGCTGGTCCATAGGGGCACATGGACCCCAATGTTCATAGCAGCACTCTCAACAATAGCCAAATCATGGAGGGGTGCCTGGGTGGCTCAGTCAGTTGGGCGTCCAACTTTGGCTCAAGACATGATCTCACAGTTCATGGGTTCGAGCCCTGCATCGGGCTCTGTGCTGACAGCTCAGAGCCTGTTTCGGATCTTGTGTCTCCCTCTCTCTCTGCCCCTCCCGTGCTCACGCTCTGTCTCTCTCTGTCCCAAAAATAAATAAATATTTTTTTAAAAAATAGCCAAATCATGGAAAGAGCCTAAGTGTCCATCAACTGACGAATGGATGAAGAAGATGTGGTTTATCTGTACAATGGAATATTACAGGGCAATGAGAAAGAATGAAATCTGGCCATGTGTAGCAACATGGATGGAACTTGAAGGTGTTATGCTGAGCAAAATAGGTCAGGCAGAGAAGGACAATACCATATGTTTGCACGTATAGGTGGATTAGGAGGAACTTAACAGAGGACCATGAGGCAGAAGAAGGGGAAAAATAGTTGGGGAGAGGGAGGGAGGCAAACCATGAGAGACTCTTGAATGCTGAGAACAAACTGAGGGCTGATGGGGGTGGGGAGAGGGGAAGGGTGGTGATGGGTATGGAGGAGGGCACTTGTGAGGATGAGCACTGGGTGTTATATGGAAATCAACTTGACAATAAACTATTTTGAAAAACTTAACTATTGACAGAAAAAAAAAAAGATCCTGACCTGACTTTATCCTTTCCGTTTGCACAGAGATCTCTCCACTTCACTGCCCATCAGCATGTGGAACATTTTCACCTCCAGCAACTGCTTTCTCCACCCTGTGCTTTGGTCACCGAAAGCCCCCTGCCTTTTGCTTAACTCCAATTCTTAGTTACAGACTCAGCTCAGGCGTCATCTCCTCCAGGAAGCCTTACTTGATTATAAAATAGGACACTAAAAGCACTAACCCTCACTCCCTTCCTCCCTCTCCAGCTAAGGTGAGACTTCTGTGCTCATATAATGCTCTCTGCAGAAAACAGCTCTGTGGGGCCACTTACTTGTATTGTACCGGTGGACTTCTATGCTCACCTCTCCCACTGGACCTCAGCTCCATGAGGACAGGGACTATCTGACCTCTGAGCTTAATTTGGGACCTAGCACTGATTATGAAGTTAAGAGGAGACAGAAGGCACTAGCAAAGGCAGAACCACCAACAGGCCATAGGAAACTTGGGGTTCTGCCACTCCTTTGGTCACTTCTCCAAACCTTAATCCCATGCCTCAGTTTCCCCGCTGGGAAAGTGTAGGGGATGGGGGAGAGGGAGCAAGAAGAACCGAAGTTACTCAGGAGGCAGCAGCTTCCATTCATTAGCATTTGTAAAGGGCTCTGAGTGCCGCAGATGGAAGCGGCTCCGGCAGGCAGCTTGTTAGGACTAAAAATAGAGTTGTGTAGCACCTTCTCGACAGAGATCTCAGGAAAGGGTGGAAGGGGTGAGAAAGTAGGTAGCCAGGGGTGCAAGATGCTGACCAGGTCCTTGAAGGAAGTTACGCACCACAGTAAAACTACCATGGGAGATCCTGTGGCCTCCGCTGAGCGCCCCTCTCAACCTGACCCCCCTGCACGTACCATCTGTTCGAGAAGGTCAGGGGCAGGTGGACTGCCGTGCCTGGAGGCAGGGGACAGACTGTGGCCTTTTCACGGTCTGAGGACGGGACTACTGTCCCCAGACGAGCTGTCTTCACAGCAACGGCGGGCAGCGCGGCAGGGCTCCCGCCCCGGGCGGGTGGGCAGGTAGCGCAGCGACAGGGGGAGGCAAGCAGGGGCCCCCCGCGGTGTCTGAGGCCGCGGCGCTGGGGGTGTTTAGCGGGGCGGGGGCAGACAGCGGGGCTAGGGGTGGGACCGGGAAGAACCGCAGGGGGAGGGGTGAGAGGGCCCACGTCCTCCTGTGACTCAGGTCTGACTCAATGCCATTTCTGAAACAGCCTGGGGGGCGGGGGGGGGGGAGGTGTTTTTTCAAAATGACAAAACAGCTCCTTGTTCAGGGCAGCCCTGGAAGAGCTGCGGGCGTATGGGAATCACCCCGGGTCTCCCTCCAGCAAGGCTCTCGGCTGCCCACCCACGGGCGGCGGCGGCGGCCGCGGCGGCGAAGGGACCCCCGCCTCGCCGCCCTTGCCACCTGCCGCTGCCCGGGCGCCTGGCGGGGCGCGGGGCGACGGTCTCCCCAGCGCGAGGTGGAGCGCGCCGCCACCCCCGGCCGCGCCGAGAAGGAGCCTCGGGGAAGAGCTAAAAAAAGGGAAGGCGCTGCTGCGGGTGCAGCCGCCCGCCGGGGAAGGAATTCCCTCCGCCCGGGCGCACACGCGGCCCCCCGCCCCCGCCCCATCCTGCTCAGAAAAGATCGGATTCTGCCGGAGAGTAGGAGGCAAAGGAAGCCTCAATTCTAGCCACCGCCACCTTCCTCTCCCCGCCCGGATCCCCGAGAAAAGGGGAGAGGATTTCCCCCCACCGGATCTGGTGGGCGCAGCTTTGGGCCCTGGGGGAAGGAGGAGGAGGCTGATAACGCGGACCCGGCGGGCCGCGGCGCCCGGGGTGGCCTCCTGGGCTGGGACCTGGGGTAGGGGCGCACCCCTGACTCTCTCGGCGCCTCGCGGATTCCGGAGCCGCAGCCGCGCCCCGCCTGCCATCCGGATGGGTCCTCTCGCGGACTGAGGGCAGCGGCCGGGCGCCGGCGGCCGCCCAGAGTCGGCGGGGAGGCCCGTGCAATCAGCACACACGAACTTCACAGATCTCAATGTCCTAGCTTGCGGAGCGGGGTCGTGAGTCGTCTTGCTAGTCTCACACTCACGCTGTCGTCTCCCTTCGACAAAAGGTAAAACGGAAGCCTCAGAAAACGTAATTTATTGTCCCGCTTAGCTAAGAAAAAGGGCCTCAGACGCAAATCTTTGATCCCGTTTTGGGAACTTCCATTTGATTCCTAGGGCTGGGCCCTATTCTTTGGGGTCTTCCGTGCATTGAACATGTTGGGGATGCTTATCATGTAAGAGCAAGACGGTGAGGAGAGAAAGATGCGCAGGAGTCACTCTATGACCTCAAGGAACTCCCAGTTGAGTGAGAAAAGGAGAAAACAAAATTATAGATTAAATTCAGTGTAAACCACAGTGTTCTAAACACGGAAACAGTTTCAGTAACTTGCTCAGGTGTCAGGACTGTGGTGGCCTGGTCAGGATTTGAACCCAGACAGTCTGACTCCAGACCCCACCCACACATAACCACTATGCTAAAACGCCCCCCTTTTCCTTAACTATGGAGACTTAAGTGAGGGGGAGGGGGGAAGCGGATCACAAAACCATATTAGTATGCTCCCAATTAGAATACAGATAAATGCTCAGGGAAAAAAAAAAAAAAAAAACGACCAGGAGAATACATGTCAAAATGATGGGTGATTTTTGTTTTCTTCATTTTTTTTATAAGCTCCATATTTCCTGCACTGAACATGAATTTTATAATAAAAAGGAAAGCAATAAATGTTATTAAAGTACAGCTTGAATGCAAAGCTTCCAAAAGATGGTGTGGCTCGAGTTTGCCCGAATGGAAGAGGAGTGGTTAGTCCAGTGGGAAGAATGGGAAGGGCACCCCAGGGGAGAGAACTGAGTACCCCAGGGCTGCAAAGTCAAGGCAAGAGGTCAGAGGCCAGCAAGGAAGTCTGCACCACAGGAGCAAAGAGGGGGAAAGAGGAGGAGATGAGGCCTCAATCACATTTCTTGGGAAGCCCCCTCAGATAGAGAATTCCAAATCCTCAATAATGTCCTAGGACCTTTCTTGAGGGGTCAGTTCCCTTGGGGGATCTAAGGCAAGCAGTCCGGGAGTGGGCTGAAATTCCTGAAGGTTGTAATTGTGTTATAAATCTTTTTCTGTCTTTGCCAGTGAAAAGGCTGCATGTAGGACATTAGACTTTGTCAACATATTTGGGTCAGAAAGTGCCCACGTGCTGGGTGGAAATCACTGAGGATGGGCTGTTCCCATGCACATTTTCATTAATCTGGCCTTGGTGTCGTAACTCAGTTTTACTCTCGCTCAGATCCGAGCCTGCAAAGACATTCCATCAATAACCCCAGGGGCACCATGCTGCCCATCTCTCTGCGGTCCCTGGGCACACCAGTTCCAATATCAGCCTCGTCTTATTAAAGCACTAGATTTTCAGGTTGTAAGGCAGGTCTTGTCCTCCATACCCAGCCCAGGCCTCCCAAAGCACCCTGGTCCCCCTTTTCCTGCTGGACAACCCTGGACAAAGGCCAGCTCACTGCTCCTCCCCCTCCTGGCCCCAGCTCTCTCAGACACATCCTGACCCCAAGAGCTGCAGCATTCAGGGCTCAGGATGCAGAGATGCAGCATTTCCACAGATCCTGAGTTCCAGGCTGGAAATAGAGGGGCCTCTGCTTACGTCATTGCATGAAATTCACCATCTGCCACTTGAACAAGAGAGACTCAGGGATGTTTAATGTGAAAACACGGCTCTTACTTGGGCAACTGACTGTACTTCAGAGTGAGGACCTCAGCTGGCATGTTAACCCTGGGACCTGGGTTACCTGTATTAGGGATCTGACCTAATATTGGCCTACTACGTGGTAAATAGTAATAGCTCTACTCTCTTTAAGTAGGTAGCCCTGTGCACACACAGACCACAGAGAGCAGGACCCAGCCCAGCCTGGCCCCATCTGGGGTTAATCTGGCTGCTTGACAAGTGGCTGGGGGCACAGCCAAAGGATCAGGGAGAGCTGAAGTGACCGTCTCTGCCATCAGAGTCACCACCACCACCACCACCATCACCACCACCACCACCACCACCACGTCAGTTTTCCTCTTCTTCCTTTATCTGCCTCTTAGGTGAATGTGAGGAGCTCTTGCAATAATCTTCAAAACTCTGAAGTGTCTATTTTACTGCTGCTGGAGAAAGGAAAGCCCCGCCCTGGTTTCCCCTTCTTCCCTTGACTTATTAATGAGCAGTAATGGTGTTTGGGGGTAGTCTTTCATCTGCTGCCTGTAATTTTTGGTAGCTTGGATTTGTTCATCTGCCTCCAAAACTCCAGGAGGCTGGAAGGAGCTGCCTTCTGGTGGGGGTGCCTGTTTTATGTGCTGCCCTCTAGGGATCCCTGGACGGATGTGTCAGTGGAAGAACTGGGTTTTAGTCTTCTTCCTGTTTCCCATAGCACTCAGCCCAGAGTTGTGTACACAAACTCCCCTGAACTCCAAACCTATCTGTCCAACAGCCTACCTGACGTCTCCACCAAGTTATCTCATACTGGAAACTCAGCACTTCCAAAAAACTCATCGCTGCCTTCAGCCACCATTACCTGGAGACCTGCTCTTCCCTGTCTCAGTTAATGAGGTCCTTCCAGTGGCTCAGGTCAAAAATCCTGGTGGTGTCTATGATTCTCCTTTCTCTCACCCCCACACTGAATCCATCAGGAAATCCTCTCCCATTGCTCGCTCTACTCTTCTCGAGCCATATCGGCTTCCTTATAGGTCCTCAAACATACCAGTCACTCTCGCCTTGTGGCCTTCTGCACTGGCTGGTCCCTCTGCCTGGTTTTTGTGCCCTCTTGGCATCCTCTTTGCTTAAACGTCCCTTTCTCCATGAGGCCCATCCTGCCACTTTATTTAGATGGAAAACCTCCCCCATGCCAGCATCTCTAATCTCCCTTGTTCTGCTCAAATTTTTTTCACATTGGAATTACTTCCAGAAAGCTATATAATATGCTTATGTAGATTTTTTCAGTATATGTCTCTATGTTTATTTTTTAGTATATGTCTTCCCTACGAGAAAGTAAGCTCCACAATACTCAGAGCTTTGCCTGTTTTGTTCACTGATACAACCCCAGGACTTAAAACAATATTAAATGTTTAAGGAATGAATAAACGCGTATTGGTTTGAAGTGAAGGGTGGTCACAGGCCCATCCATTTCCCTAGGAAGCCATGCCCCTCCAGTTAGTCTGGCCTCCTTGAGGCTCTGGTAAGGAGATAAGGAGCTGTGGATACACAGGAGGAGGGCATGAAACTGAATGGGGTCAAGAGGATGATAAAACAAGTCACAGGCTGGGAGACAATCGTTGCAAAAGATATAGCTGATAAAGGACTGGTATCCAAAATATAGAAAGAACTCTTAATGCTCAACCATAAGAAAACAAACAACACAGGGGCGCCTGGGTGGCTTAGTCGGTTAAGCATCCGACTTTCGCTTAGGTCATGATCTCGCGGTTCGTGGGTTCGAGCCCCGCGTCGGGCTCTGTGCTGACTGCCAGCTCAGAGCCTGGAGCCTGTTTCTGATTCTGTGTCTCCCTCTCTCTCTGACCCTCCCCTGCTCACGCTGTCTCTCTCTCTCTCTCCTAGAAATAAATAAAAACATTAAAAAAAAGAAAAGAAAACAAACAACCCAATCTAAAAGTGGGCAAAAATCCTGAACATACAGGTTACCAAAAAGATATATTTATGGCAAATTTTTTTAAAAAGCTAAAGACCATATCATTACCAAATTGCAAACTAAAGCAACAATGGGATACTACCACATGCCAATGAGAATGGCCAAAATCTAGAACACTGACAATATCAAATGCTGGCGGGGAGGTGGAGCAATAAGAACTCTTGTTCATCATCACTGGTGGGAGTGCAAAATGGTACAGCCACATTGGAAGATAGTGTGACAGTTTCTTATAAAACTAAACATACCTTTTCCATATAATGCAATCATCATGCTCACTGATACTTACCCAAAAGAGTTGAAAACTTATGTCCACGTAGAAACCTGTACACAGATATTTATAACAGCTGTATTCATAACTGCCAAAACTTAGAAGCAACCAAGATGTCCTTCAGTAGGTGAATATATGAATAAGCTGTATTACATCCAGACAATGGGATGTTATTTCAGTGCTAAAAAGAAATGAGCTATGAAGTCATGAAAAGACACAGAGGAACCTCGAGTGCCTATTACTGGGTGAAAGAAGCCAATCTGAAAAGGCTACATACTGTATGAGTCCAACAATATGACATTCTGGAAAAGGCAAAACTACGGAGACAGCTAAAGAGATGAGTGGTTGCCAGGGGGAGGGAGAGATGAATAAGTGGAGCTTAGAGGATATTTAGGGCAGTGAAACTCTTCTGTAAGATCTTGCAACGATGGATATGTGTCATTATACATCCGTCCAAACCCACAGAATGTACAACACCAAGAGTGAATCCTGATGCAAACTATGGACTCTGGGTGGTAATGATGTGTCAGCATAGATTCACTGATTGTAATGAATGTAACATTCTGGTCCAGGGCTTTGATAGTGGGGGACAAGGTATAGGGGAACTTCCTGTACTTTCCACTCACTTTTGCTGTGGACCCAAAAGTATTCTAAAAAACAAAGTCTGCAGAAAATATTGAATGGGCCACAGGTCTTTCCAAGCAGTAGATTAGCAGGCTCTGAATGGCCCCTTCTCACCTATCCAAAGAAGCCCATGGTCACTGCCAGAGAGGGAGCTTTGTTCTAAAACAACCCTCATCTCAAAAATCTTGGCATCGAGATGGCTCTAGATGGGGTGGGGGGTGGGGAGGACACCCAGGAACATGCTCTGTAGTTGCCCTGGACTTGTTCCTTTCCTGCTCCGCTAGAGAATGAGGACAGGGACATCCAAGAGAGACTTTCTGTTGCTGCTTTTGCGCCCCCAGTCCCAAAGTCCCAGGAGAAGCAGAAACCTTCAATCCCCTGAAACACTGCTGGGTCCTGGGGGTTAGAGGTAGAGAAACAGAAAAGCAAGAGTAGCTGGGACAGGGGACCCCAGAAGCAGGAATGGGAGTCTGGCCTCTGTCTAGAAGCTGAAGTCACACAAGCCACTGGATTTCTCTCCTTTCTTGACCCTCTTATATTTAGCAGATCAGATCTCATAGCTGAGTACTTCTGCCCGAAGGACAATTCACATCCAGGCCTGGGCCCACATTTTGTCATCCTCATCTCTGTATTTTCACTCTTGCCTCTCATGGATACTGAAGGATCAAAAAAGGCCTTTCTGGAATAATAATAGTCAACACAGATTTAGCACCAAGAGATTTACATATATTATCTCATTTAGTCCTTGTACCATTCTTATAACATAGGTACTATTATGTATGAAATCAAGCTACTTGCCAAAGGTAACAAAGCTAGAAAATTGTGGAGTCAGGATTTGAACCGGAGTCTTTCTAACTCAAAAACTACCACTTACTGCCAGTAGAGATAAGCAATGCGTGTACTACACAAAAGCCTCCCAGGCAAGGTCATGACTGAGGGGCTGAAATCCAGCTCCTGCTCCCCTGGCCAAACCATGCCTCCTGGCCTAGGGATGAATCAGGCCAAAAGAGGGGACTTGTTTCTGTAGTTCGAGCAAAGGTGTTGAGTATGCTGACCACAGCCTGCATATCTGCAAGGAGCAGGTAAAGCCTACTCCCTCCAGACAGGCCAGGGCCACATGTAAGTTTTCCATTAGGACAGGGAAAAGGGAAAGAAGTCAAAAGCCTTTTTCTAAGTACGCTGGAAAACAAACAGGCAGAAAAGTATTATTTCTGTTACTAGGTAGGAAGGCAGTGCCTCCAAACACTTTCAGTCTCCCTGCCCATTTACCCAACAGCTACTTGATTTCCTGGTCCAGACTGGCTCCAACCCTGATTTCTGACTTCCAAATTCTTTTTACTAGTGTAGGAAAGATTAGACACTTTAGAAAGGGGAGAATTCCTACCGGCAAAGTTAAACTATAGCTTAAATTGAGCAAGTTTTCACCAAAATCATCCTTCCCTGGGTGGGTATGAAGAGAAAGGGGCAGGAAAATCTTCCAAATTCTCGATTGTTCTTCTTAAACCCTCTGCAGTCCTAGTTATGTATTTTTTTCTTTCTTTGTCATTGTCAGCCATGGAGGAAAGGATGAAGAGGAAAGATGTAGGATACAACTTCACATTTTCCCATACAGTCTCATCAGTGTAACATTTAAAGTAACGCTGCATACAGAGCTGCAGATTAAATATATTATACCCTATGCAACATCACCACTGCCCACCTCCCAAATTTTATTGAGAAAGTAATGTTGTCCTTAACACACTGACACTCATTTTAACTCTTCAGGGATGAGAGTTCACCTGCAGCCTGAGGGATGCATGTGGAATGGGGAAGGGCAGTCCCAGATCTTGACCTTGGGGAGGGTGTGTGTGTGGGGGGGGGGGTGGGCAACAGGGGCTGGCCTATTGCATAAGCTTCAGGAGGGGTAGAGCCTGGACCTTTCCCTGCTCCTCTGTGTTCTCCTCTCAGTTGCCTGGTTATCACATTTGTCCCTCCCCAGGGACCCCTCAGCTTGCTAAGCAAATGGAGATGCCAAACCCAGCCAAGAATTCTAGGTCTTGATGTCTCAGTCCCCTAATTAGCTCTACAGTCTGACGGGGAGGTCTACCTCCACATCCTGTGGCTGCTACTGGGGGGGGGGGGCGGGGGAAGGGAAGCGTGCAGGCTATCGATACACTGATGCTAGAAGCACAGACTCTCCATCTCAACGGCTGAAGGAATTTCAGTTAAAAGAAAATAAGGTCAGGATAAGGGAAAGGAAAAGAAGTCAAAAGTCCCCTTTCTAAGAACCTGGGAAAATGAAGAGGCAAAAAATTATTATTTCAATTACTATGAAAATGTATTTTATTAGAAGATGGGGATTCATCATTGACACTCAAAAGCCCGAAAAGCAATATCCAGGACTATAATACCCCCGTCTCCATGCAGGGAGAATGAGTTATTAAATTGGAAGATGAATGTTTTGCAGTTCAGTTAACTGCATCTGTTAAAAAAGAGTTATAAACTTGCTCCGGATCCCCAACCTCTCCCTGTGAAAGCTGCCTCTTGCTAGCCCCCCGACCCTCTGTATCTGCGAGGATCTTGACCCCTCCCCTTTCACATTTCTATGGCATAGAAAAATTCAAGAGTTACAAAAAAAAATCAGCAAATTAAATGGAAACCAGTTTTTTTATTATTAAAAAAAACCAGTTGCATATAGTTCAATTGTTGCAAAGTGCGACAATGTAAATGCGGTGCATTCTTATGTATAACAGCTTTTCCTTCCGCTCCCATGGCAGCCTCAATAACGCTGCACTTCTGTTCTGCATGAATAAATATGTATAAAATGAAACGCGGCAAAGAACTAAAATCCGATAACTGAAAGATACCATTTCTTAGGTTCTGGGAGCAACATGAGGCACCAGCTTTTCTGATTCTTTGGTATTTATGTGAGGAACCATTGAAATGATAATGTGGAATTTATTATTTTTTTCCAGGGGCAAGTAATTTTCAGTTGCTCATCAGGGCTTTAAGAAATGGAGGGTGTGGTGGTCTACCTCCCCATGTTGTTTTTGAGTTGGGGTCTCTGGCTGCTTTCCTGCTCCCCCATTTGGGCCATAGACCCACAGCCTCTACATCTTTATCCTTCAATGTGTTGGGAGTCAATCCTGTTAGTGAAATAAAGAATTTATCCCTTGGAGCCAGCTGTGAGCAGCCTTTTCACCAGTAGGACTCACGTGCAAAATGATTCTCCAGCTCTCTCTCTCTGTCTCTCTCAACGGGAGCCAGGGCACTGGCTGTTAAGCACAACTCCCTGCCCCCAAAGGTTGTCAGGAAATCTTGTGGGGTATTATTTTAGTTATAATCTTAAATACGAGACCTTTTTAAAAGAGAAACTTACAAATTCCAGCACTGTCTTGACCCTGGCACAATAGTTGGAACCCCGTTCACAGTCAGTCTTGACGTGCTCCTCTGCTGTCTGGGAGGGCTAAGGAGCCATGGCCAGGGTGTCCGGTGCCAACTGCCATGACCCCCTCTCCTGCTCATCTACCGTTCACCCTGTCCTGAAACTGGCCAAAGTCGCAGCTAAGCTTCAGAACACACCGCAGGCTCTCCAGATCTTGTGGCATTACTCTTCCCTCCACCTGAGACGCTTTTGCCAACATCTGTCGATGTGGTCTTCCTGGCTTTCAATATTCTGCTCCAATGTCCTTTAGGGTGTGACCACTGCTTTTTATTATTACACAGTTCCTATGCGTCAGGCATTCTGCACTAATGTGCCTCCTGACACTGCCAAGTTCCTCCAAGGCAGGAGTGAGATCTTAATGACTTTCCCCATCACCGGCACACAGTGTCCACAGTGAGGTTCAGCCAGTGTTTGTTGAAGGATTGAATGAATGAATTACTCAGAACAGACGGTATCCAGCTCATTCTCCAGCTTCTCAGGATTTCTCTTTAGGCCGCATTCCAGGAAAGGATTTACATGAGATTACTTGGGAGCACTTGAGAAGCCAGAAACTCAGGAAGGAGGTCATGATCCAATGGTGCAGGGGTGACACGTCCCATCTCTACCTCAGCTCAGAGCCCAGGGGCCCTTGACAAAGATGCCTCACTGATGCCAGGGTATGCTCCAGCACTTAGGTGGGTAAATAACGTATATAAACTGCAAGTGGAGGAATGAGCTAGAAATCATTTCCGCCACCACTTAAACATGACGTCTCAGCTGAGACCTCAGTGTCCAGGGAGCAAAGCCACACCTGGTTTGGTGGGCAAAACAACGTAAGCAAATTTCCGTGACATTAAGAGTAGAAAGGAAGACTTCAAGGTTCCATAGATCCTCTCCTTCTGCCACTGTGTGACCCTAGGCCACTTACGTAATCTCTCTTATCTTTAAAATGGAGATAACAATGGCACCTCCTTCCTACTGCCTTTGGGAGGGGATCTAAATGCAAATTACATAGCGCATGTCTGGAACAGAGAAGCCCTCCATAAACATTAGCTATTTTAAATCTTTTTTTTTTTTAAGTTTATTTATTTTGAGAGAGAGAGAGAAAGAGCACAAGAGGGGGAGGGGAGAAAGTGGGAGAGAGGATCTAAGCAGGCTCCATGCTATCAGCACAGAGCCCCCCCATGTGGGGCTCGAACTCATGACCTGAGCTGAAACCAAGAGTCAGATGCTTAACTGACTGAGCCACCCAGGTGGCCCATTAGTGATTTTAATTATGGTTTCAGTTTCAGGGATTTTATTCTGCCCCATACATATGTTAAATAAATGGACATCATGTTTTGAACCTTTTTTTCCCCTCTAAACCCAAACCTGAGCCCCTCAGCCTCAGGAATAGGTTTCTGAGCCATTTCAACTGTTTTAGTGGCTCAAAAACTTTTCACTCCCTCCCCATCCTTGGATGTACATACTGATGAGGTCGGGGGACTTTGGAATAAAGGGACTATTAGTGTACAACAAGCATATAATTAAAGAGCTGCTTTTCCTAAAATTCAAACCTGAGGGACAATATGAAATTCATCTGAGCCTTCTAGGTTGGATGGTAATCCTTGGAACTTTTGTGCCTTCAAGAGGTTGGGCTTCTTTGCCCTTAAATAACCCAACCCAACCTAGGTACTGCATTCGTGTACATGGCTGGCCAGAGCTGGGACTTATTACAGTCTCCACAGCCAAACTGCCGAGAAGCCAGACTGGGCGGAGAGAAGAGGGGCACAGGTTCCAGACACAGTGCCCTGGAAGCCTGTGGCTCCCCAAGCCAGTCGAGTGAGCTCAAGTTGGGGAGCCCACCTACCCTGTCTTGCTGTCCTGTTAGGAAACCTGCTGGGGACAACTGAGCATGTGGGCAGCTGGGGGCTTTCCTCAAACTGACAACAGCTTCTTGATGTAACTGTAGAACATGTAAGTTCTGCTTACATAAACACTGCCTCAGTGACGCCTGCAGTGTGGGATGCTCACTGGAGAAGAGGCAGACACAGGGTGAAAGGACAGCTCCCCTACCACGACAGAGGGGGACATTTGTCCATCCATCTGTCCAACCACCCATCCATCCATCCAGCTAGCCAGCCAGCCACTGTGTATGGCTCAGCAGTAACTGGGAGGCACAGAAGAAGGCAGTGCAATCAAAGGGCCTATGCTCAACTTTGTTCCCCACCACCCATCTCGTCCCACATTCCCTTTAAAAATTTTTTTAATGTTTTTTTTTTTTTTTAATTCATTTTTGAGAGACAGAGAGAGAGGGAAACACAGAATCTGAAGCAGGCTCCAGGTTTTAAGCTGTCAGCACAGAGTCCGACGTGGGGCTTGAACTTAGGAGCTGTGAGATTATGACCTGAGTCGAAGTCAGAAGCTTAACGGACTGAGCCACCCAGGCGTCCCCCCACACTCCCTTTTAAAAGAGATTTGGCTGGGGAAGGAGACTCTTGGGGTCTCCCACGCTACTGAAGGCTGGGTGTGTGTAGACGAATCCATCATGGGTACAGGAGGCTGCCTACATCAGCAACTCCTGGGAGGGGTGGAGCAGAGAGAGTGGGTGAGCATGGCAAGGGAGAAAGGGGCTAAAGCTCCCCCGACCCCCTATGGAAGGTTAGAGAATACAGTCGTAGGAGGGCATTTGGGGGCCTCTGCTTAAAACCTACACTGCAAGTCAAATCTGTATGGCAACTGAGGGAGGGGCTGGAGGGTGGGGGATGTTCAGAGGGCTCTGAGAGGGGGCGGGACCAGGTGGTACCGCAGAAGGCACCTGTCTCTGGGTCATACTTTCTCGCTTTTCTGCTCAGTTTACCTGACACGCCACATTAATGAGATCACTACCAGCAGAGGCTCTGAGTCATCTGATTGCTCAGTTCGGATCACAAAGAGGACAGGAGGGTGCCTGGTGCTCCTGGAATCAGAACCAGCTGAGAGGAGGGTCTCCTGCCTCCCTCCTCGAGGCTGCTCATAGGAGCCCTTCATTCCTAGCCAGCCCTGAGCCGAGCGCCAGAACTATCGAGGGACAGTCCCTGGCTTCATCACGGGAAGCTTACAGTTCCTGGAACAGAGCGGCAAAGTGAATACCCAGGCCAGGCTGGAAGCCCAGGGGAACATACCCCTCCTTCCCAGAGTGTTCTTGCTCTTTAGCTATAGTCATTATGGTCAAGCCACCATGGCCAGACCCTAAAGGCTGTAAGGGGCCATTCAGAATGACGCTGGTCTCACTTCTTACTAGGGCTACAAATTACGGCTCTTGTTCCCAACTCAGTGTGCCTATGGGTCCACCCATGGTACTTCCTTTGTGTACTGGGTTTCTCGGGGCAGAAAGAGAGGATGGGCCCTTCCTCGTGGGAAAGGATCTGCTATAGCTAATGTTCCCTTGTGGGCTCATTACAGCTGCAGGTGAGGAAAGACAGCAGGCCACACAACGAGAGTTCATATCTCTGGAAAGGCACTCAACAAGTTTCCATGTGATATGTCTGCTTCTGGACTGTCTAGCCCACCAGACTGGGCACTCCCCAGAGGCAGGACTTGACCTTAGACATCCTTGTACTTCTAAGCCTCGCCCTGGGCCTGGCATACATACAAGGCACTCCATTAGTGTGTCGTGGATACATGAATCAGTTAGTTAATCAGAGAGGATAGGCTTTCAGCGAGAATGTCAACAACATGAAGCCTCAAAAGATGTGAAAAAACCCCGCAGATTATCAGGTTCTAACTCTTCATTTTACCAAGAGAAAAACAGGGATCCAGAGAGGTTAAGCCACATACTCAATCCCACACAGCTAATTTGGGGCAGGCCCAGGACTACTACCCACATGTTCTTGTGCAGCCTCCTGCTGGTCAGGAAGGACAGTGAGCACAGAGCAGGGGTGTTTCCTGCAGGGAATGGTGTGATTCTAGCCCTTGGGGTACACATAAAGAAAACCGCGTGATTCAAAACACGTCTGTCGCAGCTATGCAATGATCTCTGAGATTTGATCACTGATCGGTGGAAGTTTTAATTACCAAAATCTCTTCATCCGCCCCCACAGAATAAAAGAAGAAATATCTTCTGGTATGTTTATTTTATAAAATATGGTAACATTCTACATCACACAGAGAGGCATGCTGCATTTGTATAAAAAGGTGGTGCGAACACCATTTTTTGTTCTTGCAGCTGAAAATACTGTTCAGATTGCTGCATGCACTTAAGTTTGGCTGCAAACTGGAATACATGCACCCACAGGTGGGCCCGGGAAAGGGGAGGCTGAGGAGGAGAGTGTGGCCAGCTGTCTATGGGCCTGCATTCCTCCCTCTGGACTCGAGCGTGGGAGGGACAGAGGACAGCACATGATGGGACAGAGCAAGAAGCAGGGGCCTGTGGCCTTTGGGATGACTCAGCTGAGGAGACAGGAGCCCCGGTCTGGCTCCACCTGCCAGTGAGCACTGGGTCACCTTGGCCACTTGTCCTCTGTCCCTGCCCTATCTACTTTGAGGGGTTTTGTGAGAGTCAAATGACATGTGAACTTATTTTGAGAGGCTCAAACGGCTACATAAATGGGAGGTGTCATTATTCTGTAAGAAACATGCTGCTGGGGCTACGTAGTGACACCTTAGAGTTTAAAAGGAAAAACTGTTCAAACTGCTCCCAAGTCCACTACTACGTTATGTTTTACGCCTGGGCCGCATTGCTATGTTCCTGATACAGAGGCCTTTTAAGAGCAGAGTCCACATCCGGTCATGGAGCAGGCACAGGTGAGCTCTAGGAGATAGACCTCTCCTGTGCCCTTGTCCCACCCTTGCTATTCACACTCAGGGCCGGGCAGCTCTCCTCACTTGCCCCTCTTCCTCCTCACGACCCAGAGAGATGCGCTGGAAGAGGCCTCTCTCCTCATGTGCAGTGGGCATTGCAGAGACAGGGCATGGGGTGCCCAAGGTGGAGCAGTGAGAGAGGTCATAAGCCCAATGGGACTCGGGTGGGGAAACGCCCCAATCCCAGACTCTGCTCAAAGCAAGTGGTTCTCCTGCCCCATCAAGGGATTTTGTAGGCCCTGGGACTGAGCCATGTCCCACAGAGAAAGGAAAGTGTTGGCCTGGGCCTGCTTGCTCAAACTCAGGCCTACCCCTCGCCTTTCCACCTCTGCTCTGCTTGGGGGAAGGGGGTATGAAAATTGGGCGCTGCTGGCAGAGTCTCCCGGACTTCCCATAGCTTCCGGATTTAGTCTGGCTGGGTCACTGAGAGTCACTGGCAGACTAGAAGGCAAGAGGAGGGAGAAGCCTAGATATTCCTACCCCTTCTTTTGGTGCCAGCGTCTCTGGCCTTGGCTGTGTCTGCTAGGCCCTACAGGGCTCCAGCATCCCCAGGGCTACCCAACCCGTAGACTGGTAATGCCACAGCCTCCCTTGTCCCTCAGTCTGGGGTATCCGTGGCTTCCTGGTGTTGCCTCCTGTCCTCCCTTCAGCTTCTCAGACCCCTATCACCTGCAAAATCAATTCCCTGCAAGAAATCACCTCTGTTTTCACCGATATTGGTTTCCCGCTGACCTGATGGGATCCAGTTGGTGACAACTTCAGTCCTGAGAGCTGACACCCTCAGTCCTGAGAGCTGACCTGGTCACTGAAGGCGGCGGTGGCCCTCTGGCCTGATGGAGGACTTGAGCTTTCTCTGGTGTCTGGCGGTTTCCAACTTGTAGGCCTTCACACAGGGGGGACCAGAGCCTGTCAGACTGGTGCTCTGTATAGCTACTGTATTTATTTGTTCACTTTCCTCTTCTCTGTCCCCTTCTACTGGGCTGAGAGCACCCTGAAGGTGGGAGTATCACAGCTGTGTATCCTCACCGCCTAGAGCCATGCCGGGTATCCTAAGGGACACCTAAGCAGGGTTCTCTCCATGGGGCAATGCCTTTCCTTTGGGGTTCATTCCCTCTCCTTGGGACCACCCCTCCTAGAAGTGCTATTTATTGCTGCTTGGGACACACTTCATGAAATCCTTTTGGGATGACCCTGCCCATGACAGTGATTAGGAATGAGGCTCTGGGCTTTAAGACCAGGCTCTGTCACTTATTGCTTGTGTGGTTGCTAGTGGGTGACTTAACCTAGTCCCAAGTCACTTAATCTCTCTAAGCTGGAAGTGGCTACCCCATCCTAGGGTTGTAAGAATTAAACAAGGTAGTACTTGGGTGCTGAACTCCTGGCCTCATTATCACCATCATCATGGTCGCCATCATCATGGTCGCCATCATCACCACTGTGGCCATCACTGGAAGAGTCTCAGCCCCACAGGATGGATGGAGGAAGGGAGCTCAGGGGGCTTTGGTGGCTACTCTGGCTTTGCAGATGTCACTAGTTTCATGTGAAGATCGCATACCAGCCCCTATCTCCTCAGCTACTCTGCTGCTTCTATCCTTTCCCTTCAATTTTTCATTGAAACGAAGCATTGAGAACTATGATCAAGCCTGTTTCTTTGAAAAGTAGGAAATGGAAGCCCAGAAACATGAAGTAGCCTTGCCACAGCCAGCCAGCCTGTTACCGGTGGAACTGAGAGGACTCCTGAGTCAGCCCTGGAGATGTGGCTAGTACTGTCCACAGTGAGGCAGTCCCCGAGTGACCAGGGACCAGGAGAAGCTTGCCAAGGGCTCCACTGGCTGAAGGGTAGTGGAAGTCTCTCCTTCCTGACCTTACAGGTCCAGGGTTGGAGTGGTGATGGGGAGTATGCCGTGGCGTTTCATCTGTGTGGATGGTGATGTCACCATGCCCTGCTTTCATCACGGGTCTGGGACAAGTAAAAGGGGGAGGAAACAGAAGGTAGCTGGTGGGGCTATGAAAGTGTGCCAATCATATCCTTTTATTCTATGTCCTGATGCTTTGATATTTTGGGGGGCTCGCTGGCCCTCAGGGCACTGTCCCACTCAGAGCTAGCTAATTCCTGAGAACAGAGCATGACTTTCATAGGCTAACCAACCAAACTAGAGTCCTTACCCCTCAACCGTCTCCTTTATCACACTCTGAGCCACTACCCCCTAACCTAATCTCCCCAGGGCCAGCTACACAGGACTTGGGTTGGCCCCTATGCCCTAGAGCCTGCTGAAAATTATTCAAACTAGCCGCTCTAACACCCGTTTACTCCTCCTCCCACAACCCTCCTGTGGCAGCCACAATAAAGGTTTCTTGTCCACATTCCCTGTGCCTCCTGGCTGACCCTGGTGCTTTCCTGTGTGGTGCTGCACGGCCTTCTGCCATGCCTTCTGTTTCTAGGGATGTGTATGTATAAAAATGTTTCTTTCATGACTGTTGTTTTTGTGTCTGTCTTATTACACCTGCTTAAAACAAATCCTGGGCACCTTTGAAACAATGAGGGCTCCCATACACAGCAGAGATTATGATGCTTATGTAGAGGTTCAGAAATTCAAGACGTGGAAAGATCCTTATCACACCTTAATTATATCCTTGAGCCAAACCCTTTCTGATGTGGGATCAACTCCTGAGAGCCAGCAGGAGTCTCTTCACTCTTTCATGTTGAGGTGACTGTGAATAGTGCTTGTCATCACCACCGCTGTCTGCACCACGCACACACCCCCTCTGAACACTCCCAGATTACTCGTCCAATACTGGCTGCTCAAAAGCTGACACCAGCAACCTCGTTGTGCCCCATGGGCTACCACCAGATCTCACATCCCCACCCCTGCATTTCTCTCCAGGGAAGATTGTATCTGCACACTAAAAAAAAAAAAAAAAAAAAAAGTTGAGCCGAAGATGGCACAAAATTAGTTCCTTCGACAGACAAATTTGCTCCTGAAACACTCTGCCAACCTGCTAATGAGTCGTCTTGAACCCTGCGCGGTGTTACCTCTAATTTTGCAGCCTGCTAGAATTTGAGTTCTGTGGACAGCCTCACATTTGGTTTGGAATTATAGGCTGAATTGCTGCTCACTCCTATTATTGTGCTGTCAATCTTGTACTAGCACATTATAATATGGTACACTGCATGCATCTGTTCTGTATATCACGGGCCCTTATTGTCATTTGTTGAATCATTTCCTCTTATATGATTGTTAAGCAATTATTTCATCTCAGGCGGCTTAAATTTTGATTACTGTATACTATTTGAGGGGAATACAAAAAGGGGGGGAAGACTCCACTATTGGCCGATTTCACCAGGTCTCAGCTCTGGTGTTCGCGAACATGTATGTTGAAGTGCAAAGGCTCCCTCACACCTGGACACGTGCCCTTGAATCCGAGAAGGGAGCTGCGGAAGGGGATTACTCAAGTAGACACACATTGTTGGCTCAAGGGCTGAGGAGTTAACAAGTTTGGAGGCAACTGCAGAGGCGTAGAAAGGGTCCCTCTGTTTCTCATCACTGGCAGTTCCTCTAGCTCCCATGGTGCGGAGAGAGCTCGCACGACAGATCTTAAACACAGGGGCCTCTCTGAAACACATATGGAATGCACCTGGTTCTACCACCTAGTTAGGAGCAGTTATGAAGGTTGAAGAGCTGCTATCTGAGATGCATGGCCCAAATCTATGAGATAGACTCTCCTAATTAACAAGACAAGGAAGACTAGAAAGTTGCTAAAGCTACCTGGCAGGGCTTGGAGCCCGCTGTCACCACCAGGGATGATAGCATTTCCTTCTCTGCAGAGCCTATTATAATGTCAGGACATGCATTCCAGTGGGATGGGGGAGTGCACTGGCTCTTAGGCAGCAGCAAGTGCGAATTGTGGCCATGGCTCCAGCTGGGAGGTTAATCAAGGAAGAGCCAATTGATGAGATTCACTGAGTTCACAAGTCACAAAAGGGAAAAGGGAAACGGTCAGCATCCATTCTGAGGGTAGCATCTGTCTCCTTGACTTGGACATCCCCCCAAAGCTCTGAGTGCTTTGACTTCCTTTTAACTCCTCTGAGTATGCTTCTCACTGTCCCCAGCCTCTACATAACCAGTTCAAATCCACACTACCTCCATATTGTCCTGATGTCCTCTCCTTAATTCTGCTGCATCCTCTGATGTGAATTTTGGCCTCCATGTCTTGGCTCACCCTATCCTCCCCCTGCCATGTCTGAAATGCCTTCCCTTTTCTCTCTGCTCATGTAATTTCTACCCATCCTTCAAAGTGCAGCCAGGTTTACCTATTCCAGGAAGCCCTGTCCCTGCAGTGCTATCTCTGTCCTGAGCCACAGCAACATTTACTGTTAGATGATAATCATCTAACACAGAGTTCACTGCACCCTCCCAAATGAAGAATACGCTTCTTCTCTTTTCACTTCTTAGAAGAAAGAATGGAAGATTCTGTTTGCACATGGTGGTGCATTGGGCAGTAAGAGTGAAGATTGAAATAACAGGGAAATGGGGAGCCTCAGTGGCTCAGTCGGTTGGGTGGCTGACTTTGACTCAGGTCATGATCTCACGGTTCGTGGGTTCAAGCCCCGCATCGGGCTCTGTGCTGACAGCTCGCTCAGAGCCTGGAGCCTGTTTCAGATTCTGTGTCTCCCTCTCTCTCTGACCCTCCCCTGCTCATGCTGTCTCTCTCTCTCTCTCAGAAATTAAAAAAAAAAAAAAAAAGTAAAAGAAAGAACAGGGAAAACAGATACTCCCTGCCCCTAGGGCATGTGCACTGTCTTGCTCGATGCCAATCACTAAGATAGTCCTTGCTTATTAAGAGTTTATGAAAGCTGAGTACTTTACATGAATCATCTCATTTAGTTTTCCAACAATCCTGTGAGGCAATCTCTCTTATATATCCCTTTTCCATACAAGGAAATCTAGGCTTAGTGAGTTTAGGTGACATGCTCAGGGTCCCACAGATGTACAGGACTGGATTAGAATTCAAACCTGGGTCTGGCTGACTCCCTTTTCCTTTGAGATCAAACACAAAAACCAGGCTGTAACTGGTCTTTTCCACACGAGTGCTGAGCTCAGTTATTCCAGCTGCCAGTCCCTGTTCGTCCCCTTCCTCTACTGCAGGCACAGGACACAGCTGTGATCCCTCTCTACTCTTCCAGAGAGCTGACACTTGCCTTTTTGCTGAAGCAAACGCTTCACTGAAAACGAACCCTTTAGTCTTAGGGTGAAACAAACAAACTAACACTCCGAAGATGCCTCTCTTAGAAGGACGTGGGGCAGTCTACAGGCATTATCACTGCTCTCTGGCTTCTGCAGAGCTGCTGCTATTGAAGCCACTCTGGCAAAGGTTATAATGACTTTCTGAATGAAGTCGGGACTCACATCCTAATGAGCAGTCCTTTGTGTTTACCCGGGAGTCCTCTGGAGGAGCCAGCCCTGTGCCCCAGGTACACAGCCAGGATTCAAGAGTGCGGGAACACCTGTGTTTGTAATTGCTTTTTGTGCCAGCTTATGGGTCCCTCCAAGATCTACCTCATCACTTTCTAGTCACATATCGTGTAAGGAGTTGATTTATCATCCCTTGTTAGCAGTCAGGCTTGCTTCTCTTCTGTGATCTTTAAGCATCATTAACACAGGATTACAGGTTAAGGAGGGAAGTTATATTTATTTGTTGATTCACTCTCCCATTCACTTATTTCTCAATCATTTCTTCAATAACAAAGCCCTTCCTAGACAAATACAGACTCTGTTGCAAATAGACTCGGGGCCAGGTGCCAGCACTGTGTACTTCTGCGCTTTACAGTTAGACACGCAGACTTGATCAGAAGCAGCTCTCACCATGGGCTTTGACACAGCACCCAGCTGCTTGGGTACGAGGAATCAAGGGTTCCTGATCAATGACCTGGCTACGTGTCCCCCTTCTTTGCCTGCAAGTTGCCACATTTCTGGAATAGGCAAAAAACAACTGTTAGATCCAGCCTGGTTATCAGGAGGCCACTTAATGCAGCCAATAGTTATTTAAATTTGGCCCTCAATTTCATAGCATCTGATCACTGGGGTACCTTAAGGGCCTCTTAAATTTCCTGACCCCAGACTTTCTCATTATAGAACTGTAAGGGTTAAATGGCATCAGGCATACAAAGCACTTAGCACATCTGAAGTCTCAGGTCTCAGGTCAAGGCCAAGATTCAGGGGAAGGGAAAATGTGACCCCTTTCCATTCTGAGCAATACAGGGTTCTGCTGCTTGGCAGCCCTGGGGCAAGTCTGCAGCCCCCAAACAGCATGCCTGTTCCAGTGCAGTGGCTGGGTGGGGGCACTGACCACTCTGCTCCAGTGGTCCAAATCCCCTACTCCTCACCCAGCAGCAACAGGCATGGTGACAACAATCTGAGATGGGGTCGGGGTGGGGGAGTGCATGTAGCTAAGAACTTGGGAGAAAAGGGATGCTCATCTTCCAGCCTCAAGAATGACTTGATTTGATTTGGAGTCCCAAGATCTGAGTCTGACTTCTTTGGATGAGTTTGCATAGCTATGTAGTGGGGATGATATTCCCACCATTCAGGATGATTGCAATCTGGGCTTCTGGGAGAGAAGTGCCTTTCTCAGAGGGAGGAGGGAGAGCAAAGGAGGGTCCATGGGACTGAAAAACAGAAGGAGGGAGAGGCTGTGCCATCTGAACCCAGGAGGCCCCTCAAAACCCAGAACAGCAGCAAGGAGGCTGAGGGTAGGAGGGTGGGCTTTGGGGAGAGACTCCAGCCTCCATCAAGAGGAGATGCTGCTCCTTTCTCCCTCCTGCTTTAAGGCCCTGGGGAGCTTGGAGTTTAGGGAGATGATAAGTGGGAGAGAAAATTAAAGGCAAGAAAAGTCTAAGGGAGTCGTCAAATCACAGCCAGGCGAACAGAACCCTGAAAAAAGGAGGTAAAAGGTAATGCTGTAAATTACAGCTTAAAAGCCTCGTTTTCGGCAAATTGCTTTTTAACAAGCAGACAAGCTCTATCAATAGCATCTACCGTATGTTTTTATAAAGTGCAGAAATATGTTTTTAAAAGGCCAGTAAATAAAGTTCCTATCGATTTGAACTCAAGTGTAATCTGTTTTTCTGTCTGCCACCAACACTGGTAATAAAGCAGAATCATGTAATACGGTATTTCAGGTAATGTGACTATACATCACTGCAGGGACGCCCTGCTCTGCAGCGATCTATCATTTTCTATTGGTATTGCTTAGCTGCAGAATTTATAAACTTGCTTCAAATTGATGCAATGTTCAATTTTCTTTTCCAATTTATTTTTGGTTGAGCCAAGCAATATTGAGGTCTGTGAGCAAGCCACTGAGCACTACCAGATGTTACCTGGAAGACCTCATTTTCCCTGGGAGGAGTGATGAGACGTAAGCCAGCACTCACCACCCTCAACAGGCAGGGAGAGACCGAAGGCCATGGAAGTAGACGTGAATGGAGAAGAGGCCTCCTGCTCTCCAGCAAGAGTTGTGCTCTAGAGCGCCCAGTGGCGGGAGGGTGTAGGGCAAGAGAACATGTAGCAGAGAAGCTGCAGCAATGGGTGCTCTAGAGTCTGGGAATTTTGCTAGGAGGGAGATGCTGGTTCAGTGGGTCTGGATGAGGCCTGAGACTGCACTTCTAACCAGTTTCCAGGGGATGCCTATATGGCTAGTCCACGGGCCACACTTTGGGTAGCAATTCTCCAGACCGAGGAGCATCCCCAAGACATAGAGTCACAAATCTCAGAGCTGGAAAAGACCCCAAGACAAAGACCCAAGAAGTGATCTGGTCGACTCTCCGATCTTCACATGGAGACAATACCATTTGCTCTATCCCTCCAACTCCCTGCTTCCTGCCTCTGGGCTTTGGTTCACTGGGGCACCCTTGTGTTTCTACTCGACATACCTCACAGCGTGCCGTGCACTGGATAGTGAGTGCCTAGAGACCTGTCATGTTTGGAGACTGCTGGGCAGACAACAGGAAGCGATGAAGTGTGGCAGAAAGGACGAGTGTGGCATTAGATAGGATGGATTTGAATTCCAATTCCACCATTTACTGACAAGCAGGCTTCATCTTAGGCAAGTGACTTTACCTGCTGGAGACCCAGCTTCCTTATCAGCGACTTGGGACTAAAGTTGTTTCCTCATGATCTACCCAGTTATTAAATGGGATGATATACAG
Source organism: Hyaena hyaena (assembly GCF_003009895.1). Taxonomy (NCBI): domain Eukaryota; kingdom Metazoa; phylum Chordata; class Mammalia; order Carnivora; family Hyaenidae; genus Hyaena; species Hyaena hyaena. The sequence goes on along the minus strand of NW_024080863.1, from coordinate 1,169,735 downwards.
AGTCTGATACCCCCAGAAGATGAGGAAGGACCAGCTCCCTTTGTATTTATTCAGTATGCGCTTGCCAAACAGATAAATGAATGAAGACTTCTTAGGCAGCTGAGACAAACAAAGTATAAGTGTCTCGTCCTAGAACATACAGTAGAATGAAGCCAGAGCAAAAGGCTGGGGGGTAGGGATGCAGCTTGGTTCCTCCTGCTTTCCACAATACCCCACCTGTTTGCTCCCACATCCTCACCTTCCTCCATTGAAACCCCAAGTTACAAATGCATGAAATACTCATTTTGGCCTCTTGCTCCGGCATGAACTGTTTACCACCCAGAGGGTAACGCCATTTGGGGAATGAGGAGTCTGGGAGTGGGGATGACAATATGGACAGGAACGGGGTTGCCTCTCGCACACCATGGGATGTTCCTACGTAGAGTTCAGGGTTATGGAGGTGAAGGTTGGGAATTATTTTGAGAGCAGTCTCAGGGAGACAACTAAGGCCCTTAGTAAAGTTCCGTGCAGTAGATCTGCCTCACATAGCTGGGAAGGGATGAGGCTGGGATTATAATTAGGTCTTTTAACCCTGATCTATCAGGATCTTTTATATCTTAAGAAATCAAGTAAGGAGAAAGTCGAGGGACTAAGGGTCATACTTAATTAAACCAATTTATGAGAAATGAAAACTTACTAGTCAGCCTATATGGTGCTAAAATATTTGAAATAATTTTCTTTTTTTAAATTTTTAATGTTTCATTTATTTCTGAGAGAGAGAGAGATCGCATGAGCAGGGGAGGGTCAGAGAGAGAGGGAGATACAGAATCTGAAACAGACTCCAGGCTCTGAGCTTGCTGTCAGCACAGAGCCCGATGCAGGACTCGAACCCATGAACAATGAGATCATGACTTGAGCGGAAGTTGGATGCCCAACAGACTGAGCCCCTGAAATAATTTTCTAAGTAACATCTATTACTTGGTTATATTTTTTATAATTACGATAAAATGCATCTAACATAAAATTTATCATGTTAACTAATTTTTAAGTTTATTATTTATTTATTTAGAGAGAGAATGCGCACAAGCAGGGGAGGCCCAGAGAGAAGGAGAGACAGAATCACAAGAAGGCCCCGCACCACCAGCACAGAGCCCAATGTGGGGCTCAAACTCATGAACCATGAGATCATGACCTGAGCCAAAATCAAAGTCAGACGCTTAACCAACTGCGCTACCCAGGTACACCTCCCATCTTCACTATTTTTAAGTATATAGTTCAGTAGTGTTAGTATGTGCACATTGCTGTGTAACAGTCTCCAGAACTCCTTTCATTTTGCAAAACTGAAACTTCTTACCCATTAAATAACCACTGCCTGTTCTCACCTCCCCCAGCCCCTGGCAACTACAATTCCACTTCCTGTCTCTATGAATCTGACTACTCCAAGTACCTCATGTAAGTGGAGTCACACAGTATTTGTCTTTCTTTGCCTAGCTTATTTCACTTAGTGTAACGTCCTCTGGGTTCACTCATGTTGTGACATCAAAATTTCCTTTTTTTAATGTTTATTTTTGAGACAGACAGAATGCAAGTAGGGGGAGGGGCAGAGAGAGAGCGAGACACAGAATCTGAAGCAGACTCCAGGCTCTGAGCTGTCAGCACAGAGCCCAACGTGGAGCTCGAACTCAAGTACCATGAGATCATGACCTGGGCCAAAATTGGATGCTTAACCAACTGAGCCACCAAGATGCCCCGAGAATTTCATTCTTTTTTTTAAGGCTGAATAATATTCCATTGTCTGAATACACATTTTCTTTATCCATTTAGCTGTCAGTGGACACTTGGGTCTTTTCTACCATTTGGCTGTTGTAAAGAATACTGTTCACATTGGGTACATAAATATCTGTTCAATATCCTGCTTTCAATTCTTTTGGATACATATTCAAAAGTCGAATTGCTGGGTAATAGGGTAATTATAGTTTTAAGTTTTTGAGGCACTCACCATTCCATAGCTGTTGCACCATTTCACATTCACACTAACAATGCACAAGAGTTCCATGTTTTCCACATCCCTGTCAACACCTGTTCTTTTCTTTCCTCTTTTTATAGCAGTCACTCCAGTGGGGTTGTCTTTTTCGTTTGCATTTACCTAATGATTAGTGATGTTGAGTATCTTTTCTTGTGCTTGTTGGCCATTTGCATATCTTTGGGAAAATGTCTATTTAAGTCCTTTTTCTACTTTTAAAATTGGATTATTTTTGTTGTTCTTGCACTGTAGGAGTTATTTATCTGTTCTGGATATTAATCTGTTACCAGATATACAATTTGCAAACATTTACTTGTTCTGTAGGTTGTCTTTTTACTCTGTCAATTGTGATACTTTGACACAATTAATTTTTTGATATGTTTGAATTTGTCCATTTGTCCATTTTTTCTTTCATTGCCTGTGCTATTCATGTCATATCCAAGAAATCATCACCAAACCCAATGGCATGAAATTTTCCCCTATGTTTTATTCTTAGAGTTAGAATATTCTAAGGGTCAGCTCTTACGTTTAGGTCCTTGGTCCATTTTGAGTTGATTTTTGTATATGGCCCTAGTTTACATTTTAATGCAGATTTTTAAAATTATCATTGTGAGTATAGCAACAAAATATCAATATTGAATTCTGAAATTTAGGAAGTAACACTTTGCCAGCATGGTAGGAATATTAACAAGAATAAAGTGAACATTAACAAGAATAAAATAGGTACATGTAATCGGGTCCACATTTCCTAGATTACATTTCTGAAGTTTTAGCTGTTTCTTTTTACGCCATTCCTCCATTGCAGGCAGGTTTCTTGAATTTATTATGATTCACAAGTGTATTACCTTGGATAAGCCACTTACCTCTCTGAGCCTTAGTTTCCTGATAAATAAACTGGAGATAATAATATCTCAGTCTCCTAGGACTGCAGTGACTCCATGAGATTCAGGTATAGACTACGTGCTCAAGTAATGTTGGTTTCTGCTGTCTCTTAGCTCCTGAGCTCTGCTCTGCACCTTCACCTTGAACACTCTGCCCTTTCTTATTCACAATACCAAGTAAACATCAAGTAACTTAAAGGCTCAGATCTTCCAAGAATGTTTCCTTGACTATTCATTCTAGTCTTCCCTTCTTTTGCCTGTCATTGGCACATAGGATGACCCTTTTGTTTTCCCTGACTTACAATAAGCCAAACCAAAAGTGGGAGCCTGTGTTCTGCTTCTAAAATTGGTCTTGACAGTCAGTGGGTGATCAAACTAGATATTGTATGCTGGCAAGAAGTATGATTCAATGGGTTAAGTGAAGGCTGAGGAACCCAGAAGATTCCAGGCAGAGTGATGGCTATATGCCAGTTTAATTTGGGATTAGAGCAAATTCAAATTTCTTGGGCTTTAATTTTCATAGCTTGAAAATGGGCATGATAATATACCATTGTGACATTAATGAAATGATGACAATTTCAAAAACTATGGAGTCAATTTGCTTTGCAGAAGCAGATAATAAGAATAATAATAAATCATTTATTTTTTAATGTTTATTTATTTTTGATAGAGGGAGAAATCAGAGTGTGAGCAGGGGAGGGACAGAGAGAGAGGGAGACACAGAATCCGAAGCAGGCTCCAAGGTCTGAACTGTCAGCACAGAGCCCAACGTGGGGCTCGAACTCCCAAACCGTGAGATCATGACCTTAGCCCAAGCTGAACGCTCTGACTGAGCCAGCCAGGTGCCCTTCTCTTTTATGTTTTGAATTATCATATTTTTAATAATAAATAAAATGGTTACTGCCTCAGGGAATTCTATCTTTTTAAAATCATTGAGCCCTAAAGAGAATTTTTAAAAAATACGGAATCTAGAAAACACTTTGCAGAAGTAAATTTGCAAATAATTTAGGGGATTTGTGACTTTCCTAAAGCCCATCCAGGGTCTCTAGGCCATAGCCGAAGCCCCGGATAAGGGCTCTGCTATGGACAACTGAGCATATCAGCAATAAAATAGCTGCCACTTGTCCCTACTGCCTTAGGTTTTGCTTTTCTTCCTTCCACATCCCTATTCATCAAGCTTGGTACTTACATCAGGTTACTGATTCCCACTGTCACTGAAGATGAGACTAGGAAATTACTGATAAAACTGTCACCCTGATGGATGTGGCTCTTTATGGCTGTCTCTGCTTATGCTGTCACCAGCTGAGGACTTAAGGATCACTGAGGGCGAAGGCCCAGGGTCCACAGATTCTTCCATCTCTGGGATACCTTCTTCCTAGGCATCCGGAGAGCCCCACTCCACACAAGGAGACTATTATCAAGACACAAAGTAAAAAAGGAAGCCAGCTTTGCCCTGATAAATCATGGCTCTGTACATTTTGGTCTTAGTTCCCACATTCATGCCATTCCTGAAGCAGCCTCTTCTTCACCCCATGCTGATCGCCACTCGGCAGCTGCCCTCTTCAGCCTCCTGCAAGGATACCGTCCACAACTGCAAGGGCTGGGAGCTAAAAACTGCATTTCCCAGACTCCATAGCAGTTTGGTTTCTGGGTGGAAATTCAAATTCACCAATACAATGCCACAAGGGAGGGGCGCCTGGGTGGCTCAATCACTTAAGCCTCTGACTGCGGCTCAAGGCATGATCTCGCGGTCTGTGGGTTCAAGCCTCGCATCGGGCTCTGTCCTGACAGCTCAGAGCCTGGAGCCTGCTTCAGATTCTGTGTCTCCTTCTCTCTCTGACCCTCCCCTGTGTATGCTCTTCCTCACTCCCAAAAATAAACATTTAAAAATTAAAGAAAAAAAATGCAACATGGGAGACAGAGGCTTACTTCCCCGAGCCGAGGCCTCCTACTTCCTAGGCTGATGCAACTTTCTCCATCACTGGGACGTCTTTGGAGCTCCTCTGCAGCAAAATCCCAGTGTTGGGTGGTAGCTTCATGGGTCTTGGGAGAGGATGTAGTGACAGAGACCTTCAGACTCACTGTTCTCAGGTCTGGTTACTGATTCGTGGGAGCTGAGAGGCTCCTGAGACATGGTAGCAGCTTCCCGGTCCCTGGGTTAGCAGCTGCGGTGAGCTTTTGAAGTCAACAGCTCCAGAGGCAGCTTCCTGATTCCTGGGCTTCCTCACTGGGGTAGGAAAAGCAGCTCCTCTGGCGGACCAGTTTGGTGGTTTTATTCCAGCGAGAGTCATCCTTGAAGCCAAAACTAAAGCCTACTCCTCTAGCCCAGCTAACAATTTGGTAGGTACTGAATTTCTTGTATTAAGTACTTTCCTGCTGAAAATAGCTAAGATGTAGCTTCAGTTTTCTGCACTGACAGACTGTTTTGGACAGAAAGGCTGCAGGCCGCAGACTCTCCTATCTAGGGTTGGTTACTGCCTTGTCCAGTTTGAAGACAGGGAAAAGTCTTCTGCTTCCAGCCAAGATGGAGTAACAGGGACCAGGTTACCCTACTACCTGAGACAACTACACACCTGAACAAAGCATGTGAAACAATGGTTTTCAGACTTTGGACATCAGACAGTGCAGGGCAGTGATCAGTGAGGAAATGAATGAGGAGAATCTTACAATTACCCCATTACTGCCCAGACAGTTTTCAGGGCAGGGAGGGGACCCAGGTGGAGCCTGACAGTCACTCTGAGTTGAGGAGACTGAGCTGGAGGTCCAAGGAGGTCAAGTCACCTGGAACTCATGGCGGGGGGGGGGGGGGGGG